>NC_091824.1:132055134-132412634 GCF_038994185.2 Dermacentor albipictus
TTTTGAACCGGATAGTATGGAAATTACAGGATACCTGTTTCACAAGAACGAATTCTCTAGTCGAATAAAAATGGCTTGGCGCGCGTGTTGATATTCACTCTCAAGTCTTGAACGATGGCTTGCCATTATCCTATAAGGAGGAACTCTATTACAGCGAAGTTGTAGCCGTGTGTCCATTTTTCGTGCATTTTTCCTGCGCGAGTCCGTCAGCAAAAATGTGGACCGATCCCGGTGGCACTGCAGGGCCAGGAGCAGTGGCTCGTAGCCGCGTAAGGCAGAGGCTTCAAGCAGTCATCAAAGTGAAGCGAACAGTGCATACATTCTTTGGAATCAAGCATATAGGTGGCGCAGTCTGCGAGTGATTATCTATGGGGACAATTCCTTAAGAATCACAGTTAAACGCTGTACAACGCGCGATGTAACAGAAAAATGACAGAGGCAACGGTAATGGATAAGATTAAGGCAGCGTGCGATGAGAGAGCACTTGAGTAGCTCACCTTCTAGTTGAGGTTAAGCGGAAGTAGTGGAACTGGGCTACGAAGAATAACCGGTGGTCTGGTAAAGCAACAGAGTGGGGTGCCGAAAAATGAGGAATCGGCTCGGATGTGACAGATATTTTGACGGAGTGAAATGTTATAGCATTCACAAGATTTGGGTGGATTTGAGGTGAGTAAGCTGCACAAGGAAATCGCAGACTGCCTCTGTTTCGTAGTAGTTATGAGAGCGGCAATAATTTTGAGTGTGGTAGCACAACTGCAACTCCGGGAAAACTTGTGATAAAACGAATAAAGTTACACGTTGGACTTGTTGGTGCTTCATAATAAATGCGATTGGCATAGTGCATATAAGACGAGACGAAGAGGCACAGAACTTGTGGGAAGTTGTAAAGTTTACTACGTATCTTAAGAATCGGTAGCAAACCCACGTGCGTTGAGCGGACACACGTAAATTAATATTATTTCCTACATGTTGAGTGCATACTCCACCAAAGTGAACGAGTAGAGATAGAAAAAGAAAGGAGAAAGATAAAAAGTAAGAGTAAATATGTTGCACACGCGGTTTGAGTTTCTTCATTTAGACCAAATTAAAGAAAATGGTCCCTTGGTTCTGACTTCATGCTTTTAGACATTTAGGTTCTGGGAAGCTTTATAAAATTTTGTTCATACTGTTGCCTTCTTTAGAATTGATGGTTTAATATGTCACGCACGCACGCACACACACACACACACGCACACACACACACACACACACACACACACACACACACACACACACACACACACACACAAACACACACACACACACACACACACATCACTAACATACATCATTAACAGTTTTGAGAGTGAGAGAGAGAGCTAATTGTTCTTTCTCTCTCTCTTGCTGGACTCTTGGTGCATATCGAATGGTCCGGCAAGCATGATGTTACACAAGGGTGCTCCTGTTTCCTTTCTGTAGTCGTTTTGTAGAGCTATGCTGTGTGAACCATGCCTGTAGGCGTTGCTTCGTAGTGAGAGAGGGGGGCAGCATCGCCTTTCAGCGGCGAGTCCTCGTTTCGAATTCGTGCCGTCAGCACCAAAACCATCACGCCAATGGCCCCGAGCAGCGCGTCCTACCACTTAGCAGTGTCGTCCTCAGCGCCGGGCACTTGTACTCGACCAAAAGATAGAAAAAAAGAAAGAAGGAAAAAAGCTTGCTAGTCAGCCAGTCGCACGCTGGGATGGCAACTGAGGGATGCCGTGTAGCCCCGGGGTCAGCTCTTGACGCGCTTCGTCGCCGGCAAAGTCGTGCACACAGCACGCGCCTTTCTTTCGGGCCGTCGTTGGTTAAACTCAATGAGCGGAGGAGACTTCGTCGGCGGAGTCGTCCAATGCTCCTTCTTCTGGATATCGCTCGCGCTGTCGCGTCCGGTTGCCCCCCGGGCGCAGCTCGCCCGCATTGGGCATGCACGCAGCAGCTTGATTCGCTTACGCTCGGCCGCTCTAGCAGCGCCGGCGGCGAAGACTGACGAGAGCTGCGTTCTGTTTCTCTAGAAGAGCCGTGCAACGGGGGTGCAGACTGTCGTTCTCGCGTCAGCCAATCGGGCGTTGAGTTCACGATGCCGGTTGCAGGCAAAGGAGGCTCGCGATTGGACGACACCTTGGCTTTTATGACAGCAGGGGCCAGCTCACGCTGGCCCGTCGATTATGCGAAAAGCTTTCACATCCAGACAACTCCGGGAATTCGGCTGCCGATTGGCTAACGCTCGCAACAGCTTACACTCCACTGCACGGTTTTAGCGACGCGTTGTTTATATTTTCAGATGAAGGGTCCGTCTTCCATCGCTCCGGCTGTTCGTGATGAAAGTAGGCTGGATAACTGCGAAGTCGCTGCGCCTAAAGAGCCCGCATGATCTGTCTCTCGCTCCCTTCACTGCGCTCTCTGCATCTTTAACACGGCGGAGTAGTAGTGCGCAACCAAGGGAAAGCTGCAACATTAAACCGGCATCGCCGTCTTAGTTTAACATTGTATCGCTGCGCCCCAGGCGTCGTTATCCGTTTTCTCCGCGAGTTGCCTGCATGATGTCTGCTGTTACGAGCGGTGCTTTCGAGCAACGTCGCATCAGCTTTCACGCGGTCGTATTAACATTCGACAAAAAAAGAAGAAAGCATGCATAAACACCTTAGTCCGTGCCGACGCCATCAGGAACCGCTCTGCTTCTATGTAGTGCTGCACGAATTTAGGGATACATCACCGTCTCGTGCCGGTTCTCTCTGGGCGCGAACTCAACACGAATGTGCAGCGCAACACCCCTTGCACGCTACTCCCCCCATCTCCCAAAGCACATACACAGACGCATGCACGCACGCACATTTTATGGCCGGACGTCACTTGCCAGCTTTGCCCCTTCCGCTCTCGCTGCGCAGACGGCGCGAGGTGTAGAATACGCAAGTGTCTGCCCCGTCACGTGACTGACCGCGAGACGCACCCCTTGCTGTGCAATGTAATTTTTTTTTCTCGAGGAAGAAAAAAGGACGGAAGCGTACGCGGTGCTGGGAGTGCGAGGTTCGCTCGGCGGCGTCCGTAGCCATAATCTGCCAGCACGCGGAGCGTGAAAGTGCTCGTTCATGCGGCTAAGTGGCGAGCGCACTCTTAGCCAAAAAAAGTGGGTGAGAGGGAAAAAAAATAGGGAAGACAGCGCGACTTTGCACGTTCGTGCAAACCGAGGGGGGGGGGGGGGGTTCTGTCCTGTTGTTGCTTTGCTGTCCTTATACCCGAGGGAAGCGAAGCGTTAATGCGCCTGCTTTTTGCGGCTTTGTGCCCCGTGGATTAGGTCGACCGCGTGGTGAGAGCCGCTGGCAGGACGTCCCCCGTGGCTCTCTTCCTGTCTTGCGAACCGTGCATCGATTTACGTCCTCGCCGGGAACGTAATGACATGTAATATGAAAGAGAATAAGCGAGACTCCAGACCGCGGCCATGACACGTGTCGGAGTCGCCATGTTGCCGACTTGGTTCGGCTGCGAATTTCGCATCCTGGCGGTATAACCTGAATTAAAGGCGGAAATTTTCACGACTTCGTGCACGTAGAAAGTGGACATTGCGAACAGCAGGCGTAAAAAGTTTGACTAGGCAAACGTTGATACCGATAGATTCAAGCCACTGCAATGTAGCTTGCTTCCACAGTTGCCGCACAACTGTGCAAAAATGTGCGACTTCGTAAATAATTGAGGTATGCGCGCAGGCTTCGTAGTGAATGCACAGGCAGTGGTGATGCACCTAATTTTTTAAATGACTGGAGCTCGTCCGCAACTGTGCCCTGAAGCACCCACACGACATTCCTCTTCGTCGTATCGGAGTATCTGTTGACATGTACCGTGCCTTTCTAAAGCATAAGTAGGTAGTTCGTCGTAACAGATGCGGATCTTGTCAGAAAACGTAAAACCCTCTCGCTTTACACTTAAATACAAAGAATGGTGAAAAGAAAAAGCCCCGGAGATTACCGGTTTCGCCTTCTGCGAGAACCCGCGTACATTGGCGGTCAAGAAAAGGAACGGCAGGACACAGCAGCCGGTCATTAAGGTTCTGCTTTTCTGCACGGATAATCGCGGTTTCATGAAATGATTTTCCCATTAATCACCGAAGAAATAGTCCATACACGAGGTGCAGACATAATGCAGTTTTGAGATTTTGAAGGCATAAATAATAACGCACTCATTATAATTGAGTGCAGGAATGAAAATGGACTTCGTTTAACAAAATTGACTGTATTGAAACCTGGGTCCGAATTTACCAAGATTTACGTTCCTTAGTAATTTTTGCTATTGGCCGGCCGCTTTCGTTAATGTATGCACGTCCAGCATCAGCGATTAGGTGGAATTTGCTCTTGGAAGCGATTCCAGCGTAATAGGGTTTTTCTGAATGCGGGCACGAATATTTTTCTTCACAAGAACTGTGCGTGATTAGTCGGGCGCCTTTGTTAATAGTATGCTCGCGGTTGCGACTGGCTGGTACTTGTTCTCCCAATTCTCTAGTGTGTGAGCGTCTTTATTTATTTCTTTTCTTTTTCGTTTTGGAAGTCTGGCGTATGAAGTGCTTTGTGAATACAGACCCTGGGCTCATGTTCACAAAAGAATAATTACACCAGAACTGTTCGTAAGAGCAAATGTCAGGCAATCGTGATAGCGTATTGTAAGCGAAGGCGGCCGATCAATAGCAAACAACACTTACGGACGAAAACCATTGCAAATTTTGTCCCGAGCTATCCTGCAGACATGGCCGCCGCCTCACCATGGACAAAAATATCGTTCGTCGATAAAGGATCGTTCTCAGGGTCCACAGGTCCTTGGATCGATTCCCAGCTCGATCAGCTTTGTAGAGTTTTAATCAGTATTGTTTTTTTTTTTCGCCTAACATGACTAACCAATAAAGTCGTATCCACAAAATGATCTTACGCTATAACTTTTTATAAGAGCTGGGGTCGAATTCACGAAGATTTGCAATGCGTTCGTATGGGCTCTTTGCCATTGACCGGCCATCTTCGCTAATATTATCCAGCATCAGATTGGCTGGAATTAACTCTCACGAACAATTATCGTAGTAGCTTCTTGTGAATACGAGTTGAAGAGCTTTGTGAATTCGGCGCCAACTTCTCACGAGATTACGCGGCTGCCTATAATAGGACCCGTGAGGCATTGCGATAACCTTGCTAAGCTTGAATATTGCCTTCTGTAAAATTGAGTGGTTAGGAAAATGTGGGATGTAGATTTAATGTACGCGGAAACTTTTGTCTGTTTACAGCATACTATACAGTGTTCATCATGCGGAACACTATGCCTACGAATAGTCTTATACGAACAATAACAAATTAATAAACGAGAAAAACACTGCCAAAACAAGGTTCCCAGTGTTATAAAGGATGTGTCTTCCACTTAAAGGGACACTAAAGAAAAATATTAATTCGAGCTATATCGAGAGAAAATTCGTCTAAAAGTCTATCGCCGTTTTCTGTATGTCAATATGACAACTTTTGGCCTAGGAAGTTGCTGTCGGAGGGCCTGCTGCTGCTTCTCAATTTCAGTCGCCCGCGCCACAGCGGAGGACCTGACGTAATCTCCACGTGACCGCCCTCTATGCCGTTGTTGTGCATTTTGTAGACTTTTTACTTAACCCTATATACTGAGCGTACTGCTTGGCGGGTGTAGGCGTTCAGCTTGCGTGAGTCGCCATGTGGCCCTGCTTGGGTTCAGGTTACCAGTTATGGTCACTTGAGCCTCCCCTGCCGGAGCCGGCAGTGCTGCCTCGGCCGTTGTAAACAGAGAAAGGCGATGTCGTTCGCAGTGGTGGGTAGGGGTGGCTCCTGGTGAATCAGAGGTGCTACGCATAAGAGATACCATAGTCGACAATAGATGGCGCCACCCCAATTTTCTATTTTTGCCATTTCCTGGCTTACAAAGGCTCCGTTTTCATTACTAATGAAGGATTCGTTATTACACAAGCCTAATCTTTCAATATAGCCCGACTTAATATTTGCCTTTGGTGTTCCTTCAACTTCAAGGGTTACAGAGAAAAGGGAAACGGGGGAAAGAACACAGATATATTTTTTTTCACTTCGGATTCCGATGTGTCTTGGTCAGGGGTTCGTGATTTCAAATGGATGGATTAAGCATGCCCTGCGGAGTCGACTGTCGGGCGAAATTTTTCCCCCCTCTTCGTAATCTCCCGCTGTGTCTTTCAAGGCGAGCCCAATCGATCTGGTAGCGAATCTAATCCATTTGCTCCCAACGTGCCAGAGGCGAAAATAATAATACAAGAAAAAAAGCGAGAGAGAAAGAGAGAGGATCGCGGAAGTCGCGGCGCCAGAGATGAGGAAAGAAATGCATGTATACCATGACGAGGAAAGTGATTACTTGAACGTGAAGGACGCACCGGGCACAAACTACCAGGCTTGAGCAGATAGGTCTTACGGCGCACCGTAGTACTGCAACGCAGAAGGTGGGCGCGAACTGACACAACCGCCGCGGGTAACGCCATGCGTCGCGACTCGAGAACCCGAGGAGGCCTTGGTGACCGTCTCGGTAGAGAGGAGCCAGCGAACGAAAATAAAGAATGGCGAGAAGAAAGGAGGAAGCGGAAAGACAGAGGGAGGAAGGAGGTACGCAGGAGAAAGGAGGTTGCAATTCAGCGACTCTCCGTAGGAAGATGCACGACGCAGAAATCAGCGTCGGCACTCGAAAGCGGCTGCCGCTGCTCTGAATGCCGGCCGCGCTTGCCCCAGCGAGCGAGTGGGTTTCCTCGGCGGTGCAGTACTTGCCGTGGCCTATTGTGGCAGACGCTCTCGTGAGACGTGTTGTTGGGAGGTCATGCGGAGCAACGGCATAGTTGGAAGCGGCCGCAGCACGGGGCGACCGGAAGCGGTGGTCAGCGCAGCCCGCGAAGGGACCCACACGTGCGCCCGTCGCTGGTCCGCATTCAAGAATCGGCGGTGGCTGCGTTGCTCGTCTCCGGTGCCGGTGTCGTGATGGCTCGCGCGCGACGACGTCACAGTGCCAGAAGTGCGGCCGGCGCAGACGACGACGACGACGACTTAAAAAGAACCGAGTAAGAAATTGGCTCGCCCCATAGAGCTTCCTGCAAAAATTACTAGAGGCAACTCAGGCGCTGTAATCGCTCTGCTAGCATTGAATTGATGGCTAGTACACGGATTTGTCCGATCTTCGTGCTTGCATTTAAAGCATACTAAAATAGTTGATAGAATGTTTCTAGGGTGAGCAAGAGAATGTTGGCAGAATGTTACTAGGGCCGCTATTTTGTAGCAAGGCCTTATGCCTTATTCTATGCTATTCTTATCATCAACCACACACGGCCGCCTGATCCCGTTGATAATGTGGTCAGACCGTCGCTCTGACCACTGGCCAAGCGCGAAAAGCAGGAAAAAGCATAGCATCGGAAAAGGCATCGCTACAAAATACCGGCCTAGGATGTTTCTAGGTCGAAGAATAGAATGTTGCTAGGATGCTTCTAGGTTGAGGGACAGAAAGTTAGCTGAAGGTTACTAAAATATTTCTAGGTCAAGCAACAGAAAGTTGACAGATTGTTACTAAAATGTTTTTATATCGAGGAACAGAAAGTTAGCAGAATGTTACTAAAATGTTTCTAAGAACTATGAAGATGGTCCATAAATCCTTGTTTTAATGTCCAAAGCATGTTCATTCATCGTTTGAAGAAAGTTTGTAAAAAAGGCTTTAAATCAATTTCGGTGGATATAGTCGACATGATGTTGGTATGAAGTATTTAAGAAGTTTGAAAACGGTATGAAAAAGTAGACTGTTGGCAGGTTCTAGTAACATTTGTCTAAACAAATTTATTAGAAGTTACTAGAAACATTTGTAAGGGTGTGACTTAAGACACACTTGTGGCTTTATTTACTACGCTTTATCTACCTTTGTCGGCCTGAATTACGAGGCGATTCCATATCTTAAAACGTAGAAGACAATAAGTTTGTTGCGCCCACGCGGAAGGATTGCAAATTGTTGAAATTATAACGCAATATTTTGTTGACATAGAACCATTCGAAAAATAGCGAGGCCACCTGAAGTGAGAAGTACGAAGTTTACGTAAATTCACGCAATCACCCATCCCCTCGCTGGCTGAACTGCAATGCCTGCGGTTCCCATAGACACTAGTGCCAGTATTGCCCCTAGTAATCTTTGTAGGAAACTCTATTGCTCACCCATTCGCCTCTTGGGCGCCTGCTTGTAATAGGGTTACAACTTGCGCTTGGTATTTTCTTGAATATCCTGGCTACTTGACAGACATTAATTGTCCTTTGGGCCTTGTCCAAGTAGTTGAACTGAGCGCCATGGCGCCGCCGACTCATCACTTACGCGCATTCAGAAAAAAAAAAAGAAAGTGCCAGCCTTGACGAAAGCGACTTCGTTGCCGAAGCCAAGGGCTTGGAATTCGGGGCATGCATTCTTCGAGTCTTTTGCGATTCATGCTGCGCAAGTCGCTGTTTCATTTCGCTTTATTTTCCAGTCTTTGCCTTTCCCGTCCCTCTGTTTGAATCTGCCCCAGTCAAGGAGAAGTGTCACTTAGTCAAGCGAGAGTGGAATTCCCTTTCATGTTTTTCTGTCACAGTTCAGTGACTCTTCCTGTATGTATGTAGGTTACCTCGAACACACACACACACACACACACACACACACACACACACACACACACACACACACACACACACACACACACACACACACACACACACACACACACACACACACAAACACAAACACAAACACACACACACAAACACACAAACACACACACACACACGCGCGCGCGCGCGCACATACACACACACACGCACACACACACACACACACACACACGCACACACACACACACACAAAAAAAAGAAGGCCTACAAGGTTTACTCGTATTACGTCTCTAGAAATGAATTGTTTGCCCAGGTCGACATCATCTATAAGAAAACTTAACTTATTTACTAAATAAACTATTTACATTAATTACCTTCCTAGTTAAAAACTCTAGCGCACATGTTTATATTATAAAGTTGGAGGGAATGGTCGTAGTCTAGTTACATGCTTCTAAATTTCGGAATGGTCCTGTAGACCGGTATATAAGTGACGTCAAATTATTCGTCCAGTTTATCTGATTGCAGGATGCGGCACCCCTAAACGTGGCTCTCCGTCCAACGACTCCGTGACGTAGAAGTGTGACGTAAAGCCAAGGTGTCGTCGCACTTCCCTCTTCCCCTGAGCTTGTTCCGGCTGGCGCTTTGCGCAAATCCCAATTCTGCGTACAGTCCCTTTGGCAACAGGGCTGATGCGGACAGCTTTATCGTGCGGTGTGGAGAAGCTTCATTTTACGTCGCCTTACTACGTCACAGGGGGGGGGGGGAGGGTGCTGCACCACGAGCTGCACTTTGCGCGACCGCACGCGTAATGAAGTCAACTGAGCGAGCAATTTTTCGCCAGTTACGTCGGGATATACCGCCATTTTGGAGTGTAGAAACACGTAACTGTGACTTTTACGAGGGTTACCTTTGACTTTCTAATAATAAAACGTGCGCCGTAATGTTTGTAACTATGAAGTTAAATATCCTGATTACTTAATGTATTCAATGAATCGCTTTGATTTTTCTTCTACATGATGTAAGCCTGGGCAAATAATTTATCTGTAATGACGTAATTTGAGTTAATGTTGTAGGTTGTTTTATAACAAGAAGAGTGTTCGAATTAAAAAATAAAGGAAGAGAGAAACTGCATGTTGCAGCAAGGTGTCTTCCGCTGCTATGTAACATTCAAGCCATGTAACATGCAATATATCTTGACTTTGCACTGTGAAGAAGTGGACCCTGAGTTGTATGACTTCTAGAGCAAACCAGTCGTGCCATCTTGTATTTGTTTCCTGAAGAGGCCATCTGCGTCCTTTTGTGTTAGGCTTTACACCCTCGAACGCGCTTTTGATTTTATGGAAGTTAGGAGGAATTGATTTAATGTCAAAATTTCAGCCATGAAATAATTTTAGTGTTCCTATTGTACATGTGAATGATACGAGTATTTTTCATGGTGACATGGGACGAAACTTCCAGCGACTTGCAGTAGGATTCAGTTTCATTCGATTGGTTTGTAAGGCGTTTTTTATTTTGCATTTGTATCATACGAACAATTCGCACGAAAACATGAAGATTTCGACCAAATAGCCCAACTAAAAACAAGTAAGAAAAGAAAAGCACTGGTAACTATACGACCACAGGGGCATTCAGCAAATGTGTTGATGCGTCTAAGGGTTGCTCTGTAGCTAGCGCTGTTTTTGTAATGAACATTTTTATTAAACCGACGCCTAACTAACAAAATGCAGATTTAGTGCCGCTACACATGGTCGTTTTATGAAAGCTTGACTTCGAGCCTGTTATACCCGATCAAGCTTGGTACTTTCATCGCGTGCGAAACGGTGAACAAAGATCGGCTTCAGCTATCATCCATACTTCCCTCGTGCAAGTGGGATATTATTGTTATTCTTGAGCGCATCAATCAAATCTTGGCATTATGGCCCTATCGGATTAATGAAGTCACAAGATGCAATAGTAAATTTACGCCAGACACTCGGTAGCTGATTACTGATACCGTAAATTTGATTGTCCTAATCAACCGACGGTGTTCTATACGTTAGCGGGTACCTTTCTTTCTTTCTTTCTTTGCGTGCATTGCTTTCGGACGGATGCGACCGCCATGACCAGGAATCGAACCCATGTCCTCTTGCTGCCCCATAGACGCCGAGCCAAAGGGGCGGCTGAATAATTTCCTTCCTTGTTAATAAGGAAAGAAAATACAAAAAAGCTATAAAAACATACAAACTCCTCACAACATCGACAGAACAGCAGGCCATAAATTGTTCCGCGAAGTAGGCACCACCCCTTCCAACTGCAAGCCGTCTTTTAAAGATGTAACCTATCTTTCAAAATACCGCGATGACCGCGCACGTCTTATTTCCGAAGCTTTCCACATTCATGTTAGCGGCGAAGCATGTGTAAGCCTTGCCTCTATTTCGCTCCTTCCGAAGGAGATTGCCTTCCTGTCGCATTAATAGCATTTTTCTCCCCTGTGCATGCTGAACTTATGTTGATTCTGTGCTTTGGGATAGCGGCGCAGTATATGCTTGCTGACTGAAAGAATAAAGGCACTAGGTTGTTAGACAGCGCTGTTGTCTGCGTCCCTCTCCTTGTTCTGCTGTTTAGCGCTCTTTTACTGCTCGTAATCATGAACCAACCACCCCAAATGCGTACTCTTCTGCAAATATAAGCTGTTTAGTCACAGGTGCCTTGTTGCAGACATGACAGGTGTCGGTGCTCTTCCGCAGCAGTCACATGGGGAGAGGGTGGTAAGAGAAAAGAAGGTATATATTACATGGGCGATCCACCACAGGATTTAACCCTTCAGACGTCCCAAAGTTCTTGCGCAAAAAAGCTCAAAAAAGCTGTAATAAGTGTATTGTAGTTTCCGGACTGTGGTCCGCAGGGGTCCACAAGTGGCCACAGGGGTCAATTTGGGCTTGGAATAAAACATTTACTTAGAGAGTCCGCATCGGCTGTGTGGTCCGCTGGGAAGAACTTCAGCGGAAAGTGACTTTGGTAGCTTGTCTGTAAATACCGTACAGGCACGGCCACTGCTAGCGGGAACACGGGAGCTCGTGGCAGGGATCGGCGGAGCGCCACCACCGGCGCCTCGGGAAGCAGATGACATGCCGGGCTTTTCGCCAATCGCTTTGATTGCGCCTGCGCCGTAAGACTTCATGAGGCGCCGGTAGTGGGGCACTCCGCGGAACTACGCGACGGGCTCCGTGTTCTCGCTAGCAGTGGCCGCGCCTGTACATTAAGTAAGCGAAAATTTATGGTCAGGCGATAAAAGCTGGGTGCTTCATTAGACTGCACATAGAAGTAAATTCTAAAATCTTTCAAAATCACTCTAGTTGGGGCTGCCAGAACAAATGCCATGCATGTCAGATTTGACGAATGGCTCCTCACTATTTTCATCAGCTTCAGAATCTTTAGTTCTTACACACGCTCGACTAGACCGAGCTTGAACAATTCCGTGAAACCTGTTAGCATTTTCCGCGCCGTGACGACTAATCTTATGTGTTGCGCATATATGAGGTGACGTATAGATGCGTTGCGGGGTGCTATAAACCAGGTGCTAGCATGGACTGAAAACATTGCTCCTGCTCAGTGGCAATAATGTTGGAGCTTATCTCGCTGAGTGATTAAGCCCAGAAACATTTGCAGGCGCAGCCTGGCTTTGCCTTTGTCAAGCGCGCCTCCTGCCTGAAAAATAAAATCAAGTATAGTCCGCGCCCATTGACAGTCCGCAAGCCACGAAAGCACACGTCTTTTGCACTGGTTCTTTCGTGTTGGCAGTAAAAGTGCGACCACCATCGACAACCATGCAGACGAGCGAAAGGGCCGAAGAGAGCTACTGGCTTTAAAAGTCTGCGCAGGACATAATTCGGTGTTGAAATTTGGGCTTGTTGGTATATAATCTCGATGGTCTTTCATTGCATAACAACCAGTAGGAGGGTGCAGAGACGGAACAATATACAAACCGCACAGCGGTAACGTCCAACAACGGTCTTACTTCCCGAAAGAGAATAAAAAAAACGACCGATATTTTTACCTCCCCCTCCCCCCCTTTGTGTCACAGGCAGGTGTTAACTCACAGTGCTATCACGTTCTTTCAGCGTTCGTTTTGTGAGCACTTTGTGTGTACACGTGCTTGTGACGTAAAGTGCGAGAGGTAGAGGTTTCGTACTTTCCAGGAAGCTAACGCTGTATGTGTGTCTTGTTCCTTCTCTTGGACCTTGTACACACACATAAAAGAAAAAGCCCTTCAACTGGACATTGAGAACACTGCGATGGTTTAGAAAAGCGAGAATTTACGTGTCGTGGATGGGGTTTGGCGTCACGCCGCCTTATTGCTACGCGCAATACATGCATGAAAAGCATACATAAATTTCTGCACGAAGAAAGTGCACTCGGTGTTGACAACTCTGGCCCTCGGACAAGGCTCAAGCTTCGTGCACTAACGGCCAGTCATTTCAATATGCTACTCCATTCATTGCTGTTCTAGAGCCTTAATAAGAATTTTTTTCTCGTTCCTTTAGGCAAAGTTTGTGTGGCCCAGCAGCCTTTTCTCAAGATGCTTGGCAATTCCGAACGCAGTAGTTACATACTACTTCCGAAATGAACGTTTCTTCTGCTTGCGTAGCGGTTTCAGGCGCAGACGCACCCAAACTCAGCACTCAACTCAGCTTGCTGCGTTACTCTGCATTTTTGAAGCGCGGTCGCTGCTCAGAAAAGTTAAGAAATTGAATCGAGAACAACGTAGAAGTATAAATTAAAGCGGGAGTCGAAAAACTGAAAGAAAGGTACCTGTGGCTTCTTCGTTGTGCACGCTCAAATGCGAGGTGAAGGCGCGATTTTACGGAATGAGGAAGGGCTTTGCGAAAGAAAGGGAACCGGCACGGATGTCTCTTTGTGTGCTGAGGTCGCGGGCTCATAAAACACAGCATTGTGGCGGTTCCTTTTGAAGGTGGCCTCGAGCGTCTGCGGTCGTCCTTTATTTCATTTTTTTTTAAATTTCTTTCTCGTCATTGCTGCTGCTTTACTGACTGCTCGCTATGAGGACAATCTGGCTGGAAGCGCTATGTGCCTCTATGTGGGTTTCTGTGGGCGAGTGAACAGTCAAGCACTGGCAGCTGCAGCGACGGTTGAAGGAAAGAGCTGTTTTTTTTTATGACCGCGCACTTTATTGTAAATTTGGTTTTCTCTGCGCTTGAGCAAGGTCATTGAAGAAGCAAGGTAAGAAAGCCACGTCAGAGACAAAATCTTATGCACGGACTACAACGGTGCACATTTATCCGGTAAAAATGCAAACGAGTGAAATGGCTCAATCTAAAATTTTCATTTGACATTGTGGACACAGGCGTCAAGAGCATAGACAAAAAGCCGAGTATAATTGACTTGTCCGGGATCATGTCCCCCACCGGAGATGTGCATTGTTAAAGGAAGCCCATCTAACAGAATGGTCGGCTGCAGCAAACATGCAGTGAATGAAGGAAGGTATATCAGGAAATCAAAGGTGGCAGTTCTGCAGGCAATGAACATGAACGAAAAAAATGGCAATCGGTGTACAGCATAACAAAACAAATTATAATGGTAAAGAAAATATTCTCCCTTGCTCCTCACTACGCGATACACCACAAACAATAGCACAAACTAAAATACTAAATAAACAGTGTAGTAGTGCACAGGGAAAAACGGTAACGTAAATTTCTGCTGGTGAGCTCCGCATTAGGCGGAAAGACCTTATCGCACCCATCCCGTTCGACCCCGTTTCCGTCAGTACAGCCACGCAACTAATATTCCGTTGCGTTGATGCAACGGCTGCTCCACCTCCCGGAGGCGCTTGCGTGCTGTGGTCGTTTCCTGCTACGCGGGCAGAAAACGCGACTAAACAGAGCGATTACTCCGTGCGCGATAGATCTTGTTACCTTACTTGTTTGAGCCGCCATCGTGTAGACGTTTGTCTCGCAGAGGGCGCTGGAAACTGATGACGTAAGGCCAAGTGCGGAAGCATTTGCATTTGGCGGTTGTCTCGGGCCGTTTGCCTTATATTGACGGCGGAAATGTTATTGTCGGGAGACCGGATCACAAACTAATGGAACCAAGATAAGTCATAGCTGGCTGCATAGTTGTATCCACCCTCGCACGTAGAATGTGTCTGATCAGCAGCATTACAGAAGCTTTGGTATAATGAGAAAATTGCGCAGATTTGTTATGTATGCTGAAGTTGATATATTTCGACCAAATTATTTGACGGAAGTATAACCAGCGTACCGATTTGAGCACGTAATGGCTCTATGAATTGGCGCAATTGGGCCCGTTAGACGGGTAGATGAGTGCAGAGCCGAATAAATCGCCGAGTCTGGTGTCTTTTCCTTTTGTTTTGTTTTGTGTGTGTGACATTTATACACATCTATAGACGTCCCTTGAGCTTAAGAAACAAACACCTTTGCGTGACTGTTGTCTCCAGATCGACATTTTCAATAGGCATCGTATGTGTCTCGTCTATAGACAAAAATAAAAGTATATTAAAAGCCACACGCAGAGAGAGAGAGAGAGAGAGAGAGAGAGAGAGAGAGAGAGAGACCCGGGGGTTCTTTATTTAATACTGGTTTGCCTAGCTTGCTGTTCCAGATGGGTATGATGAAAAATGAAATTATATGTATACACTGCATGCCAAAGACACATAACACGCACAAAACACGTCACAACACTACAATATGTATATAGAGAGGTTGCAGACTGCTTCAAATGATTTTTAATGCTGAAGGCAGGCTTTCTCAGAGTGCCGCAACTCTAATAAAAGTTTGATAATCTCGCTGATCTCACGATTCATCGGTTCGCCGCAGACAGGTGATAACGATCATCAAACTACATTTGAAGCATCACCTAGGTATGTTCTCTACATAATTCACCACGTAAAGATTCTGCGCTCACTTTTGTTTATTCGCGCGTTTGCTCTCTTTCTCCACCCATTCTTTCCTTGTTTATTTCCAACCTTATCACTTTCCCAGCTTAGTGTAGCAAACTGGAAGCATCTTTTTAGGTTAGCTCCCTGCCTTTCCCATCAAATCTCTCTCTCTGTATCTCTGCACCTGTCTCTTTCTCTCTCTGCACTCCTGCTCGTACTGAGATTGAACCGCAGCACCCCCGGATCTCGTCATGTGCAGTCTAGCGACTAAGCTATGAGGAACCGTGTTCTGGACAGATCACCTTTGGGGACAATTTCACTCTTCTGTGACCTTATGGTCCGCGATACACGGTACTGAAACGACAGGTGCCTTTTCAAAACGCACGGAAACTATGAAACGGGAAAGTAATGTCCCGACACGTTGTCTGCCATTTATTTCCTCATATCTCATTCAGATGGCTTAGCCCACCAATGCGCACTCCCACTCCATTATCTTAAAACCACGACTCTCTTCGACAGTGATTTATGTAGGGGCCTGTGTAAGGCCACGCAGGTGCTATAGCACCTACGTAGCACCTATGGCACAAATGAAGCACAAATGAAGAGGCAAATATATTTACCTCTTCATTTAGTGCGTGCTAATACACTTCATATCTGTACAAGTTATGAAAAATCTCCCCAAGACGTGGTCTGCGGTGTTCTTGTGTGTAGTTTTCGCAGAATTGATGAATGCAGCGCTGCACGGACGAAAAATTCGTGATTTCGTGATTGTGTTTGCTCTCTTCGTTTAAATCGAAGCTTTTTTAGCGCCCCTCCCCAAGACTTTCCTGACCACGGCTGCTGTCTTGCCAAATAGACACGTGAGCCTCACGTGGCCTAGCACGTGCGTGACAGGCCACGCTCGCGGCAGAACATGTGTGCGCGCATCAGCTCCCATTAGGTCACGGACGCAGGAATGAAACGGCAAGAATAAGGGTCAGCCTCATACCGCCGTCTCTCGCGTCGAACTTCACTCAGCACATATCTGTCCTCACCATTCTGCCCCTCGACAAACATCCCTTTAGTCCTCGGGACGTCGACGCAGTGACGTCCCGACGTCACTGCGTCGACGTCTCAGTGTGTGCATTCGCACGAACTGCTGTTTGCATCTCGGTTTAGATTGCGAACGATGTCGCGCATAAGAGAAAGAGAGAGAGAGAAACAACTTTACTGGTCCATTATGAAATGAAACGCGTTACGCGTCTGATGGGGTGGCTCCCTCTTCGCGGGCTCCATATACTTCCAGGGCCACCTGGCCCCTGTGGATCAGTCGGAGCTGGTCTTCCAGGGCGGGGCTGGACAGCATGATCTCCCATCGCTCGTAAAGGGTGGGGATAGCAGGGGGTTAGTTATGAGTATAGGGGGGGGGGGTGTCTATGGAAAAATTGCACTCTCCTATGACGTGCCGAAGGATGCCTAATGCATTGCAGTGAGGACATGTGTTCTTGTATCTCTCTAGGTATATTTTGTTCTGGAGGCAGGGGTGGGGAAAGGATCCTGCCTGGATTTGCCTGTATGTTGTTTGTTCGGCTCTGGTCAAGGAGTGGTGGGGTTGCGGGAATGTCTTCCTGCGCATAAACATAAACATTGCGTCGCATTAAAATAGGGACCTGCACGATGTATAAACGTGAACATTTCATGAGAGCACACCTTGCATGGATGACAATATACACAATTGTACCCATCTCATTTAGTTTCACAGCTTTGTGTAACCGTTTCACAGAGCTTTGCTTCAGACAGATTCATGCATGTGTGTTGGATGTACATAATTTTTATTCTTCTTGCACTTCTTGCTCCATGTGAAATTCATACAGTGAACTAGCCCCGGTGCAGAATACGTGAATCTCCCCAGAGTAGGCGATATAAAGCTGACTAGGTGTAAATAAGGTATATGTTTCTGTTTCATATACCTTTGGCGTTATGCCTTTTTCTTTGTTTTTTTTTCTTTGAGTAAGTTACACCTATTTCTGACCGCACTTGCCAATGATTGGTTTTTACGAACATTGAGTGCATTTATATATGGGATGTTTCCACCCCTGTAACAGCCCTACACAGGGCTGTTTAATTAAACCTTTTCTTGTTGTACGTGTACAACAATAGTACGCGCACTGAGTGTGTTTATATATGTGATGTATTCGTTCCCGTAATATCCCAGCACGGGACTGGCAGTATTAAGGAAAGAATGAAAATAATTAGATCAACCCTATCTCTCGTACAACCGCCAGCAGCATTGTGGATGCCGACAAAGTGTAAAGTAAAGCTCGCCAGCCACAATCGGATATGATCGAGAAACCACGCAGTTACCTCGCTCAGCAGAGCAAAAAGTTCCTCGCCTACAAAGTTTTTCTTGCCACTTCAGTTCTCTCTAGCAGTTATCAAGAGAGCAAAACTGAGCATGCGAATGTATTTGCGGATTTACAAAGTCATATATTTGTGAGCGCCTTTTTATTCGTTTTATTGGGCTAATGCGCTGCTACTCTTGCTAAAGCAATATATAAAAAAAGCAAGGTGCATAGCATGGTCGAAACATGAAGTTTGTGCATTTCTTTTTTCATTTTGCTGTCACACGTAGCTCACGACTTTCGATGTCATGTTCTCACCGTCTTCACGAAAGCGGAACGCATTTTAGACCTTGCTAACGTTCGGGGTTTTGTGCTCGGCAAAGCGTCCGATTATAGCCTGTGGTGTATAAACTTCGTTCTTCCAAAACTTTTGTTTCTTCCCCAGGGTGAAGTTAATTTTCAAAAAAGCAGCTGTACTGTATACCATGCAGGAGGAAGCTTATTTTGCAAAGGCGAAGTCGCTTTTCCTTCTTTCTTTCTTTTTCATTTGTGGAACAGAGATACAGAGCAGAGAAAGGCTCTTGCATAACTCGCAGTTGGAAGCTTAACAGGAGTGTTGCCTCCTAGATTCTCAGCCCATCGCGGTGGTGCCGCGCGTACGCAGCCAGCTCGGCGAGGCGCGAGAAAGGCGGCTGGTGTTGATAGCGGCTCCGCAGGCATCCAACGTGCTCGCTCTTCCAAGACGAAATCCAGTCGCCGATAAGCCTTGCGTGGGAAGCGAACCGTTTCGATACGCTCGCCTCCTCCGTGCAGTTCGTTCCCTTGCTTTTTCTCTCTCGCTCTTTTCTTTTTCTTTTTGTACACTTTTCGGAAACTTTTCCACAGCAATGTATACGAGTACAGCGATCCCAGCGAAGGAGCTCGAATCGTACGAAGAAATAATGTTGTGGGCTGGGGGTGGGGGGCAGCGCAGGGTCAAAGGAGATAAGGAAGTCAGGGAGAAGAGTTTGCTCTCTTGTTTAAGGGCATGGGCCGAAGGCTCGCGATTTCTCAAAATTTTCATATAGTTATTTCGTAACCTTACTGAGAACCACCTGCTATGAAAAAGCACCTGGCGGAGTGAAAAAAAAAGAAAAGAAATGCGACGATTGGAAGGCGTTTTGGATCTGTGGTCTTGGCAGCTTGAGTCTTTTTATTCATTTCAATATACCTTACAGCCTCCATCGCTGCAGTTAGTAAGGGGGGCATCAGAAGAAAGAAAGACAATTGGAAAACAATCAAGGCAAAGTGTAATACAGCCGTACACCAAGAGACGGGAACCGCAAAAAGGCTTAAAAACATGATTGCAAAACAGGGTTAGAAGTGAAGGCATTAAAGAAATATATACTATGAATACTCAGAGTTTAAAATAAAGAAAAGAAGGTCGGGGTAACGCACAAACCATCACATAATTTAGCATACACGTTGCTCGCGCACATAATCAAACGTGGTATGCAAAAAAGCGTTGTCTGAAAAGCATGCCAACGCAGTTGCTGCACAAGTCTCAACTCGTGAAATTTGGAGCCACTCTATAACCAGAGTTTTAAAAGATTACTCCAAAGGCGGATGATTTTTACATCGTTGTATAGAACATATGTGAGTCAATGGTCATCTTTAACATCAGCTGTGGTGCATAAGGTCTGCCATGTCGCTGAAACGGTTATCTGATTTAATTAGTTAGCAGAGTATACTAGCACCGCAAAATAATTTGTGGTAAACCAGGAATTGAGTGTTTACAAAACTTTTAAGTGCAGTAGGCGGCATTATTCAAGATGACTTTCATTACAGAACTTAGCTGGAGTTCCTGCATGATACGAAATTGCATATAAGTACTGCCGTACAGGTCGACGATAAGAGCATCCCAAAGCAGTGAAACAGCTTCACTCGTTGGCGTGCCCATCATACTATTTCTGTGGCACCAAGGGACTCGGCCGATCAAAAGCCTCACTAGTACCTCGTATTCGCGTGCAGTCAGAGTGAACGCCGACGCAGCGACACGAGCTGCGACTGTCGCCCTCATCGACGTGTTCGTTCTGTCACGCTCATAGGGATATGAAGTGCCACTTGCGAAAGTGCCCAGGAGTAGCGGAACTGCGCGAGACCCTCCTTGATTGACTGAAGTGTAGAGCGGCTCCGTGCACTAAGGTAACGGACGCAATCTTCCTGCATAGACACTGGATTTTCATGAGAGAGCGGTTTCACCTCCTCATGAAGTTTATTAAAAATACTTATCTATTCAACGAGGGGTGACGCTAAGCGAGTAATGCTAAACGTCACAAATCGTTGATGCAGTATATAGTATGTTGCAGCAGGGGGTGAACTTGGTGGGGTGGTAGCATTAAACCTCTGTATGCTGCGAGAAACTGTTTTATCCCCGTACGTGTTAATCCCCGCACTCTAAACGAAGGCGCTCGGGCGGAGCAAATTGCTGGCATGCCTCTGCGAGGCTAGATCTGCTCATAGCTAGCACCCTCGTCCTCCTCCTGCTACACCTAGCTATATGTCTTTGTTTTATTGCTAGACCTTAAGGCAGCTCACCATGAATTAAATAAATAGTGCACTCCACGACTGACCGTCGCAAAATCGACGAAATGGTTATCGCATGCATCGCTACCATGACTGGCGTGCGTGCAAATGTACAACGTTTAGATGGGTTCTTGTGAAGGATAACCGAATATCATAAATCACTTACCTACAAGTGTGAAAGAAGTTATTAACTCGAAGCCTGGCGTTCTGTGGCCATTCCTCCGCCCTTTCCCTTACACCTTCGTCGGTAGGCCGCCTTCTAAGCTCATCATCTCATCGTCAGATTAACCTCCACCACATGGCAAAGAAAACCAAACTTAGGCTGGCACGACTACTGAGTATGGAACTTCTGAATACGTCAATGTGCATTCAGAAACTCGACGCTGACGTGTACCGACACTTTGAGACTCTTAGAGAACTAGCGTCACTGAATGTTTGTTGTTGTTCGAAATGGTGATTGGGGTGGGAGGGCTGCCGTTCATGAACAATCGTTTGTTTGCTGGGGCTACATTAGTTGATTAAGGAGAGGAAAGAACGCGACCAACACTGCAGATGAATGTTCTTTTACTTTAGGTCAAAAGTACAGGATGCTGGTTTCTTTGTTTGGTGTGGACAAAGAGGCTGCCATGGTTTCCGCTGATTCATAAACTGCAATTAGCGCATGTTTCAGCAAGTTACGGCAATTACAGCATGAACTGCAGATTCACGTAGCAACTAATGCTCTGGGATCTTCCCCGCGGTACATGGATAACGTTTTATATTGTGCTAATGGTATACACTCGAGAATGCACATGCGTAAAGATCTGATTTACTCTTTCACTTTAAAAAGCGGTCTGTTTTCGTTGTAAAATCATGATGACGGTGGTTGCTCTGTAGATTGAGCGTAGAGTGAAAAATGCTTGAAACATTGACTTGCAACCCTACTAATGTCTGGCTATTTTCCTCTGACTCCATTTTTGCAGAATTATGGCTTTTCGACGGCTACCGCGATGGCTCAGCAAGCTGCAGACTTACGCCATTCTCGCTGGCTGCCTGGCACTTCTCATCCTCTTCAGGTCATTCCGGACAGAGGACCAGGAGGGCGACAGAGAGATCGTTGACGAGGACCTTTTCATCGCACCTCAACATTTTAAAGACCTTGCTGAAAACGAGGTAGTCGTGCACGAAGAACTTGATGCGCTCCCGGAGGAAAGGGTGAGCAGCGAAAACCCCTACGTTCACCCGTACGTCATCGATGCGTCGCACCTATGTCGGAGCTTCGAAGATGTGCCGAGGCGCTTAATATTCGTGGCGAGCGCTCCGAGCCACCGGGAAGCTAGGAACGCCATACGCGATACTTGGGGACTCCACTCGTACGTGGCGAATCGAAACGGCAAGGTACTATTCTTGCTGGGACGCTCCGCATATGACATGGAAATCAAGGCCGAGTCTCAGGTCAACGGGGACATCGTACAGGGCAATTTCACGGACAGCTACAACAACCTGACGCTCAAGAGCGTCATGATGCTTCACTGGACGCGCTCCTTCTGCCCAAACGTCGAGCACGTGATGAAGACGGACGACGACGTGTACGTGAACCTGGACAACCTGGTTCACCACTTAGAGCAGGAGATGGCCGACCAGAGGCGCTGGATCCAGGGATGCGTCAAGAGGCACGCCGCTACGCCGCTTCGGTCTGCCGGTGCCGGTCAGCCTCTGAGCCCGGTGGACGTGGGGACACTGCCCAAGGCGCACCCAGACTTTGTGGCGGGAGCGGGGTACGTCATATCCGGTGACCTGGTGGAGGACCTGCTGGTGGCTTCGGCGAGGGTTAAGTGGGTGCCCGTAGAAGACGTGTTCGTGACGGGACGGTGCGCTGCCTTGGCCGGTGTGAAGCCAGAGACTGACGATAGGTTCAGCTGCGGCCGTCCGGTGAAGGAGCCTTGCGAAATGGCTCACGCGTTCACGGGGCACGGAATGACGCCTGAGCTGATGAGAAGGACATGGGATGCGATGCTCAGTGGCTGTTCGTGACACTTATACCGGTTGCAAAACTTTTCGTAACCTGAGCATTTAAAGCAGTAAAATGCAGATTCTCACGAGACTGGGGTGCACGTGATGATTGATTTGCCCATGCGCAGGATGAGAAATTCGTCAAAAGACGGATAACTTCCGCAGGTGCCGCCGAATGGTAAGGCTAGACAGTGAAGGCGTACGCATGCTGTTTGAAGTTTGACATGGGTTCCCATGACGAGTACTGTACCCGTCATCATATCACGACAGAGCTTTTGTATCTTATGCTGTCTCATTTCGGTTGTGGACCAATGTCAGGCAGCGAAGTTTGGTGCTGTGTGATCTAGCTTTTTTCTACACCGGGTGCCTTTGTGAAGCTCTCACTTGCCTTAATTTTTAGTGAACGCGAGGGAGCTATGTGCGGTGATGGTTCGTTTCGATGATGAATCATTGAACGGAGGACTTCAGCCTGCAGAGTATAAGGGTCAAGTCGGCTGGCACAATGCAGGGGTAATCGGAAATCGGGAGGGGGGGCAGTGGGCTTTGTCCTTTAGTAGACATAAGTAGGCTCATTATGATTGAACGGAAACAAGACTTGCTCTGCTGAGTGCCAAAACCGTTCACTTGCTCACTTCCAGGAAAAGCGTTGGAATAAGTTAAAATGCCGCCCTAAATCTGGCATTTACAATTACACCGAGATTAACTGACGCTGCTGTTAGCCTATTTACTTTGTAACGAGCGTCGGAAGTATATAAAAATTGTAAGGTGGGGTACAAATGTTCATACTATGTGACCAGCTAAAACACAAGAAGTTACTTTTGTGTTTTTTTTTACGGGAAGCAGGCTAGTGGAACATTTTCTGCATATTTCATGTTGAAAAATGGCATTTGCAGCTGAGTCTGCCTCTTTCATACAAGTGATAATAAATTACGGTGCTATTTGCAGCGTCTCAACAATGGCGGACGTAGCTACTTGGCGCCACCTTTAAATAAGTGCAGCTTGAGAAAAAGTTGCTGCATTAGTGGCACAAGTTCTAAGGGCGAATGCTGTTTGTGGTCGAAGGTGAACCGTTGCCAGTGCGGTGACTGACTGGCACTAAGCATACGTGTCTCTGCAAGTGATGGATGCCGCTCTATGCTTTGCGAAGAGGGTTGCTATGTGGGCTTGTTGGTAATGCATCTTCAAGGGGTGTACGGTAGCGCGATTAAAAGACCAGACAAAAGAAGACACACAGCGACACACTCAGCGCTGTGTGTGTCCCTGTGTGTTTTCTTTTGTCCCGTCTTTTAATCGCGCTACCGTACACCCCTTTGCGAAGAGGCTACGAGCACGGCCGCAAATGAGCAACCTGATAATGACAGCGCGCACTCTTCCTTGCATTACCAACTTAACAGCCCAAGATTGCTCCGTGACAGCTAGGGAAAAATTACCGTGTGTACCGTTATAAGTAGTATGCAAGAACAAACGGAAGGAAAAGCAAACAAGAAAACATCCGTCACAGCTGCACGATGCGTGGAACCCAGAAAAAAAGAGAAATTGTCGGTGCATTCATTCTGTAGAGCTGCTTGGCGGATTTAATGTTATTACCAGTCTGTCTTATGGCTGGTTTGTAAATGTGGATGATATATCTTATACGATGGTTATTATGAAAAGCGGCACATGCACAACGATACGTACCGAGTTGCACAAGTTGGCATCGAAACAGTTTAGCTGAAGAGCGGCACCTAGCCAGTGGCAAATAGCCTGGTATCCAAGTTGGCGTGAAAGAGGTTAAAGAGAAGGACATACCCAGTGGCACGCACCCAGTGAGCCAAGTTGGTTGAATGGTTGGTTTTGAACCCGGTTACCCCTGGAGAGTAGTCCAATGCTCTACTCATTTCACGCTGGACTACCTGGTGATCCATGTTGGCAGGAGAGTAGCTTAAGCGCGGATAAACACAGAGACACACCGCAAACTGTGTGAACTTCCCAAAAATGCTAATAGCATTAAGAAGTGGCACACACCCTCCATGCGTATACCACCTATACCCGTCCAAGCTGGTACGTTAATGCATCGCCTAATTAAACACGCATGCGTATACCATATATAAAATCATGCAGATATAACCCACATGTTGGAATATATGGAAAGAGAAGCTTAAATAAATCTTTAAATGCTTTGCATCTAATGATGATGCGCACAATTTGGTGTCGACAGGTGTGTGCACAAAAAAGTACGACAAGTACCTACTGTGTTACAGTGGGACAAACAAAATCTGGAGGATTGGCCAAAAAATGGGCACACCCCGAGTGGCACATACCGAATGGCTAAAGCTAAGAAAGTAAACTGAATCAAATAAGTCATTAAATATAATTGACCATTCTATTAAGAGGTTGGTGTGCGTTAGAAATACCTGTCCCCCTAAATTATATAGCGTCATGTTTTATGTAGGGATCGTACTTTGTGGGACATGCGCATTCTGGAGCATTCGCCAAGAACGCTGTGGCACATACTGAGGGGCGAAATCAAAGAAAATGAAGTAAATAAAGAAATCTATGGAACATTAATAATTTTATTAAGAGATTGGTGTGCCCTGTGTAGTACTAATTTTGTATACAATTCTTTGTAAAGCTGACCTCGTTGATGAATGAAACTTGAATAAAACTTTAGAAACGCCGGTGAGCCGACATTATATGTGCATATTTTTGTAGGAACTTATTTACTTGTTACGCAGAAAAGAGCTGGACATACGTGGTCAGCATACAAGTTTTATATGACGAACTTCGTAGGTACCTTCTTATAACCGTTGCACATACATATATATATATATATATATATATATATATATATATATATATATATATATATATATATATATATATATATATATATATATATATATATTCGGTCATACGTTCAGCAAAATTATGCCTCATACAAATTGTCGACCATAGGTTCGCTCGCCACCAACAAATACGTTTTGTTGGAAAAAAGCGCTTCGTTACTGGTAAACGTTCCCGCACCCTCAATCGCCGCACCGACGGTCAATCGTGGAAGGCACTGCGAGTTGGCACGTTAGAGAACTTCAATAAACACAAGCCCTGATCGGCAGCAACATTAGCTTTCGGTGACGCTGCAGAGAATCCCCGAGGCATGTCTACGGAAAGTTCGCGTTGTCTCCCTTGGCGGCTCGTGTTTATTCTATTCGTGTCGCGAGCGCCGATGAGCTTGGCTTCCTGAAATAGACCCTTGGCGGCTCCTTTCTGTGCCGCCGCCATGTTGCTAGTGCGGACAAGAGCGGAAGTGCGCGGAGAAAGAACGAGGGAAAGCATGGCTAAAGAAGGAAGCAAAATGGAAGTGTTTCATGAAATGCCGTCGTGTGACCACTCGATAAGTACGAACAATTCCTGAGTAATAGCAACGTGTTTTTCAAAAGTATGCTGTTTATATGCGCACGTTACAGGGAGTCGTCTTTTAGTGTTCCCGTCTATATATATATGATCATACAGTATGATCATAAAACAGTATGATGTTTGACACAGTATGCACATGTCTGTTTGACAACAGTATGTTTTATGATCATTTACAGTATGATCATAAAAGATCATACTGTAAAGCGAACTGACGCACCACTAATTGTCGGGAGACTTGCAATAACGTTTGCACGCACGCACGCGCGCACGCACGCACGCACGCACGCTACAAAACTGCCTTTTACCCAAGCGAAGAAGTTGTACGTTACCTTCTCATCAAGGTATCGCGGTTTTTTTCCTGCGTGCTTTCTGCTCCTAAAACGCTTTTTGAAATACACGTTTCAACAGATATCTTACCGTGGGTGTAGGCCAAGAGTCACGAGCTTGGGCGGTCCTGTTCCCTTGTAACATTTTTGTTCTGCTCTCTTTTAAATATAAAGCTACTTGTAGGTTGTGCAGAGACTTATAGCATCATCGACATACCCCATCAATGCGCACCGGGGTGCCCTGCGGTGAAGATAATTGGAATAAAAGGCGCATCAGGGCATGCCGGTGCGCGCTGTTGCGGATTGTCGAGGACGCCATTGCGAACCAAATACCTGATCCACTCCATTTCTCTTTGTCAACACGTTGTGTGTGAAGAGGGCTCACATTTTAAACTGCATGTTACACTCGTTCTTGCTAAATGGATTGACCACTACTCTTACGCCGTCCTGACGCTTAAAAAGAAACGACGTGATCTGAATGATTACCTTCTGTAAGTGAACGAATTATCCTTTTAATGCCCAAGAAGCTGCCGTCACTATTGTAGGTCGTGAGCGGCTATGAAAGCGTACAAAGTTTCTGCGTGCGTGAAGCGCTCGAGTTCCTTCTAGCCTTTGTTGTGCTTTCCAAGACAACATGCGCCTCTTCTATACCTATTAAAATCAAGCAACGAAGTTCCTGAGGTACGCAGTGCTTTGTTAAGTTTCAGTAGTTGCAATATATGTCGTATATCTATACAACATGTACAGATGAAATTATAAATTGTTTTGCTACATCTAGTGAAGTCTGTAGACAGTTTGTTTTAGCAGAAAGCGTGTTTGCAACAATGCATATAGCAAGATTTTGTAATGGCCGCACTGTTCAGTAACATGCATGGAGGGAGATATGAGTGAATCTGTTCAATAGCACTGAATTTATCCTCCATCTCACGTTTATCCCTTGGCTCTCGTAATGCACGAAACCGAATACAGATTTCCAAGTTTGCTTCCCTCCTTTTTATAGCCAAACGATGCATACCTATAAGTACAGAATTATGAAGAGAAAACGCACGTACACATTAAACAACTGGCAGCATTTTAAGATAAGCACGTTGGACCTACAATTATATGATTATACACACAAACGCACACATTCACGCACACGCGAGCACATCGACACACACGTTCGCACACACATAAACGTAATGAAAGAGTAACGGAAGCACTTGTATTTGCTGCACCGAAAGTTGGTGCCGGAAGCTTGGAAGTAGGGGATTAAAAACTTCTCCCGCGCTGGGCCGCTGATACGAGAACAGGAGCCTGACGGTCTCAGTTACGGCTCTCTCGTTCGTGCGAAGAGCGCAAGACGCTCTGGACATAAATCACTCGTGGAAGTAGAAAGATTACCGCGGCATCCTCGAAGACGTGGCCCCGCGCAGCGTTGAGCTCGGCTGAAGCGCAACTCGAGGTCGTAACTCGTTTAAGGTCAATTTGGCGCTTCCACTGAGAACCTTTGTAGAAGGCTGGCTGCGAAGCGGTCGCTGAACATGGTTCTTTTTATTTTTGCTCCTTATGTTTGAAATACGATGTCATACGAGCTCGACAAAGATGTGCTCGCGAAACTTAAGATTGCAGAAAAAAATTGTTGACCTGAGGGTCCCCGTGCTATATGCCTGACAAAATGAATCATAGCTCGCTTGCAGCGCTAAAACATAGATGGAGTGAAGGGGAGAGACTCGTCGGCGCTGTATTGGGCGATGTGCATAGAATGGGCGCCAGGGTTGCACAATTAGGCTTATTTTTTTATTCTCAGTTCTATTGCTCCATGGGAAAAGGCAAGGATGACTGTGTCGTCATTTAGCGCTGATGTGTACTTTCCTTTTATAATGAACACGGAAATAACAGCACACAATGAACTAGTAACATTTTATGTCAAAACTAAATTGAAAGTGCTACCTTAATTTTGCATTTGCTAACTTTTGCTTACTCATGACGCTTCAAGAAATCCGCGCCTAACTGGGTTATACCATTTCCGCGTTGATATTGCTGAACAAGTTCAGCAGCTAGTTCTCATTTGCGTCACCGAGGTTGCGACATGAGAATGGCAAGTTGAACCGCGGCAACTATGACTTAACCAAGAGCTGCCCTTTGCGCAGCCACGTCGCGATCGCTTTCTGTCTTCGCTCATTGGGTTTGGTAAACAAGCTGTGCACGTATTTCCCCCTTCGTCCCCTGAAACACCGTTCGGACAATTGTGGCATGACTCTAACAAGGGTATTCATGTGATGACCGTTCATTAAAAAAAGTGTTTTCACAGCAACATTATTGAAAGGAAAGTGCCAAATTTAAGCAATGCAAGTGCAGAAAAAGAAAAGCTTTTCAGTCCAATTGCAAGCTACGAGGAGAAACACAAAAAATTAATTTTTTTTTCAGAAACAAAAAGAAAGGGAAAATGTTCTGGTGATTGACCAAGTTAGAAGTTGATTGACTTTTCATTACTAATACTACTAATACGAGTTCCTTTATGTATAAACCAAAACGTCAGTTACCTTTTGGTTTTGTCAGTGGCCACGATTTCTTCCTTTTCTTTTTTTGGTTTGCTGCCTCCTAAAATGCTACCTTGCCAGACACCTTCTGTTCGTCGAACTCTTTACCGGGTGAAATTTATTTGACGTTTCGGGCAGTGAAAGTTTGCGCATGCAACTAATGCCTTTCTCCAGCCGTATTGCTCTATTTTCTTACCTATATCACGTTTCTCCAGTACGGGACAGCCGCCTGGACGTGCGCCTGGTCAACCTCCCTGGCTTTTCTTTCTCTTCTCTTTTTCTCGCGACTGCGTGAATCAGTTGTTATATTTGAGCCTAACTTTCTCACAAGCGAGGCCGTGCTCTTCATCTGTCCTCGACCATCCCGTCGTCCACGCGAATGTATATAAAAATTAAGGTGGATGAGTTCGTACCTTGATCAAAATTCTGTGTCACCTCCACCTCTATTTCATGTACAAAACAGCTTCGCTGGTCGTCCATCTTTAGAGAGTGGAATGACTCATAATTTTTTCTCTCTGTCTTTAGCACAAATGCTTTCAAACCAAATAATAAAGATAATTCACTTGGCAACAATCACAAGGCAACAATCTCAAAACAAACTGTCGAACAGGTGCTTGCTAGGCACATGTGTTTAGCAACGCGCTATGACTGTAAAGGCGCCATTTGCATAGAATGAAGGAATTACAGGTAAAATAAAAGACAAGCCCTGTCTCCTTTAAAAATAAAAATTTCTCTACATGACTAGATACAGAGACCGCCGGAAACGAAATTGCGTTCGTCTCTACGTCTCGCTGTTTCCGGCGCTACGCGTAATGAGTGAAATAGGAAGCAGCCAAGAAAACTAATTAGGAGGATTTCGTATTTTCGTGTGTATATATGTTTGTGTCTATATTACCGGTTGAGTTTACGGTGAGTAAGCAAGTTAAAAAAGCAGTGAACAATTCTTTCTGAATAACTAGACGACGAAAAAAAAAAAAAAGAAAACCCCACACATAAAACTCGCCCGCGGCAGTATTCTGACTACGGCAGTGGCAAATATATAGCCGTACATCAGGCTCCATCTTTACGGCGAGTTCTGCAAATTGCCAAGCCCGAGGGCCCGCCTAGGCCTTCTCTGTGCGAGCTGGTGGCTTGGAGAATTAATCTGTACGGCTGCCGAAACACGCTTTGCGAGCAGAACTTTCTATGAAAAAAAAAAAAGTCGGCTATTTGATTTCTGGACCAAACTAGGTGACCGCAGAAGCTGTGTTGGCGAGCCCAGCAGGAATGATGAAAGTAATCACAAAGAAGTGTGCGAGTAGAATGTACTTGACAGACAGCCTGCGTAGCTAACACGGCCACGGTGTTTCTTGCTAGTTCCGAAGGCCCCTTGCTAGTTTCTGGTGGCCTTACCTGACTCGGTCTGTTGGACTCTTTGTCGTTTATGCAGCGTTTTCAAATGACGAATTCATGGCTTGTCGTGAAACACCGCTAAACAAGGTGCCTCCTTGCGGCTTACAATTAAAAAAAATCACGCAAGAACTCCTCTGGGAGTTGTCTAAGTGTACGTGAGCATTGTGCCACTTGCTCGTCATCCACTTAGCCCGGTGTCATTATGAATGTTATGAAGCTTGATCCGACGATGATAAACGACAGCGCTGCGGCGACACGAACGGCTGCGGACGGCGCTGCAAGGTGAGTCGATGACGCAAGCAAACTGCTGCGTGCAGCTGGTGGCGCCAGATGCACTGATGACCTTCCGACCATTATAAGCTGTTATCACCTGTTAGCGTCTTAACCATAAGCGTCGAACCATTATGAACTGTTATCAACCGTCTACCGGCGACGGCTGCGTAGGCGCTGCAGCGCGGGCCCTATCTTGAAAGCGATCAGCGATGGGGGCACATAGCGCGGCGAATGCTGCCAGCTTCGTGAGTGCTGTGTTCTCGTCACTTAGCTCGCGTTGAAGCGAGAGGCAGCACGAAGGTGAATTCGCTCGCTGCAGCAGGCACTATCTGTAAAGCGATCGTCTTATGGTACGGACGGATGGGCGGACGGATGGACGGGTTTTCTTGTTGGGTAAGCATACACGTGCTTATGCATTTAAACCAGAAACTTGGTTTCTGAATTGCCGAGAGTGTGCTTATACTCCGTTTCAGAAATCATGTGCAATGCGGTGGCGGTCGGAAAGATTTTTTTGCTGTGGCTGCGGTTGATCTTGGAAATAGCTCGATGTTTTTTGACGGCAGTTGTGCGAAACTGTTCTTTATAGGCTCGGTATAGAATGTAAAAAGCGTTAATACTTACAAACGAACGGTGGTACACGGCTGCTAATGCGTTTTAAATAATTTTCCTTTTCATCGTTTGTTTTAGGATTTTTATTTGCAGCCAGTCGCGGGCAGCCTCAGGTGCATACAAGCGCGAGGAAACGCCGTTGGCGCGCAGCGAAGCATTGACGAAACGTGCGGAGTGATACATTTTCGTGACCGGATTACTTGCGTAGCTTCCACAGATTTGCACCTGATAGTCGAGAGATATGCATTCTTACGGGTTCCTGTGTTTGTGAAGGTGACCGTACGTTTCAGTCGCCTCGAGGCGCGAGCTTCCGCGAACAAGCGAAAGCCGAAAAGGTTAGAGTTGTTGAAGCGTTCCAGTCAGCCAAAAAAAAAAAAACTTTATTGAAAGGTCTTGCGAGTTTGTGGGAAGAGCGAAAGGTCCCGCCTAGGTGACGGCCAGGAGTTCTTGAGTCTGGTGGCTTCCTCGGCCCGCTGGACAGCCTCGAGTTGATCCTAAAGGGCAAAGCTGAGCAACACAATCTGCCAGCGCTCGCGAGGCGATTGCGAGAGGCTGCATCCCCATTATTGTTTGTCATGCCTCGACATTCCCATAGTATGTGTTCCAGAGTGGCTCTAGAACCTCAGTTCTTGCATTTATCTGTCTTGCATATGTCTCGGTAAACGAAGTGTGAGATCGCTGGGTTCGGATAAGTTCTGGCCTGTAACTGCGCTCTATGTCTACGTCTTTAAGGGTCTTGCAATAGTGTGTGGATTCGGTTAGTTAGTACATATGTATAGCGTACACAATGGCGCGAGATTATTTTGCACCTTCGCACTTATTAAAATTAAGTGTTTTAACGCTCTTGTGCAATTGTGTTCGTCAGGAGGAGGAGGAGGAATAAACTTTATTAGTAGGAATGAGCCGACGGTAAAATCGTCCGAGGTGGGCGGCTTCCCTAGTCCAGGATGCCGTGGGCCTGAGCTGATAACTTGGCCCTGCTCACCACGCGATGCTGGTCTTCAGGGCTCGAGCTTGTCAGCTGGGCCTCCCACTGCTCGACGGTTGGTCAGTGAGTATTTATATTGTTTCCCTGTGCGAGCTACCACGGACAAAGAGCGCATGCTGCCTAAAGCCACCAGTGACACGGTGAGCCGCCTGTGCTTTAACATTGTAATGTCAAGTTCTTGGGAGGATATCGTGCACGCAAGGCCAACCTCGGTGCGAATATTAGACAGAGCCGGTTGCGGAAGAAATGGGATCTTTTCTCACATAATGGGATCTATACTCTCATAAGATTGAATAAGCTATTTTTACATTACAAATTAAGGAATCGGAACGCAAATAGTATAAAGTACGTCGACCTTGTCTTTTGTCGCGTCTACTTTTATTGACACGCCTTTTATTTTCTGCACACTTCCCGTTATAAGGACTTTTGTGGTCTACGTACACTAACCTATGAAGACGGATTCTGTAGCATACAGGTGTTCCATTGTATACGTCGGGGACGTAGCCAGCGCGTTCGTCTCCCAATGTACCACTTAATGGAGCATCGACGAACTGCTATGGAGGTAGCAGCTGAAGATGCGGAGCGAACAGTATGCGTTGAGTCGCCTATCAAAACTCAGAGCACAGAGTATTCAATATTACTCTTAACACATAGTATCCAGTATTACAACACAATTCTATAAAGAATGTCGTGCTAGAAAACACACCCTTTAGTTTTGATGTGCCCGTGCATTTTGCTTACGCGTTATTTGAGGAGTGTCGCTGTATTAAGGAGAAGCTTTGTCTATCTCTGCTCTCCCCAAGGAAGAAAACGAAATTGGCGAGACGAGCTCAAGACATCAACTGAGTTTATTACATTATTTACAAGTATGCCCGCAGACGCGAACAGTGCACACGAGTGAGGGTAAAAAAGTGGGCTCCAATCCACGCCGGGAAGGGGACTGGCCAGCGAAGCTCTGGCATCACCTGGTCCTTATCCGATAGACCAATGCGCCGTAGCCTTGAACTGGGTCCTGAAGAGCTTGAGCCCTATGCCGTTGTGCATATTGACGTTGCTGTTCCTTTCGTCGCGTATCGTATTCGCGCTGCTCTTCAGGCATCCTAACTGTAGGTGGCTGGCTTTGGGCAGGAACCGCTGCGTCCTTCCTAGCCAGAGCATGACGCCGTTGTGCATATTGACGTTGCTGTTCCCGTCGTCGCTCATTGTGTTCACGCTGCTCTCCGGGGGTCCTTACTACTATGTGTGACCTTTCCATAGCGCTGTCACAACACAAATGAAATCAGTTGCAAGGCGGGTTCTTCTATACATGCAAGTGTAGTGACGTGACTCCCTATTTTGTACACTACTGTTGTCGCTTCCAGGCAACTGCAGCTCATGCAACCGTAATACTTAACTGAGCAACGCTTGTGGCGAACTCTATGTACGAAGGTAAGTTTTCCGGTTCTTTTGTTTTCTCCCCCTCCCCCTCCCTCACGGAGATGCCGCAGATGGATGAATGGATGGATGTTATGAGCGTCCCCTTTGGAACGGGCGGTGGGTTGCGTCACCAAGCTCTTGCTATTATATTGCCTAATGCCTTACCTATCTTAAAAAAAAAGAAAGAAAAGAAAGAGAAGAAAAACACATGAAGAATTCCCGTCACCAAACTTTGTGAACTTCTACTGTGAATGCTATTTTTGTACATCTCCTTTGTTTGTCGTTTGCTTACTTTTCTTCCACCTACCTTCCAATAGCCGCTTACTAATCTCTACTGCGGTCTTATTTACTTTGACCCTGCTCTCGCTGAACCCAAGGGTTTCAAGGAGGCCAGAGGTGCCTAAATCGAACGCTGGGCAGATATTGTGACATTCTAATAAAATGCTCCATCGTTTTCTTAGCTTTAGCGCAGCAAGCACATGCTTCTTCTTCGTTGTTGAATATCGCTTTATAAGCGAGTGTTCTAAGGCATCCTGATCTTGCTTCGAAAAGTAATGAGCTTCCCTTTGAGTCACCATAAATTATTTCCTGATTTATTTCTTTCCCTCTTAAGTATTTACTCATAACCGATGCGCGGAGGCCAGCGCCATCTGGTGGTGCTGCGAAAAACCTAGCGCCGCCCGCGACGCGCGCCTTCCACTGGGATTGGTTGATATTTTGGCTACGGAGACGAAGAAATCCCGGGAACCTAGCCTCATACAGCCTTGCTGCAAAACGCCCCCATTGCTCACTATCCAGTTTAAGAGATACCAACTTCCTTAAAGAAGACCTCTAAAAAACAAAGCAATATGAAAAATTTACAGGGTATCTTAAGATCTCGCTTAAGAGGTGAACGGCGAAAGCCTACTCTTCCTCCTCTTATCATTCGCCTCTTTCCACTTTCCTCTTCTCCTTCTCTTCTTTCTTTTTGTCATTACTGCTCACTACTAAGCATTTTTAGTCATTTGTAATCAAATGTGGTCATTACAAGTCGTCGTTAGACGTGTTGCTCATATCGTAGTCATTAGTAGTCACTACAAGTCATTTCAGTCATTGTTAGTCATTACTCGTCAGCCTTAAGCATCTTTAGTAATCTTTAATGAATTGTAGTTGCTACAAGTCGTGTGTCTTCCCAGTACTCACCTACGGGGCAGAAACCTGGAGGCTTACGAAAAGGGTTCTACTCAAATTGAGGACGACGCAACGAGCTATGGAAAGAAGAATGATAGGTGTAACGTTAAGGGATAAGAAAAGAGCAGATTGGGTGAGGGAACACACGCGAGTTAATGACATCTTAGTTGAAATCAAGAAAAAGAAATGGGCATGGGCAGGACATGTAATGAGGAGGGAAGATAACCGATGGTCATTAAGGGTTACGGACTGGATTCCAAGGGAAGGGAAACGTAGCAGGGGACGGCAGAAAGTTAGGTGGGCGGATGAGATTAAGAAATTTGCAGGGACGGCATGGCCACAATTAGTACATGACCGGGGTTGTTGGAGAAATATGGGAGAGGCCTTTGCCCTGCAGTGGGCGTAACCAGGCTGCTGCTGCTGATGATGATGAATGAATTGTAGTTGCTACAAGTCGTCATTAGACATATTGGTCATATTGTGGTCATTACTAGACATTACAAGTAATTTCAGTCACTATTAGTCATTAATGCTGAATACTAAGCATTTTGAGTCATTTGTAATCAATTGTGGTCATTACAAGCTGTCGTCAAACACGTTGTTCATATCATAGTCATCAGTAGTCATTACAAGTCATTTCGGTCATTATTAGTCACTACTGGTCATTAATACGCATTTTAGTCATTTCTAATCAATTGTAGTCGTTACAATTCGTCGTTAGACATATTGGTAATTTCGCAGTGATTAGTAGTCATTATTAGTCATTACTAGTCATTATTAACCTCTACCAATCTCTGTTATAAGGTTATCATTCACTAAATGTCACTATCAATCATTTTTAGTTCTTTAATCTGTCTTCATATGGCGTGATGACGCTTCGGCGGACACTCCGGCGGTCAGGTCTGCTGACACAAACTTCGCCATGAAGCTGGAAAGGCTTTCGCCTTAATAAACAAAACAGAAAAAAAACCTATTAACACTGCACGTGTACAAGTACTGTACTCTCTCTGTGACTCACGGAGCACTTGCACATTTGTTTAGGTTGTTGCTGGTAACTAGATCTTCGGAAATCCTTCTGGTTGCCTGGCCTTTGCCCCTGTGCACTACACACGCATGGCGGCGAATGCCACGCTGAAACATCGCTTGATCTTAATGTCTTACCTTCCCATAATCGCGTTTTTGTTCGAAGGGTAAGGCCTGGTCTTAGGTTCACTTAAGGGGGAGAGTAGCCTATAGTGCTGCTTCTGAAAGTGTCCGCCTTGGAAAGTATGAACGCCAGGCGAAATGGTGCCGAGGCAACGGAAGCTGCGAATGCTGACTCATTAAAACAAGGATTACAAGCGTACAGCCGCACCAATATACGTAGTGGTCTTCTTTTGTTACTGTATCTTTGCCGATTTCGCATGACCACTTCAGTAAGGTTTTTTAACGCTATGCGCAGTACGCCAACTTCGTTGAGCCTGGTGAAAATAGGAAAAGCTTGCCCACATAGCTAGGTTGCAATGCGAGAAAGCTTGAGAAAATTTTTGAGCGATGGACTCGGGTATTTTGTACTCATACGGACAAGTTTGGCGTAGTGATGACTAAACTGGTAATACCATGACTGGTTGGTAACACAGATAACGAAAACAGGAATGTATAGCATACATGCGACCTGTGGCATTACGTTAAGCGTGGAAATTAAAAATTTTGAAATAAATATTTTACATTTCTTCCCGAAGTCTGCCGCGCTCTCAACATCACCAATGAAATATGCTATCAACGGACTTCGTGAGCCGAAGCCTTCCTGCTACTGGAATACGTGACTTTTTGTCTTGCACCCAGTGGCGATTATCGAATTTGCATTCCCGTTTGTGCACTATCCCCAGCTTCTTTTTACTTTTCTATGACGTTACACGGCGACGGCAGGAATGAAATTGGCTTCGTCTTGACGTCTGTTTTTGACACAATGCGTAATGAGAGAGCACGGAACACTCCAAGTTAATTGGTGTTTCGTTTTCTCGTTTTGCATATACAGTATTGTGTCTGCATATTTTTCGACATTAAACTGCCATAGTAGGTACGGAAACGCGGGGATCTGTTTCGTCTCCTTATTGAACACGAACTATAACAGAAAGTTGAAAAGTTGAGCAGGAAGTGTGGCTGAAAGTAACGTGGCAGATTAATTTTAGGCAAATGAAAAAAAACAGAACAAGAAACTAGTGCGCGTCACATTCAGGTTTGAGAATTCGCGTGCCTGTCTACGCATAATGCCTGCTTGCTGTTGCTAGGAAAACATTTTTCTCTTTGCGCTTTATCCCCACTGCAGCCTGCTGCATAACCTCCCCGCCTTCTTCATTTATTGCGATAGCAACTATATGGAGACTCCAGGCGCATTTATGCCGTCGCCGTCGCCGTGACGCTCCGCATAGAGTCTAAAGGCGATAAGATTGTGAAAGCGTGTGAGGGTGAGCCGGCGATCGCGGCTTAATCTTGTGCACTCAACAGCGGAAAGCGGGGAGGAAGCGCGCCGCCTTCTGTCGTGTGCAAGGTTTCAGGCGGACAGTACGGAAAGGGGGGGGCAAGAGGCACGTTCTAATCCGGATGGCGGCGCGCGGAGGTTAGAACGTCACGTCGCTGCGGTGTGCTTTCGCGACTTAGTTGGCTTGGATGAAAGTGGCTCACGAAGGTAAATTCTCTCGCTACTGCTGCCGCGTTTCCTCACTGCGGCAATTTGGCAGCGAGTTTCCATGGCCATCGAGTAAGATGAGTTCCCTTTTGCTTGTGCACGTGCGACACCACGCTTGGTAATTTAGTTGGTATGCCTATGTTTACAAGTTTATACGCTCAATAAAACTATTATCGTTGCTTCGCGTAGCTGTCCACTAATTTGCTATCGTAATCGATGCTTTGCTTTTCGGGCGAAACTGCGTTTTTTCTTTTATACATGTTGTCCAAGGTTTGTTTGCTGTAGTAAGCACTAATTTCTTGAAGGTACTTGTTCTTAGAGTGAAAACACGAAAACCAGCTAAATGCTCTTTTATGGCGTGTGCATCTGAAAAATAGCAGTGGCGTCGGCGCGGTGCCATTACAGGTCCTACAACACGTCCTTAAGCTCTCAAAGTGCTAGAAGTTTGGTGCTTCAACTATTTGTGAACAGAAATTGGCATATAAAAACTCACTGAATAGGCCTGACGAGATTAACCACTGAATTATTTTAGTGTGGTGACAACTATTATGGTCGCTCGAAACGCATTCACGCCATCGCCGCCATTGTCGTGCTGCCCCTATGGACGACGCATGTGGGGATTGTGCGTGGATGATTAGAGGGTCGTTAGATAAACCGAGTGCATTTGACTGAAAAAAAGAAAAAAACCATCCGGCCGAACGATTCGTATGGTGGCGGTTTAGACAGCGAAGCTGTATATCCCAGACCAAGCAACTATGGCCAAACTTCGTGTCCACAAGCATTCTCCTGAATTTGGAATTCGCCCCTGTGAAACTCGAAGGAAGGGGGAAACTCACGCTTCTACCGTTTGGACGCAAACTCGAACAACTTAGCTTGACGCTTACGAGCAGCCTTCAGTACGCGATCTTCACCGTTAGCTTGCGCTGGACGCCGACGATTAGACTCTCGCATCTGCTCTCGCTGACGTTCTTCGCAGGCAAAGTAACTGGCCGCATTCTCCGCTTTCGCACGGGCACGTTGTCGGTGATTATATTCGCATCTCTGCTGTCGAAGCCTCTTCTCGTACTCGGCTTGTTGTTCTGCCGTGGGCACAATGCGTCGTCTTCCCACATTTCCAATTTTTTGTGGAAGCTGCAACTGTTGAAACTGACTACCTCTGGAATGCGCAATCCGGTTCTTACACACCGCAGCAGCTACCGCGGCGTACGTCCCCGTGTTCTGCCGCCGCAATTGACGCGACGTTCTATTGAGGGCAGACGACAGCAGATGCAGCCGGCCGCAACGGCGCCCAGCGCGGGTGCGCTCCCCCACCGCGCACGTGCGGCGCGTGGTGAAATCACGTGTCCTTTCTTATGCGCCGTACTATAGTTCGTTATGTTTTTTGTTCACTTTACGGACATTAGCCAGCCCAGATACCTCCCCTACAAAAATGCGCATATGCCTCATTCATACAGGTCCGTCAGGTAAACAGCTTCGCTGTAAAAATAGCTAGGGGAAGCCGACCCACTGTCAACGCTACTCTCAATTACCTTTGTGGGGAAGCAAAATGGCAGTGTTCTGTCTCCCGTTGTCAGAACAAGTGTTGTGAACACGCACAGTGCAAACACACTAGCGTTACTGCTGAAGTGCTGTGTGTATACTCTGGTCTACGCAGTTAGCATCAAGCTAGAATTATCTACTATTTCACTGGGCGCTGTCTATCGCTGGCGGTTTTCCGTAGGTCTAAATATCGCGCCCGGTCACGGTGCGGCACGTGCAATGCCATCGGCGTGACGGCCGGCCCAGGCGGCGCTGTGAAAATTACCTCCACGCCAGCTTATCGGTTTCGGGTAGTAGAAAACGCGAGGCCCTGGTGGTGAATGCAAGGCGCCGCGCTATATCTGCTCGTCTGAGCTGCGCTGCGGTGGAAATTTCGAAGAGTTTTATATTCGTTCGCCTTATACATCACTCCCCTCGCACGTGCTTACCCTGATTTACGCGATATATAAAGGAATGAGCTCAGATTAATTTTCTACAAAAAAATGAAAAAACGGTAAGCCTATAGCCCGAGAACATATTGCCTCAGCCAGGGGGAATAACTTCTCTCGAAAGTACTGGTTAGTCCTAGACATCACTCCACTCTCAAGTGCTTACCCATATTTACGCTATAAATAAACTAATGAGATGAGAATAATTTTCAAAAAAAAAAGTTGAAAAACGGTACGCCTATAGCCTGAGAAAATATTGTATAAGCCAGGTCAAATGAGATCTCTTGAAAGTACTATTTTGCTCTATACATCACTCCCCTCCCATGTGCTTACCCCAATTTACGCGATAAGTAAATATGTGAATGAGATCAGATTAATTTTCCAGATAAAAATTGAAAAACGGCAAGAAGATATTCTATAACCCAGGTAGAATAATTTCTTGGTATAGCGTGACGTCGCACACTCACTGCTCAACCAGTGCGCGCATTCCTTTTGTACGGATCACGTGATCCATTGTTTATATAAAAAGTGCCCTGTCAAGTAAACGGTCATCCATTTGCTTGTTGGAATGCTGTCTGTCGGCTTTATTGCACTGGCGACAAGGTTGGGACGGGTCTGCTTCCACTAGCTCAGTACGGAAGCAGTATCATAGACGATCGGTGGTCGACAGCCACGGAAAGTAAAGCGGTGGCAGCCATGGCCCGGAACGGACGAAATCGTCAGTACCACAGCAACGAGTCAACGCAGTCATCGGGAGAGTGAACCGCTAAGTATGCAGTCACTTCACTGGCAATGGGGCGACTGGGGAAGTTAGACGAGTACGACGAGAAGGATCAGAATTTTGAATCCTATTTAGAACGGTTTGAGCATTTCGTGACAGCAAGCGATATCAAAGAGGAAAAGAAGCTGGCCGTATTCTTGAGCGTGATAGGACCACGAACGTACGAGGTGCTCAAAAGTTTGGTAGTACCCGCTGTTCGTGGGTACACATCCTTTGAAGAGATGACAGTGCTGTTGAAGAAGCACTATAGCCCAATCAGCTCGGTCATCGCCGAACGTTGCAAATTTAACAGGCGAGCACAAGAGGAACAAGAAAGCGTCGAGAACTTCATAGTGGCTTTAAAGCATTTAGCAAGGAAGGGCGATTTCGGTCTGTTCTTGCAAGACTCGCTGCGGGACAGATTAGTGGCAGGCATAAGACGCGAAGAAACCAACTCGCCTTGTTTGCTGAAGAAAATTTAACCTTTGAAAAGGCGTGCAAGATAGCCTTGGACAGGGAGCAGGCTGCGCGATAAACAGCGTTACTGCATGCAGAAGGCAACGTTTTTGTAACGACCGGAAACCAGTCTTTGCGACTGCCAGTTATTGTCAAAGATCACGGCAAACAGCTCCCACTGCTGATGGGGCGAAATTGGCTCGAGAGGCTAGGGCTTGACTGGAAAGGTGTGTTGTCTGTAAATGTAAGCGACCCTAGCAAAGTGGAAGCAGCGAAACAAAAGTTCCCAGGGGTGTTTTCTAAGCAACCCGGAATAGTAAAGATCTACCAAGCAAGGATAGTTCTAAATCAGACCTGTACGCCAGCCTTTGGCAAGGCCAGAGACGTTCCATATGCGCTACGAGATAACGTAGAAAAGGAGCTGGAAAAGCTGCAATAAATCGGAGTTATACGCCGCGTTAATCGAAGCGATTGGGCAACGCCAGTGGTTGTTATTCAGAAGAAAGATGGCTCGCTGAGATTGTGCGGTGACTACAAAGTGACAATTAATCTCGTGCTAGAGACCGACCACTACCCATTGCCTCGACCGGAAGACTTGTACTCTGCAATAGCGGGTTGCAAGGTGTTTAGTGCGTTGAACCTTTCAGCCGCATATCAGCAGATTCCACTTACTACCGAGTCCTGACCACTGCTAACCATGAATACGCACATGAGACTTCGAGTTCCAGCGTTTGGTGTAGCCAGTGCGCCAGCCATTTTTCAGTCATTAATGGATGAGGTGCTCAAGGGCATACCGAACGTGGGATATTGCATAGATGACGTCATTGTGTCGAGAGAAGAAAACTTTACCGACTGCCAGAAGACGTTGGGAATAATCCTGCGGTGGCTTAATGATTACAACGTGACTCAGAAAGAAAAGTGTCGTTTTTTTTTTTCAGAACACCATGACTTATCTAGGTCACACTGTTACGGTATCGACCCCACGGAAGAAAAGATAAAGGCGGTCACGGAAGCGCCAGAGCCCATTTGCCAAACGGAGCTAAAGGCTTATCTAGGCATGTCAAACTTTTACGCAAAGCTTTTAGCAAAATTGCCTGCGTGGCAGAACCATTGTATTAGAGAGTTTTAGCCCAGCGGGTTTACGGCCAGCGGAGCGGAGCGGGCGAGCGGAGACACGACTGCGCATGCGCACAACGCTGAGGCGGCCAGCGGTTTTACGGAGCAGCGTTTACGGCCGCTGGAAAGCACTCCCCAGCGGAGGGTATACGCAGCGCGCGAGCGTGCGTAAGCGCGCGCGGGCGTGTATGGCAAATGCAAGACGGCAGCCGCGAACATGAACGCCGGCAGTTCTGCATCGACGACGGTGACTGCGGCGCTGACCCGTACATTAGTACTCAGTATATTATTAACAAATAATGTACTGAGAACATGTAATATATCTTTATTCAACATTTCTTGCATTATAAAAGCAAGCGTAATTCAAATTCGTTTCTCAGTAACTCCTATTCGGACCACTAGGTGGGGAAGCAGAGCGCCCCGCTCGAGCGGGTGAGTGATCCGCCGGGCTAAAATTCTTTTTTTTTTTTCGCGAGCCGCTCCGCTGGCGCAACGGTGGAGACCGCGAGCGGAGCGAAACGTACACCCGCGGAGCTAAAAGTCTCTAATGTCTGTTGCGCAAGGCGAGAAGTGGTCGTGGACACGGGAGTGTAGCGAAACTTTTGCTTCTGAAGCAGTTGCCCGTCAAGAGTACTGTGCTCACTTTTTGTGACGTAGCGAAACCGATTGCTGTATCGTGTGATGCTTCGTAGTATGGGTTGGGTGCTGTCCTTTTTCATAAGAATGCAGAGGGACAAGAGAGGGCAGTGGCGTTTTCGTCTAGAACATTTACATCAGCTGAGAACTATGCTCAGGGTGAGCGGGAAGCATTGGCACTAATGTTTGGGTTAAAAAAAAAACATTTCACCGCTACTTGTATGGAAGAGAGTTTGCTCTTTACACAGACCATCAGCCACTGCTCGGAATATTAGGCCAATACAAATCTGTGCCTACACTTGCTGCAGCTCGAATGCGAAGATGGGCAATTACGTTGGTAGCGTACATGTATAAGCTAAGATATCGGAAAGGAAGAAACGTTGAAGTGGCTGATCCTCGGTCCAGGCTACCACGGCCTGTTGTAGCGGCCGACTCGAATCCCGAGTGTCTCTTGCTTTTTGACAGCATGCTACTAAAATCGGATGACGTGGCTAGAGCTACCAGACGTGATTCCACCTTGTCTCGCGTGACGCACTTCATTCTAAATGGTTGGCCTTCGCATAGCTCCGAAGAGTTGAGACCATTTGATTCACGTCGCGATGAGCTATCAGGAGAGCAAGAATGCATGACCTGGGGATCAAGGGTGATCATACCTGATAGGCTTCGGCTAATGGTCTTGCATCAATTGCATAAAGACCACCCAGGAATAGCCGCATGAAGGCGCTAGCAAGAAGCTTCGTGTGGTGGCCGGGTTTCGACCTTTCGTTTGAGAGTTACGTTCGACAGTGTCGGGTGTCAGGCTGTTCAGAACGCGGTTTCACCGGTTCCCTTGTAGCCATGGAATTATCCCACAAAATCCCGGCAACGCGTGCACGTCGACTATGCTGTAAAAAGGCTGCCAGGCGTTGTTAGTCCTCGTCGACATGTTCTCCAGATGGATCGTGGTCTGGCCTGTGTCATTCACTACTGCTAACAAAACTATTGAAAAATGACTTTGTGTGTTTGCCGCTTACGGTATACCAGAGGTACTGGTGAGTGATAATGGATCACAATTCACTTCTGAAGAGTTCTCAACGTTCTTGAGTATGATCGGTGTAAGGTAGGTTAAGATGCCGCCGTGTCATGCGGCTTCTAATCTAACGGAGCGGCCGAACGTTTAGTGCATACAACCAAACAAGCCCTGTTGAAGCAGGTTTTCCTGGAGTGTGTGGACAGCTATATTATGACTTGTCGGAATGCTCCACAGAGTACCGCTGGTCAGACCCCGGCAGAATTGTTTTTGAAAAGACAGATACAGGTAAAGCTCTTTGCTAAAACCAGGTTTTACGCGCTCCATGCGGGAGCAGCAAAAGCGCATCAAAGGACACAATGATGTGTCACGTGGGGTTCCTCGATATCTTGCTGTGGGGGACGCTGTGCGGGTGAAAACTGGGCGAGGGGAAAGAGTGTCGTGATGCAGGTTGTTAGTCCCGTTACCTATCTGGTGAAAGCGTCGCAGGTGGTGTGATTCACGCATGCGGACCACATCGGAGTCCGCTACGCAAGCTCGGGTTCCTCAAGCTTCCCGCCAGTACAAACTGCTCCTACAGCCTCGGAAGACCCAGCTCATCCATCTATTTGGTAGTCTAGTTGGCAAGTCGCCGTGCCACATCTCGCGGTTCCAGGCGCGACGGAGTCTGCCAATCATCAGCTTCCGGTACCTGAATCGCCCACGGCCGGAACAGCTGCCCCTGGCTCTTCCAACCAGCCAAACCCTGCATCTACAGCCGAGCTGAAAATTCTTCGACGTGGGCGACATGCCCCGAAAAGCTACCAACCCAGTGACTTTCGGAATTAATCTAAAGGGGAAGAAGTGTTATTGCGTGACGTAACATATCACTGCGCAGCCAGTGCGCACATTCCTTTTGTACGAATCACGTGATCCCTTGTCTATATATATATATATATATATATATACACACACACACACATATGCACTGTCAAATAAATGGTCATCCATTTGCTTCTTGGAATGCTGCCTGTCCGCTTTATTGCAGTTCTCTCGAAAGTTCTGGTTCGCCACATACATCACTCCCCTCGCACGTGCTTAACCCGATTTACACGATAAATAAACGAATAAGTTCAGATTATTTTCCAGGAAAACAGTAGAAACAGTAAGCCTAGAGCCCAAGAAAATATTGCCAGAGCCAGGTCGAATCCGTTCTTTCGAAAGTACTGGTTCGCCTTATATGTCACTCCCCTCGCATGTGCTGAGCCCTATTTACACAATAAATAAACGAATAAGCTCAAATTTATTTTCTAGAAAAACTGTAAAAACGGTAAGCCTCTAGCCCAAGAAAATATTGCCTCGGTCAGGTCGCATAAATTCTCTCGAAAGTACTGGTTCGCCCTATAGATCATTTCCCTTGCATGTTCTGACTCCGATTTACACGATAAATGAACGAATAAGCTCAGATTAATTTTCCAGAAAAAATGTAAAAATGGTGAGCCTATAGCCCAAGAAAATATTGCCTCAGTCAGGTCGAATCAATTCTATCGAAAGTACTGGTTCGCCCTACAGATCACTTCCCTTGCATATTCTGACCCCGATTTACGCGATAAATGAACGAATAAGCTCAGATTATTTTCCAGAAAAAATGTAAAAACGGTAAGCCTATAGCCCATGAAAATATTGCCTCAGTCAGGTCGCATCAATTCTCTCGAAAGTACTGGTTCGCCCTATAGATCATTTCCCTTGCATGTTCTGACCCCGATTTACACGATAAATGAACGAATAAGCTATGATTAATTTTCCAGAAAAAATGTAAAAACGGTAAGCCTATAGCCCATGAAAATATTGCCTCAGTCAGGTCGAATTAATTCTCTCGAAAGTACTGGTTCGCCCTACAGATCACTTCCCTTGCATGTTCTGGCACCGATATACACGATAAATGAACGAATGAGCTCAGATTAATTTTCCAGAAAAAATGTAAAAACGGTAAGCCTATAGCCCAAGAAAATATTGCCTCAGTCAGGTCGAATCAATTCTCTCGAAAGTACTGGTTCGCCCTATAGATCATTTCCCTTGCATGTTCTGACCCCGATTTACACGATAAATGAACGAATAAGCTCAGATTAATTTTCCAGAAAAAATGTAAAAACGGTAAGCTTATAGCCCAAGAAAATATTGCCTCAGTCAGGTCGAAATAATTCTCTCGAAAGTACTGGTTCGCCCTACAGATCACTTCCCTTGCATGTTCTGGCACCGATTTACACGATAAATGAACGAATAAGCTCAGATTAATTTTCCAGAAAAAATGTAAAAACGGTAAGCCTATAGCCCATGAAAATATTGCCTCAGTCAGGTCGCATCAATTCTCTCGAAAGTACTGGTTCGCCCTATAGATCATTTCCCTTGCATGTTCTGACCCCGATTTACACGATAAATGAACGAATAAGCTCAGATTAATTTTCCAGAAAAAATGTAAAAACGGTAAGCCTATAGCCCATGAAAATATTGCCTCAGTCAGGTCGAATCACTTCTATGGAAAGTACTGGTTCGCCCTACAGATCACTTCCCTTGCATGTTCTGGCACCGATTTAGACGATAAATGAACGAATATGCTCAGATTAATTTTCCAGAAAAAATGTAAAAACGGTAAGCCTATAGCCCATGAAAATATTGCCTCAGTAAGGTCGCATCAATTCTCTCGAAAGTACTGGTTCGCCCTATAGATCATTTCCCTTCCATGTTCTGACCCCGATTTACACGATAAATGAACGAATAAGCTCAGATTAATTTTCCAGAAAAAATGTAAAAACGGTAAACCTCTAGCCCAAGAAAATATTGCCTCAGTCAGGTCGAATCACTTCTATCGAAAGTACTGGTTCGCCCTACAGATCACTTCCCTTGCATGTTCTGGCACCGATTTACACGATAAATGAACGAATAAGCTCAGATTAATTTTCCAGAAAAAATGTAAAAACGGTAAGCCTATAGCCCATGAAAATATTGCCTAAGTCAGGTCGAATTAATTCTCTCGAAAGTACTGGTTCGCCCTATAGATCATTTCCCTTGCATGTTCTGACCCCGATTTACACGATAAATGAACGAATAAGCTCAGATTAATTTTTGAGAAAAACTGTGAAAACGGTAAGCCTATAGCCCATGAAAATATTGCCTCAGTCAGGTCGAATCAATTCTATCGAATGTACTGGTTCGCCCTACTGATCACTTCCCTTGCATGTTCTGGCACCGATTTAGACGATAAATGAACGAATAAGCTAAGATTAATTTTCCAGAAAAAATGTAAAAACGGTAAGCCTATAGCCCATGAAAATATTGCCTCAGTCAGGTCGAATTAATTCTCTCGAAAGTACTGGTTCGCCCTACAGATCACTTCCCTTGCATGTTCTGGCACCGATTTACATGATAAATGAACGAATAAGCTCAGAGTAATTTTCCAGAAAAAATGTAAAAACGGTAAGCCTATAGCCCATGAAAATATTGCCTCAGTCAGGTCGCATCAATTCTCTCGAAAGTACTGGTTCGCCCTATAGATCAGTTCCCTTGCATGTTCTGACCCCTATTTACACGATAAATGAACGAATAAGCTCAGAATAATTTTCCAGAAAAAATGTAAAAACGGTAAGCCTATAGCCCATGAAAATATTGCCTCAGTCATGTCGAATTAATTCTCTCGAAAGTACTGGTTCGCCCTACAGATCACTTCCCTTGCATGTTCTGGCACGGATTTACACGATAAATGAACGAATAAGCTCAGATTAATTTTCCAGAAAAAATGTAAAAACGGTAAGCCTATAGCCCAAGAAAATATTGCCTCAGTCAGGTCGAATCAATTCTCTCGAAAGTACTGGTTCGCCCTACAGATCACTTCCCTTGCATGTTCTGGCACCGATTTACACGATAAATGAACGAATAAGCTCAGATTAATTTTCCAGAAAAAATGTAAAAACAGTAAGCCTATAGCCCAAGAAAATATTGCCTCAGTCAGGTCGAATTAATTCTCTCGAAAGTACTGGTTCGCCCTACAGATCACTTCCCTTGCATGTTCTGGCACCGATTTAGACGATGAATGAACGAATAAGCTCAGATTAATTTTCCAGAAAAAATGTAAAAACGGTAAGCCTATAGCCCATGAAAATATTGCCTCAGTCAGGTCGAATCAATTCTATCGAAAGTACTGGTTCGCCCTACAGATCACTTCCCTTGCATGTTCTGGCACCGATTTAGACGATGAATGAACGAATAAGCTCAGATTAATTTTCCAGAAAAAGTGTAAAAACGGTAAGCCTATAGCCCATGAAAATATTGCCTCAGTCACGTCGCATCAATTCTCTCGAAAGTACTGGTTCGCGCTATAGATCATTTCCCTTGCATGTTCTGACCCCGATTTACACGATAAATGAACGAATAGGCTCAGATTAATGTTTGAGAAAAACTGTGAAAACGGTAAGCCTATAGCCCATGAAAATATTGCCTCAGTCAGGTCGAATCAATTCTATCGAATGTACTGGTTCGCCCTACAGATCACTTCCCTTGCATGTTCTGGCACCGATTTAGACGATAAATGAACGAATAAGCTAAGATTAATTTTCCAGAAAAAATGTAAAAACGGTAAGCCTATAGCCCATGAAAATATTGCCTCAGTCAGGTCGAATTAATTCTCTCGAAAGTACTGGTTCGCCCTACAGATCACTTCCCTTGCATGTTCTGGCACCGATTTACATGATAAATGAACGAATAAGCTCAGATTAATTTTCCAGAAAAAATGTAAAAACGGTAAGCCTATAGCCCATGAAAATATTGCCTCAGTCAGGTCGCATCAATTCTCTCGAAAGTACTGGTTCGCCCTATAGATCAGTTCCCTTGCATGTTCTGACCCCTATTTACACGATAAATGAACGAATAAGCTCAGAATAATTTTCCAGAAAAAATGTAAAAACGGTAAGCCTATAGCCCATGAAAATATTGCCTCAGTCATGTCGAATTAATTCTCTCGAAAGTACTGGTTCGCCCTACAGATCACTTCCCTTGCATGTTCTGGCACGGATTTACACGATAAATGAACGAATAAGCTCAGATTAATTTTCCAGAAAAATGTAAAAACGGTAAGCCTATAGCCCAAGAAAATATTGCCTCAGTCAGGTCGAATCAATTCTCTCGAAAGTACTGGTTCGCCCTACAGATCACTTCCCTTGCATGTTCTGGCACCGATTTACACGATAAATGAACGAATAAGCTCAGATTAATTTTCCAGAAAAAATGTAAAAACAGTAAGCCTATAGCCCATGAAAATATTGCCTCATTCAGGTCGAATCAATTCTCTCGAAAGTACTGGTTCGCCCTATAGATCATTTCCCTTGCATGTTCTGACCCCGATTTACACGATAAATGAACGAATAAGCTCAGATTAATTTTCCAGAAAAAATGTAAAAACGGTAAGCCTATAGCCCATGAAAATATTGCCTCAGTCAGGTCGAATCAATTCTATCGAAAGTACTGGTTCGCCCTACAGATCACTTCCCTTGCATGTTCTGGCACCGTTTTAGACGATGAATGAACGAATAAGCTCAGATTAATTTTCCAGAAAAAATGTAGAAACGGTAAGCCTATAGCCCATGAAAATATTGCCTCAGTCAGGTCGAATCAATTCTATCGAAAGTACTGGTTCGCCCTACAGATCACTTCCCTTGCATGTTCTGGCACCGATTTAGACGATGAATGAACGAATAAGCTCAGATTAATTTTCCAGAAAAAGTGTAAAAACGGTAAGCCTATAGCCCATGAAAATATTGCCTCAGTCACGTCGCATCAATTCTCTCGAAAGTACTGGTTCGCCCTATAGATCATTTCCCTTGCATGTTCTGACCCCGATTTACACGATAAATGAACGAATAAGCTCAGATTAATTTTTGAGAAAAACTGTGAAAACGGTAAGCCTATAGCCCATGAAAATATTGCCTCAGTCAGGTCGAATCAATTCTATCGAATGTACTGGTTCGCCCTACAGATCACTTCCCTTGCATGTTCTGGCACCGATTTAGACGATAAATGAACGAATAAGCTAAGATTAATTTTCCAGAAAAAATGTAAAAACGGTAAGCCTATAGCCCATGAAAATATTGCCTCAGTCAGGTCGAATTAATTCTCTCGAAAGTACTGGTTCGCCCTACAGATCACTTCCCTTGCATGTTCTGGCACCGATTTACATGATAAATGAACGAATAAGCTCAGATTAATTTTCCAGAAAAAATGTAAAAACGGTAAGCCTATAGCCCATGAAAATATTGCCTCAGTCAGGTCGCATCAATTCTCTCGAAAGTACTGGTTCGCCCTATAGATCAGTTCCCTTGCATGTTCTGACCCCTATTTACACGATAAATGAACGAATAAGCTCAGAATAATTTTCCAGAAAAAATGTAAAAACGGTAAGCCTATAGCCCATGAAAATATTGCCTCAGTCATGTCGAATTAATTCTCTCGAAAGTACTGGTTCGCCCTACAGATCACTTCCCTTGCATGTTCTGGCACGGATTTACACGATAAATGAACGAATAAGCTCAGATTAATTTTCCAGAAAAATGTAAAAACGGTAAGCCTATAGCCCAAGAAAATATTGCCTCAGTCAGGTCGAATCAATTCTCTCGAAAGTACTGGTTCGCCCTACAGATCACTTCCCTTGCATGTTCTGGCACCGATTTACACGATAAATGAACGAATAAGCTCAGATTAATTTTCCAGAAAAAATGTAAAAACAGTAAGCCTATAGCCCAAGAAAATATTGCCTCAGTCAGGTCGAATTAATTCTCTCGAAAGTACTGGTTCGCCCTACAGATCACTTCCCTTGCATGTTCGGGCACCGATTTACATGATAAATGAACGAATAAGCTCAGATTTATTTTTGAGAAAAAATGTGAAAACAGTAAGCCTATAGCCCATGAAAATATTGCCTCATTCAGGTCGAATCAATTCTCTCGAAAATACTGGTTCGCCCTATAGATCATTTCCCTTGCATGTGCTGACCCCGATTTACACGATAAATGAACGAATAAGCTCAGATTAATTTTCCAGAACAAATGTAAAAACGGTATGCCTAAGCCCATGAAAATATTGCCTCAGTCAGGTCGAATTAATTCTCTCGAAAGTACTGGTTCGCCCTATAGATCACTTCCCTTGCATGTTCTGGCACCGATTTACACGATAAATGAACGAATAAGCTCAGATTAATTTTCCAGAAAAAAATGTAAAAACGGTAAGCCTATAGCCCATAAAAATATTGCCTAAGTCAGGTCGAATTAATTCTCTCGAAAGTACTGGTTCGCCCTATAGATCATTTCCCTTGCATGTTCTGACCCCGATTTACACGATAAATGAACGAATAAGCTCAGATTAATTTTCCAGAAAAAATGTAAAAACGGTAAGCCTATAGCCCATGAAAATATTGCCTCAGTCAGGTCGAATCAATTCTATCGAAAGTACTGGTTCGCCCTACAGATCACTTCCCTTGCATGTTCTGGCACCGATTTAGACGATGAATGAACGAATAAGCTCAGATTAATTTTCCAGAAAAAGTGTAAAAACGGTAAGCCTATAGCCCATGAAAATATTGCCTCAGTCAGGTCGCATCAATTCTCTCGAAAGTACTGGTTCGCCCTATAGATCATTTCCCTTGCATGTTCTGACCCTATTTACACGATAAATGAACGAATAAGCTCAGATTAATTTTTGAGAAAAACTGTGAAAACGGTAAGCCTATAGCCCATGAAAATATTGCCTCAGTCAGGTCGAATTAATTCTCTCGAAAGTACTGGTTCGCCCTACAGATCACTTCCCTTGCATGTTCTGGCACGGATTTACACGATAAATGAACGAATAAGCTCAGATTAATTTTCCAGAAAAAATGTAAAAACGGTAAGCCTATAGCCCAAGAAAATATTGCCTCAGTCAGGTCGAATAAATTCTCTCGAAAGTACTGGTTCGCCCTACAGATCACTTCCCTTGCATGTTCTGGCACCGATTTACACGATAAATGAACGAATAAGCTCAGATTAATTTTCCAGAAAAAATGTAAAAACAGTAAGCCTATAGCCCAAGAAAATATTGCCTCAGTCAGGTCGAATTAATTCTCTCGAAAGTACTGGTTCGCCCTACAGATCACTTCCCTTGCATGTTCGGGCACCGATTTACATGATAAATGAATGAATAAGCTCAGATTAATTTTTGAGAAAAAATTTGAAAACGGTAAGCCTATAGCCCATGAAAATATTGCCTCATTCAGGTCGAATCAATTCTCTCGAAAGTACTGGTTCGCCCTATAGATCATTTCCCTTGCATGTGCTGACCCCGATTTACACGATAAATGAACGAATAAGCTCAGATTAATTTTCCAGAACAAATGTAAAAACGGTAAGCCTAAGCCCATGAAAATATTGCCTCAGTCAGGTCGAATCAATTCTATCGAAAGTACTGGTTCGCCCTACAGATCACTTCCCTTGCATGTTCTGGCACCGATTTAGACGATGAATGAACGAATAAGCTCAGATTAATTTTCCAGAAAAAATGTAAAAACGCTAAGCCTATAGCCCATGAAAATATTGCCTCAGTCAGGTCGTATCAATTCTCTCGAAAGTACTGGTTCGCCCTACAGATCATTTCCCTTGCATGTTCTGACCCCGATTTACACGATAAATGAACGAATAAGCTCAGATTAATTTTTGAGAAAAAATGTGAAAACGGTAAGCCTATAGCCCATGAAAATATTGCCTCAGTCAGGTCGAATCAATTCTAACGAAAGTACTGGTTCGCCCTACAGATCACTTCCCTTGCATGTTCTGGCACCGATTTACATGATAAATGAACGAATGAGCTCAGATTAAATTTCCAGAAAAAATGTAAAAACGGTAAGCCTATATATAGCCCATGAAAATATTGCCTCAGTCAGGTCGCATCAATTCTCTCGAAAGTACTGGTTCGCCCTATAGATCATTTCGCTTGCATGTTCTGACCCCGATTTACACGATAAATGAACGAATACGCTCAGATTAATTTTCCAGAAAAAATGTAAAAACGGTAAGCCTATAGCCCATGAAAATATTGCCTCAGTCAGGTCGAATCAATTCTATCGAAAGTACTGGTTCGCCCTACAGATCACTTCCCTTGCATCTTCTGGCACCGATTTAGACGATGAATGAACGAATAAGCTCAGATTAATTTTCCAGAAAAAATGTAAAAACGCTAAGCCTATAGCCCATGAAAATATTGCCTCAGTCAGGTCGCATCAATTCTCTCGAAAGTACTGGTTCGCCCTATAGATCATTTCCCTTGCATGTTCTGACCCCGATTTACATGATAAATGAACGAATAAGCTCAGATTAATTTTTGAGAAAAAATGTGAAAACGGTAAGCCTATAGCCCATTAAAATATTGCCTCAGTCAGGTCGCATCAATTCTCTCGAAAGTACTGGTTCGCCCTATAGATCATTTCCCTTGCATGTTCTGACCCCGATTTACATGATAAATGAACGGATAAGCTCAGATTAATTTTTGAGAAAAAATGTGAAAACGGTAAGCCTATAGCCCATGAAAATATTGCCTCAGTCAGGTCGAATAAATTCTAACGAAAGTACTGGTTCGCCCTACAGATCACTTCCCTTGCATGTTCTGGCACCAATTTACACGATAAATGAACGAATAAGCTCAGATTAATTTTCCAGAAAAAATGTAAAAACGGTAAGCCTATAGCCCAAGAAAATATTGCCTCAGTCAGGTCGAATCAATTCTCTCGAAAGTACTGGTTCGCCCTATAGATCATTTCCCTTGCATGTTCTGACCCCGATTTACACGATAAATGAACGAATAAGCTCAGATTAATTTTTGAGAAAAAATGTGAAAACGGTAAGCCTATAGCCCATGAAAATATTGCCTCATTCAGGTCGAATCAATTCTCTCGAAAGTACTGGTTCGCCCTATAGATCATTTCCCTTGCATGTGCTGACCCCGATTTACACGATAAATGAACGAATAAGCTCAGATTAATTTTCCAGAACAAATGTAAAAACGGTAAGCCTAAGCCCATGAAAATATTGCCCCAGTCAGGTCGAATCAATTCTATCGAAAGTACTGGTTCGCCCTACAGATCACTTCCCTTGCATGTTCTGGCACCGATTTAGACGATGAATGAACGAATAAGCTCAGATTAATTTTCCAGAAAAAATGTAAAAACGCTAAGCCTATAGCCCATGAAAATATTGCCTCAGTCAGGTCGCATCAATTCTCTCGAAAGTACTGGTTCGTCCTATAGATCATTTCCCTTGCATGTTCTGACCCCGATTTACATGATAAATGAACGAATAAGCTCAGATTAATTTTTGAGAAAAAATGTGAAAACGGTAAGCCTATAGCCCATGAAAATATTGCCTCAGTCAGGTGGAATCAATGCTAACGAAAGTACTGGTTCGCCCTACAGATCACTTCCCTTGCATGTTCTGGCACCGATTTACACGATAAATGAACGAATAAGCTCAGATTAATTTTCCAGAAAAAATGTAAAAACGGTAAGCCTATAGCCCAAGAAAATATTGCCTCAGTCAGGTCGAATTAATTCTCTCGAAAGTACTGGTTCGCCCTACAGATCACTTCCCTTGCATGTTCTGGCACCGATTTACATGATAAATGAACGAATGAGCTCAGATTAAATTTCCAGAAAAAATGTAAAAACGGTAAGCCTATATATAGCCCATGAAAATATTGCCTCAGTCAGGTCGCATCAATTCTCTCGAAAGTACTGGTTCGCCCTATAGATCATTTCCCTTGCATGTTCTGACCCCGATTTACACGATAAATGAACGAATACGCTCAGATTAATTTTCCAGAAAAAATGTAAAAACGGTAAGCCTATAGCCCATGAAAATATTGCCTCAGTCAGGTCGAATCAATTCTATCGAAAGTACTGGTTCGCCCTACAGATCACTTCCCTTGCATGTTCTGACCCCGATTTACGCGATAAATGAACGAATAAGCTCATATTATTTTCCAGAAAAAATGTAAAAACGGTAAGCCTATAGCCCATGAAAATATTGCCTCAGTCAGGTCGCATCAATTCTCTCGAAAGTACTGGTTCGCCCTATAGATCATTTCCCTTGCATGTTCTGACCCCGATTTACATGATAAATGAACGGATAAGCTCAGATTAATTTTTGAGAAAAAATGTGAAAACGGTAAACCTATAGCCCATGAAAATATTGCCTCAGTCAGGGCGAATCAATTCTAACGAAAGTACTGGTTCGCCCTACAGATCACTTCCCTTGCATGTTCTGGCACCGATTTACACGATAAATGAACGAATAAGCTCAGATTAATTTTCCAGAAAAAATGTAAAAACGGTAAGCCTATAGCACATGTAAATATTGCCTCAGTCAGGTCGAATCAATTCTATCGAAAGTACTGGTTCGCCCTATAGATCATTTCCCTTGCATGTTCTGACCCCGATTTACATGATAAATGAACGAATAAGCTCAGATTAATTTTTGAGAAAAAATGTGAAAACGGTAAGCCTATAGCCCATGAAAATATTGCCTCAGTCAGGTCGAATCAATTCTAACGAAAGTACTGGTTCGCCCTACAGATCACTTCCCTTGCATGTTCTGGCACCGATTTACATGATAAATGAACGAATGAGCTCAGATTAAATTTCCAGAAAAAATGTAAAACGGTAAGCCTATATATAGCCCATGAAAATATTGCCTCAGTCAGGTCGCATCAATTCTCTCGAAAGTACTGGTTCGCCCTATAGATCATTTCGCTTGCATGTTCTGACCCCGATTTACACGATAAATGAACGAATACGCTCAGATTAATTTTCCAGAAAAAATGTAAAAGCGGTAAGCCTATAGCCCATGAAAATATTGCCTCAGTCAGGTCGAATCAATTCTATCGAAAGTACTGGTTCGCCCTACAGATCACTTCCCTTGCATCTTCTGGCACCGATTTAGACGATGAATGAACGAATAAGCTCAGATTAATTTTCCAGAAAAAATGTAAAAACGCTAAGCCTATAGCCCATGAAAATATTGCCTCAGTCAGGTCGCATCAATTCTCTCGAAAGTACTGGTTCGCCCTATAGATCATTTCCCTTGCATGTTCTGACCCCGATTTACATGATAAATGAACGAATAAGCTCAGATTAATTTTTGAGAAAAAATGTGAAAACGGTAAGCCTATAGCCCATGAAAATATTGCCTCAGTCAGGTCGCATCAATTCTCTCGAAAGTACTGGTTCGCCCTATAGATCATTTCCCTTGCATGTTCTGACCCCGATTTACATGATAAATCAACGGATAAGCTCAGATTAATTTTTGAGAAAAAATGTGAAAACGGTAAGCCTATAGCCCATGAAAATATTGGCTCAGTCAGGTCGAATCAATTCTAACGAAAGTACTGGTTCGCCCTACAGATCACTTCCCTTGCATGTTCTGGCACCGATTTACACGATAAATGAACGAATAAGCTCAGATTAATTTTCCAGAAAAAATGTAAAAACGGTAAGCCTATAGCCCAAGAAAATATTGCCTCAGTCAGGTCGAATCAATTCTCTCGAAAGTACTGGTTCGCCCTATAGATCATTTCCCTTGCATGTTCTGACCCCGATTTACACGATAAATGAACGAATAAGCTCAGATTAATTTTTGAGAAAAAATGTGAAAACGGTAAGCCTATAGCCCATGAAAATATTGCCTCATTCAGGTCGAATCAATTCTCTCGAAAGTACTGGTTCGCCCTATAGATCATTTCCCTTGCATGTGCTGACCCCGATTTACACGATAAATGAACGAATAAGCTCAGATTAATTTTCCAGAACAAATGTAAAAACGGTAAGCCTAAGCCCATGAAAATATTGCCCCAGTCAGGTCGAATCAATTCTATCGAAAGTACTGGTTCGCCCTACAGATCACTTCCCTTGCATGTTCTGGCACCGATTTAGACGATGAATGAACGAATAAGCTCAGATTAATTTTCCAGAAAAAATGTAAAAACGCTAAGCCTATAGCCCATGAAAATATTGCCTCAGTCAGGTCGCATCAATTCTCTCGAAAGTACTGGTTCGTCCTATAGATCATTTCCCTTGCATGTTCTGACCCCGATTTACATGATAAATGAACGAATAAGCTCAGATTAATTTTTGAGAAAAAATGTGAAAACGGTAAGCCTATAGCCCATGAAAATATTGCCTCAGTCAGGTGGAATCAATTCTAACGAAAGTACTGGTTCGCCCTACAGATCACTTCCCTTGCATGTTCTGGCACCGATTTACACGATAAATGAACGAATAAGCTCAGATTAATTTTCCAGAAAAAATGTAAAAACGGTAAGCCTATAGCCCAAGAAAATATTGCCTCAGTCAGGTCGAATTAATTCTCTCGAAAGTACTGGTTCGCCCTACAGATCACTTCCCTTGCATGTTCTGGCACCGATTTACATGATAAATGAACGAATGAGCTCAGATTAAATTTCCAGAAAAAATGTAAAAACGGTAAGCCTATATATAGCCCATGAAAATATTGCCTCAGTCAGGTCGCATCAATTCTCTCGAAAGTACTGGTTCGCCCTATAGATCATTTCCCTTGCATGTTCTGACCCCGATTTACACGATAAATGAACGAATACGCTCAGATTAATTTTCCAGAAAAAATGTAAAAACGGTAAGCCTATAGCCCATGAAAATATTGCCTCAGTCAGGTCGAATCAATTCTATCGAAAGTACTGGTTCGCCCTACAGATCACTTCCCTTGCATGTTCTGACCCCGATTTACGCGATAAATGAACGAATAAGCTCATATTATTTTCCAGAAAAAATGTAAAAACGGTAAGCCTATAGCCCATGAAAATATTGCCTCAGTCAGGTCGCATCAATTCTCTCGAAAGTACTGGTTCGCCCTATAGATCATTTCCCTTGCATGTTCTGACCCCGATTTACATGATAAATGAACGGATAAGCTCAGATTAATTTTTGAGAAAAAATGTGAAAACGGTAAACCTATAGCCCATGAAAATATTGCCTCAGTCAGGGCGAATCAATTCTAACGAAAGTACTGGTTCGCCCTACAGATCACTTCCCTTGCATGTTCTGGCACCGATTTACACGATAAATGAACGAATAAGCTCAGATTAATTTTCCAGAAAAAATGTAAAAACGGTAAGCCTATAGCACATGTAAATATTGCCTCAGTCAGGTCGAATCAATTCTATCGAAAGTACTGGTTCGCCCTATAGATCATTTCCCTTCCATGTTCTGACCCCGATTTACACGATAAATGAACGAATAAGCTCAGATTAATTTTCCAGAAAAAATGTAGAAACGGTAAGCCTATAGCACATGAAAATATTGCCTCAGTCAGGTCGAATCACTTCTATCGAAAGTACTGGTTCGCCCTACAGATCACTTCCCTTGCATGTTCTGGCACCGATTTAGACGATAAATGAACGAAAAAGCTCAGATTAATTTTCCAGAAAAAATGTAAAAACGGTAAGCCTGTAGCCCAAGAAAATATTGCCTCAGTCAGGTCGAATTAATTCTCTCGAAAGTACTGGTTCGCCCTATAGATCATTTCCCTTGCGTGTTCTGATCCCGATTTACACGATAAATGAACGAATAAGCTCAGATTAATTTTCCAGAAAAAAAGTAAAAACTGTAAGCCTATAGTCCATGAAAATATTGCCTCAGTCAGGTCGAATCAATTCTATCGAAAGTACGGGTTCGCCCTATAGATCATTTCCCTTGCATGTTCTGACCCCGATTTACACGATAAATGAACGAATAAGCTCAGATTAATTTTTGAGAAAAACTGTGAAAACGGTAAGCCTATAGCCCATGAAAATATTGCCTCAGTCAGGTCGAATCAATTCTATCGAATGTACTGGTTCGCCCTACAGATCACTTCCCTTGCATGTTCTGGCACCGATTTAGACGATAAATGAACGAATAAGCTAAGATTAATTTTCCAGAAAAAATGTAAAAACGGTAAGCCTATAGCCCATGAAAATATTGCCTCAGTCAGGTCGAATTAATTCTCTCGAAAGTACTGGTTCGCCCTACAGATCACTTCCCTTGCATGTTCTGGCACCGATTTACATGATAAATGAACGAATAAGCTCAGATTAATTTTCCAGAAAAAATGTAAAAACGGTAAGCCTATAGCCCATGAAAATATTGCCTCAGTCAGGTCGCATCAATTCTCTCGAAAGTACTGGTTCGCCCTATAGATCAGTTCCCTTGCATGTTCTGACCCCTATTTACACGATAAATGAACGAATAAGCTCAGAATAATTTTCCAGAAAAAATGTAAAAACGGTAAGCCTATAGCCCATGAAAATATTGCCTCAGTCATGTCGAATTAATTCTCTCGAAAGTACTGGTTCGCCCTACAGATCACTTCCCTTGCATGTTCTGGCACGGATTTACACGATAAATGAACGAATAAGCTCAGATTAATTTTCCAGAAAAATGTAAAAACGGTAAGCCTATAGCCCAAGAAAATATTGCCTCAGTCAGGTCGAATCAATTCTCTCGAAAGTACTGGTTCGCCCTACAGATCACTTCCCTTGCATGTTCTGGCACCGATTTACACGATAAATGAACGAATAAGCTCAGATTAATTTTCCAGAAAAAATGTAAAAACAGTAAGCCTATAGCCCAAGAAAATATTGCCTCAGTCAGGTCGAATTAATTCTCTCGAAAGTACTGGTTCGCCCTACAGATCACTTCCCTTGCATGTTCGGGCACCGATTTACATGATAAATGAACGAATAAGCTCAGATTAATTTTTGAGAAAAAATGTGAAAACGGTAAGCCTATAGCCCATGAAAATATTGCCTCATTCAGGTCGAATCAATTCTCTCGAAAATACTGGTTCGCCCTATAGATCATTTCCCTTGCATGTGCTGACCCCGATTTACACGATAAATGAACGAATAAGCTCAGATTAATTTTCCAGAACAAATGTAAAAACGGTATGCCTAAGCCCATGAAAATATTGCCTCAGTCAGGTCGAATTAATTCTCTCGAAAGTACTGGTTCGCCCTATAGATCACTTCCCTTGCATGTTCTGGCACCGATTTACACGATAAATGAACGAATAAGCTCAGATTAATTTTCCAGAAAAAATGTAAAAACGGTAAGCCTATAGCCCATAAAAATATTGCCTAAGTCAGGTCGAATTAATTCTCTCGAAAGTACTGGTTCGCCCTATAGATCATTTCCCTTGCATGTTCTGACCCCGATTTACACGATAAATGAACGAATAAGCTCAGATTAATTTTCCAGAAAAAATGTAAAAACGGTAAGCCTATAGCCCATGAAAATATTGCCTCAGTCAGGTCGAATCAATTCTATCGAAAGTACTGGTTCGCCCTACAGATCACTTCCCTTGCATGTTCTGGCACCGATTTAGACGATGAATGAACGAATAAGCTCAGATTAATTTTCCAGAAAAAGTGTAAAAACGGTAAGCCTATAGCCCATGAAAATATTGCCTCAGTCAGGTCGCATCAATTCTCTCGAAAGTACTGGTTCGCCCTATAGATCATTTCCCTTGCATGTTCTGACCCCTATTTACACGATAAATGAACGAATAAGCTCAGATTAATTTTTGAGAAAAACTGTGAAAACGGTAAGCCTATAGCCCATGAAAATATTGCCTCAGTCAGGTCGAATTAATTCTCTCGAAAGTACTGGTTCGCCCTACAGATCACTTCCCTTGCATGTTCTGGCACGGATTTACACGATAAATGAACGAATAAGCTCAGATTAATTTTCCAGAAAAAATGTAAAAACGGTAAGCCTATAGCCCAAGAAAATATTGCCTCAGTCAGGTCGAATAAATTCTCTCGAAAGTACTGGTTCGCCCTACAGATCACTTCCCTTGCATGTTCTGGCACCGATTTACACGATAAATGAACGAATAAGCTCAGATTAATTTTCCAGAAAAAATGTAAAAACAGTAAGCCTATAGCCCAAGAAAATATTGCCTCAGTCAGGTCGAATTAATTCTCTCGAAAGTACTGGTTCGCCCTACAGATCACTTCCCTTGCATGTTCGGGCACCGATTTACATGATAAATGAATGAATAAGCTCAGATTAATTTTTGAGAAAAAATTTGAAAACGGTAAGCCTATAGCCCATGAAAATATTGCCTCATTCAGGTCGAATCAATTCTCTCGAAAGTACTGGTTCGCCCTATAGATCATTTCCCTTGCATGTGCTGACCCCGATTTACACGATAAATGAACGAATAAGCTCAGATTAATTTTCCAGAACAAATGTAAAAACGGTAAGCCTAAGCCCATGAAAATATTGCCTCAGTCAGGTCGAATCAATTCTATCGAAAGTACTGGTTCGCCCTACAGATCACTTCCCTTGCATGTTCTGGCACCGATTTAGACGATGAATGAACGAATAAGCTCAGATTAATTTTCCAGAAAAAATGTAAAAACGCTAAGCCTATAGCCCATGAAAATATTGCCTCAGTCAGGTCGTATCAATTCTCTCGAAAGTACTGGTTCGCCCTACAGATCATTTCCCTTGCATGTTCTGACCCCGATTTACACGATAAATGAACGAATAAGCTCAGATTAATTTTTGAGAAAAAATGTGAAAACGGTAAGCCTATAGCCCATGAAAATATTGCCTCAGTCAGGTCGAATCAATTCTAACGAAAGTACTGGTTCGCCCTACAGATCACTTCCCTTGCATGTTCTGGCACCGATTTACATGATAAATGAACGAATGAGCTCAGATTAAATTTCCAGAAAAAATGTAAAAACGGTAAGCCTATATATAGCCCATGAAAATATTGCCTCAGTCAGGTCGCATCAATTCTCTCGAAAGTACTGGTTCGCCCTATAGATCATTTCGCTTGCATGTTCTGACCCCGATTTACACGATAAATGAACGAATACGCTCAGATTAATTTTCCAGAAAAAATGTAAAAACGGTAAGCCTATAGCCCATGAAAATATTGCCTCAGTCAGGTCGAATCAATTCTATCGAAAGTACTGGTTCGCCCTACAGATCACTTCCCTTGCATCTTCTGGCACCGATTTAGACGATGAATGAACGAATAAGCTCAGATTAATTTTCCAGAAAAAATGTAAAAACGCTAAGCCTATAGCCCATGAAAATATTGCCTCAGTCAGGTCGCATCAATTCTCTCGAAAGTACTGGTTCGCCCTATAGATCATTTCCCTTGCATGTTCTGACCCCGATTTACATGATAAATGAACGAATAAGCTCAGATTAATTTTTGAGAAAAAATGTGAAAACGGTAAGCCTATAGCCCATGAAAATATTGCCTCAGTCAGGTCGCATCAATTCTCTCGAAAGTACTGGTTCGCCCTATAGATCATTTCCCTTGCATGTTCTGACCCCGATTTACATGATAAATGAACGGATAAGCTCAGATTAATTTTTGAGAAAAAATGTGAAAACGGTAAGCCTATAGCCCATGAAAATATTGCCTAAGTCAGGTCGAATCAATTCTAACGAAAGTACTGGTTCGCCCTACAGATCACTTCCCTTGCATGTTCTGGCACCGATTTACACGATAAATGAACGAATAAGCTCAGATTAATTTTCCAGAAAAAATGTAAAAACGGTAAGCCTATAGCCCAAGAAAATATTGCCTCAGTCAGGTCGAATCAATTCTCTCGAAAGTACTGGTTCGCCCTATAGATCATTTCCCTTGCATGTTCTGACCCCGATTTACACGATAAATGAACGAATAAGCTCAGATTAATTTTTGAGAAAAAATGTGAAAACGGTAAGCCTATAGCCCATGAAAATATTGCCTCATTCAGGTCGAATCAATTCTCTCGAAAGTACTGGTTCGCCCTATAGATCATTTCCCTTGCATGTGCTGACCCCGATTTACACAATAAATGAACGAATAAGCTCAGATTAATTTTCCAGAACAAATGTAAAAACGGTAAGCCTAAGCCCATGAAAATATTGCCCCAGTCAGGTCGAATCAATTCTATCGAAAGTACTGGTTCGCCCTACAGATCACTTCCCTTGCATGTTCTGGCACCGATTTAGACGATGAATGAACGAATAAGCTCAGATTAATTTTCCAGAAAAAATGTAAAAACGCTAAGCCTATAGCCCATGAAAATATTGCCTCAGTCAGGTCGCATCAATTCTCTCGAAAGTACTGGTTCGTCCTATAGATCATTTCCCTTGCATGTTCTGACCCCGATTTACATTATAAATGAACGAATAAGCTCAGATTAATTTTTGAGAAAAAATGTGAAAACGGTAAGCCTATAGCCCATGAAAATATTGCCTCAGTCAGGTGGAATCAATTCTAACGAAAGTACTGGTTCGCCCTACAGATCACTTCCCTTGCATGTTCTGGCACCGATTTACACGATAAATGAACGAATAAGCTCAGATTAATTTTCCAGAAAAAATGTAAAACGGTAAGCCTATAGCCCAAGAAAATATTGCCTCAGTCAGGTCGAATTAATTCTCTCGAAAGTACTGGTTCGCCCTACAGATCACTTCCCTTGCATGTTCTGGCACCGATTTACATGATAAATGAACGAATGAGCTCAGATTAAATTTCCAGAAAAAATGTAAAAACGGTAAGCCTATATATAGCCCATGAAAATATTGCCTCAGTCAGGTCGCATCAATTCTCTCGAAAGTACTGGTTCGCCCTATAGATCATTTCCCTTGCATGTTCTGACCCCGATTTACACGATAAATGAACGAATACGCTCAGATTAATTTTCCAGAAAAAATGTAAAAACGGTAAGCCTATAGCCCATGAAAATATTGCCTCAGTCAGGTCGAATCAATTCTATCGAAAGTACTGGTTCGCCCTACAGATCACTTCCCTTGCATGTTCTGACCCCGATTTACGCGATAAATGAACGAATAAGCTCATATTATTTTCCAGAAAAAATGTAAAAACGGTAAGCCTATAGCCCATGAAAATATTGCCTCAGTCAGGTCGCATCAATTCTCTCGAAAGTACTGGTTCGCCCTATAGATCATTTCCCTTGCATGTTCTGACCCCGATTTACATGATAAATGAACGGATAAGCTCAGATTAATTTTTGAGAAAAAATGTGAAAACGGTAAACCTATAGCCCATGAAAATATTGCCTCAGTCAGGGCGAATCAATTCTAACGAAAGTACTGGTTCGCCCTACAGATCACTTCCCTTGCATGTTCTGGCACCGATTTACACGATAAATGAACGAATAAGCTCAGATTAATTTTCCAGAAAAAATGTAAAAACGGTAAGCCTATAGCACATGTAAATATTGCCTCAGTCAGGTCGAATCAATTCTATCGAAAGTACTGGTTCGCCCTATAGATCATTTCCCTTCCATGTTCTGACCCCGATTTACACGATAAATGAACGAATAAGCTCAGATTAATTTTCCAGAAAAAATGTAGAAACGGTAAGCCTATAGCACATGAAAATATTGCCTCAGTCAGGTCGAATCACTTCTATCGAAAGTACTGGTTCGCCCTACAGATCACTTCCCTTGCATGTTCTGGCACCGATTTAGACGATAAATGAACGAAAAAGCTCAGATTAATTTTCCAGAAAAAATGTAAAAACGGTAAGCCTGTAGCCCAAGAAAATATTGCCTCAGTCAGGTCGAATTAATTCTCTCGAAAGTACTGGTTCGCCCTATAGATCATTTCCCTTGCGTGTTCTGATCCCGATTTACACGATAAATGAACGAATAAGCTCAGATTAATTTTCCAGAAAAAAAGTAAAAACTGTAAGCCTATAGTCCATGAAAATATTGCCTCAGTCAGGTCGAATCAATTCTCTCGAAAGTACGGGTTCGCCCTATAGATCAGTTCCCTTGCGTGTTCTGATGCCGATTTACACGATAAATGAAAGAATAAGCTCAGATTATTTTTCCAGAATAAAAGTAAAAACGGTAAGCCTATAGCCCATGAAAATATTGCCTCAGTCAGGTCGAATCAATTCTCTCGAAAGTACTGGTTCGTCCTATAGATCACTTCCCTTGCATGTTCTGACACCGATTTATAGATAAATAAACGAATAGGCTCAGAATTATTTTCCAGAAAAAATGTAAAAACAGTAACATTCCTCAGTATCAGTAAATTGGCTTTAGTAACAGTAAATATTGCCTCAGTCAGGTCGAATCAATTCTCTCGAAAGTACTGGTTCACCCTATAGATCACTTCCTTTGGATGTTCTGACACCGATTTGCACGATAAATAAACGAATAAGCTGAGATTAATTTTCTAGAAAAAATGTAAAAACGGTAAGCCTATAGCCCAAGAAAATATTGCCTCAGTCAGGTCGAATCAATTATCTCGAAAGTACTGGTTCGCCCTATAGATCACTTCACTTGCATGTTCTGACTCCGATTTACGTGATAAATAAACGAATAAGCTCAGATTAAGTTTCCCGAAAAACTGTAAAAACGGCAAGCCTATAGCCCAAGAAAATATTGCCTCAGTCAGGTCGAATCAATTCTCTCGAAAGTACTGGTTCACCCTATAGATCACTCTCCTCGCATGTGTTCACCCCGGTTTACACGATAAATAAACGAAGCTCAGAATAATTTTCTAGAAAAAGATGTAAAAACGGTAAGCTGATAGCCCAAGAAAATATTGCCTCAACCAGGTCGAACCAGTTCGCTCAAAAGTACTGGTTCGCCTCATACATCACTCCCCTCGCATGTGCTGTCCCCTATTTACGCGATAAATAAACGAATAACCTCAGAATAAGTTTCCAGAAAAAAAACGTTAAAACGTTAAGCCTATAGCCCAAGAAAATATTGCATCGGCCAGGTGGAATCAGTTCTTTCGAAAGTACTTGTTCGCCCTATGCGTCACTGCCCTCGCTTCTGCTGACCCCGATTTACACGATAAATAAACGTATAAGCTGAGATTAATTTTCTAGAAAGGAAATGTAAAAACGGTAAGCCTATAGCCCAAGGAAATATTGCCTCAGCAAAGTCGAATAAGTTAAGGCGCAGAATTTCCCCTCTTTCACCGCATACCGATGGCCGAGCTGTAGGTACAGCCTGGTTCTTGAATCACTCGGAGTGACCTGTGGCCCAATACCGACACCCACATTGTCGTTAAACTGCGCATTAGCGATTGAGATACTAGTACCCAGGTCTCCGCGTCGCATCCATCTCGACCCTTCTTCAACGACAGCTCGAGCCTCGGCATCGTTATGCTTTTTTTTTCAACGATGCAAACAGCGCGATTCGAACCACCGTCCTTACGGGTGCGAGGTGAACACTTAACTCAATAGGCTACCGGAACGGCGCGCGTTGCGCTATTTGTTGGCCAGCTAAGCCGTTATCGCGGCCTACGTAATCGCAGTTCATTCTGCCGTCTAGCATGACGATACTTAGCGCCACAGAATCGTAATACGCGCTTGAATTACATGTAAATTTAAGCATCGGTGACACTCACACGGTGATGCGGCTGTGCAGAAATCAAGAGGTCTGTTACAGAACCTGAAGTAGTCAAGATTATTCCACAGTAAGGCGCGCATCGTAATCAGATCGTGGCTTTGAATAGTTACTCAGAATAACATCAACAACAGTAATATTTATTTCCCATCAAAGCTTGGTCCATCGTCACAGCCTATTTTTATGTCCATTGCAGGACGAAATTCTCTCCCAGCGGTCTCCAATTACCTGTCTTGTGCTGTTTTCATCCCCCCCCCCACCTAATTTGCGGCCATCCTCGACTTCATTCCTTTGGCACCTATTCTGTAACTCCCATGCTCCATCGGTTATCTGCCCTACGCATTACATACTCTATCTTTTTCTCTTAATGTCAACAAGAATACCGGCTATCGCCGTTTGCTCTTTAATCGACAGCGCTCTCTTCCTTTGTGTTAATGTTGCACCTATCTTTGTCGTTCCGTTTATCTTTACGCGGTCCTCAATTTTTTCTCTAGCTTCTTTATTACCCTACATATTTTTGCTCCATATGTTAGCAAGGGTAGAATACAACGATTGCATACTTTTCAATGACAGTGGTAAGCTCCCTGTCAGGACTTGGCAATGCCTGCCGAATGTATTCCAACGCTTTTTTCTATTCTGTAAATTTTCTTCTCATGATCAGTGTCCCCTGCAAGTAATTCACTTAGATAAAAGTACTCCTGCACAGATTCTGGAGGCTGACTGGCAATCACGAATTCTTGTTCCCTTGCCAGGCTATTGAACATTACTTTTGCTTCCTGCATATTAATATTCAATCCCACTCATGCGATATCTCGGTTAAGGTCCTCGATAATTTGTCCTGTTCTGCAACACTGCAGATCAATTGCAACAGTGTAATTTGCAAACCAAAGGTTGCTGACGTATTCGCCATTGATTTTCACTCCTAACTAAGCCTTCCCCATCCGATAGCTTCAATACTTCTAAGAATGCAGTGAATAGCATTGGATAGGTTTTGTTTCCTTGCCCGACCCCTTTCTTGATGGCTTACTTTCTGCTTTGTCTGTAGAGAACTAAGGCAGCTGTGGAATCTTTGTAGAAATTTCTTAATATATTCACGTATACCTTCTGCACTCCTTGATAACGCAATGCCTCTATGGCTGTTCGTACCTATACTGAATCGAATGCCTTTTTCATAATCTATGAAAGCCATATAGAGGGATTGATTGTACTCTGAGGATTTCTCAATTACCTGATTGATGCCCTGGATGGGGTCCATAGTGGAAAATTGCTTCCTGAAGCCAGCCTGTTCTCTTGGGTGATTCAAGTGCTGCCCTGATTCTATTGGAAACTATCTTGAATATATTATACCACACTGAAAACAAGCTAATTGGCCTCTAGTTATTATATTACTTAATGTCTCCCTTCTTATGGATTAGTATAATGTTGGCATTCTTCCAGCTCTCTGGTACACTTGAAATCGTGAGGCATTGCGCACGGTTACGAAGGGCGTAATACTAAAAAGGGAGAAACGCTTGACGTGGGACTCACCTTTTACAACAGGAAAAAGATAGGAAAATCACACATTATACACTCCTAATAACACAGTGCTTGTCTTTATTCGAAATAAGCATAGGAAAGCAATAGGAGGCACTTTATTCGGCATCGTACATGCCATACACATATGCATGATATATATATCCAAAGCACGCTATATTTAATCAACAGGTAAAATAAAAGTTTTGGCACGTAAGACCCCACAAACCTTCCGTAATACAAATATAAGGCGACTTTATCTGTAAGGTTACCTAGAGATACGCGTGTACATAATCAATGATAGATTAGAAAAAGATGTACAGGTAGATACCACCCCGTGTTACCCTAAGTAAGCTTGCCCTGTTCATCCGGGGCGCCCCGTGTCTCCCAATTCCGGCCGTGAAACACATACATGACATAGTCGTCGTTGCCCTACTCCTGAAAGTGTGGGTGCTAAACGAGATACACGTTCGTCTCCCGCCATGCAGGCAGGCTGGAATAAGGTTAGTCGCAAGGGATCAGATGGAGCGGATGAGTCCCTGCTTCTGCGAAGGCCCGGGAGCCCATCGAGAGCCAGCCACGCTGTGACGGTCATCCATCATGCGGTAGTCGGCTCGGCTCGGAGGACTGCATTCTGAGTTGAAGTGCGACGGGGCCCAGACTCGAACGCGAGACAGTGGAATCTGCAAGGGAACGTCGCAAACACGAGCATAGTGACAACTGTCAACAAATGAATCATTCTGCAAAAGTCGAGGATAAATGCTATGTCTCATCAAAGCGAAACACCAAAACGGAGCAACGAAGCGCAGGATTTATAGGTCGCGCAGAATGGCCCAGGGCATCCACACCACAATACCGCAATCTCTAACATGAGACTAGAACCGATGTCATGCGATGCTAACACATTAGCAACCCAACCACTATGTGTTTTTTTTTTAACATCCAGTATCTCTGTCATTGTAGTTAAGAGGAAGCTTTAGCTCAGGCCCAACTCCGACGCGGCCTATTCAAATACATGTAAAATGCGAAAGCGTTTTTCTGAGATAAACCCTCGACCAATTTTAATGAAATTTGTTGCATTTGAAAGAGAAAGCTAAATTCTAGTGACTGTTGGAAGCGTAATTTCGATTTAGAGCCTGAATTTTGTTCAAAATATTTTCACAAATTCGGAAGTTTGAAAATATTGAAGCACGAAGTTTACAAATTAATAGCTCTGCATGAAGAACAGATATCGCGGTTCTGTAAACGGCATCCACTAGATCATTAAAAACGGACTAATTCTATATGTCATTTTATATCTTATGTGAATTTGTTACGTTGGGTACAAGGGTTCTGCAAAAGCTGTATTTCCATATTACTAAATTTTTTGAGATGCACGTGTAACATATCCATTTTGTCCGCTTTAAATGTACTATTGGATGCAATTCACGGAATTGTGACATCGTTTTTAAGTGCTAAGGTAGAGAGCTGTAAAATTGATAGTTTTGTTTTCTAAAATTTAAATATTTTTGCCACAGTTTAATAAAAAATTGACGGCCTAAATCGAAAATTCGAAACCAATAGTCACTAGAATTTAAGTGTTTCTTTTAAATGCAAAAAACCTCGTCAATTTCGGTGCAGTGGTTGCCGAGAATAAGCGAATTCTCTTTTTAGATGTATTTAGATAGGAGCACCCGAGCTAAAGCTTCCTCTTAATTCCTATAAATATGCGATATTTGAGTTTCCTCGAATTTTCGACGATAACTGTATGCCTGGAAGTTGAACGCCACTAGCATATCCTCGATCATTACGCTAGGCTTATGCGCATTCGACCTTTCCCTGACACAGCGCGCATTTTTTCCTACGTAATGTGTGCCGACTAATTCACCAACGGCATAGATTTCACCTTCCACCCATCCAACCAAATGACAAAGGTGCACGTGGTGAGTTTTGCTAGAAGTATCAATTATTGATTATAACATTGCACTTCTTTTGTTTCTAATGTAGGAATTGGTGTTAAAGGTAAGGCATGATTAAGCCAACTGAATCAAAGACTAAGGTCGAAGAATAACATAGATATGACTAAGGTAACATTGAGTTGCCTAGAACAATATAGGAATTCACGATTGGTAGCCAGCCTCTAGGATAACATATCAAGGCACACCAAAGGTGTTCCTTTCAAAAGATGAAGCGCCAGCAGAGACGCCACACTAATGAAGAAAGAACAATGACAGGACAAGGCGCTACTTGCAACTGTTTATTGAGGTTAAAAGCGGCGGAATATATAGCCGTGGGGAGAGGGCAAAAAAAAGAGGGAGCACTGAACATGTGAACAGCGTGCCGCACTAGACGATTGTACGCGCCAGCCAATATATCACGAAATTAAAGCACGTGTACACCTGCGCTCAAATTTCGCATTAAGGAGTATCGTAATGGTCGGTGAATTGGTTTTGTTTGTCGCTATTGTTTTGGGTATTGAGTCACTGTAGACACACAGGAAGGCAAGCTATTATTCCTTTTCGTTTAGAAGAAAGCGTTCTGCTGACGCGGAAATAAATCTAACATTGCTGATAAAAAAAAAAAAGAAAATCGCCGGTGTGACGTTTGTTCTGCCGTCGAGCAGACTCGTTTTGCAGCAAAGCAAGTTTCTTTCTTTTTTATGTCAAAATTTTAAAACCTGATCACTTTATGCATGAAAGTTGCAGAACAGCCTATGAGAACTTTATGCGAGGGCAGTTATAACTACTTAAAACCTAAAGAGAGCACAATATGAAGCTGGAAATTAAGACGCGGCTAGCGTTTCACAGATCGAACGCAAAAGTGAAAGTCTGCTTTGCTGCAAGAATATTAGCTGCGTGGTGTAGCAGCCCACACTCGTGACATTATACATCTATACAAATGGTACTTTGAGAACTGCCGGTGCAGATTAGTGAATGTGAACTAAATATTTCTGTGAACGCTCTGGCTTACTCACCTTCTTCGAAGCGCGCCTTTGCGACATACCTGCACATTCTTTCCGTTCTATTCTCTACACTGATGAGCACGGACGTCACGGCGCAATAAACGTAAGCAGGCTTTGCAAGCGGGCTCACGCAATTGCCGATGGCATTGATAAGCTCCGTTACGGTACCGAAGTCAGGCAGTGCCACTCACAGCCGTGTCATCGACTGCAGATAGAACTATCAAAAGTAAATCAATGCTGTGGAAGCTTGACTACGCAGAAAACCAATTTACCTTTGAATATGACTGGACCGACACTAATCGGCCACCTTCCCACCAGTGTATGAGCATCGGAAAGCATCGCATAAAAACCATGGCTGGTGGCTGTTGTCGTCTGCTCTAAAGACTAATGGCCACCGAAGGCCTTTAATTGATTGCTAACACAACTCGTTGTGCGCTCCCAGGGCGCGTGCCACAACGAGGGTACACTCGATATGCAGTTGACAATTTGATGCAAAACGTTCCGTGCTGCGGTCCACAAAGTGTGTACCAACCGTATGACCGCTTAAGTCTGCGGCAGCATATACTATATGCAAATCGTTCACAGATCTGCCGGAGTCACCCCAAACGAATTGTTTAGCAGCGTTAACGGCGGGGCCCTTCTCTGGTTTGTAAGACTATCATGGAGGTAAATAAGCTGACTGGCAGGGTAATTGTTCTTGTCTGTGAGGCGCGCATTGAGAAGATTGGAGAAATGAAGCCGCTCTGGCCTTGCTGTTGTTCGTGCTAGCTAAGAACATGCGTCAGATTGTCGTCGGCAGCTTCCATCTGGCTTCTGCACTCTGTCGCTGCCGTATAGGTTGATTGCCACAGAAGTGACAGCACAAATGACGGACCACAAAACGGACGCTAATAGTGAAACTCAAAGCGTGTGAAAATTACGAAGTCAGCCACCGTGGTTGCTTAGTGGCTATGACGTTGGGCTGCTAAGCATGAGGTCGCGGGATCGAATGCCGCCACGGCGGCCTCATTTCGATGGGTGCGAAATGCGAAAACGCCCATGTACATAGATTTAGGTGCACGTGAAAGAATCCTAGGTGGTCGCAATTATTCCGGAGTCCGCCAATACGGCGTGCCTCATAACCAGATCGTGGTTTTGGCACGTAAAATTCCATAATAGAGAAAAAACCAATGCTGCGGAGGTAGCTCCGACAAGAACTTCGGAAAATGCTGCCGATTTTTCATTGCTTAAGCATAAACTGCGCATCACACTTCCGCGATCACATGCTGCAGTTCTATTTAGTTGAGCGACTGCGCGAAAATTGGCAGGCATAAATAGAACAAATATTTGACTCTCAATTTTGTAAACATTGTGTTTGGTAAAAGCGTGCATTGAATGTTTTCGCTTTCAGTGAAGGCATCATGAAAGATAGGCTATCGCTGGCGCTGCTACCAATGCGCCACTAATGACGACACACACACACACACACACACACAAACACACACACACACACACACACACACACACACACACACACACACACACACACACACACACACACACACACTAATCATATACACTAATCACGACTGCATCGTGCTGGCAGACATGGAAAGCCACTTAATTTATGGACAGCTTTATTAAAAGGAGTTTCAAGTCACAAATCTAACTATGGAATATAAAATATTCCGTTGTGGATGCTTTGGAGCAAACAACATCGTCCGGGGTTTTCAAAAGTGTAGAGAAGTTTCAATAGACGGTGTTTTTCGCGTTCTCAGCCTGACTGAATACGGGCGCTGAGGTCAGCTAGTGGAGCTGGGTTCTCCTGTGCACCGAAAGAGTGTTACAGAATTGGAGCAACCTTTGGGACTCTGCCCACTGAATGCAGGGATGTGCATAACTTCCAAGCACTCTTGCTTTTGTCATTCTTATACTCGTTACAGTCTGCGTAAACTTTGCTTTTGCGCCTTTTGAACATATTTCGTGTTTTGTATGAAAGTATCCAATTGCTGACATACTTAAATTATGTACTGACATTTGTGGTTCGTGTCTTGCACTCGTTGTTTGACTGATATAACTCTGTAATCAGCACGTTCCCCATGTTTTCGCTCTCCACTTGCTCATGTGTAACAAATATTCTCGACCATGGAACTTTAAGATCTACTGAGTAATGAACACATGTTTAACTCTGAAATACAATGGTGAATTTTAGGTAGCTTAGCGAGCACGGCACACGACAAACCAATGGTGAACCCTTAGGCACGTGCTAAGTTCTTGAACACGTGACAGCGATTGCGAAGGAACGCGGTCAGCGATGTTTCCAGCACCACGTAGATCGAGTACAGGGACACGCCAAGCCAGAGGCCGAGGTAGCCGCCAATGTAGGCGAGCGCCTCCTGTTCCTGCGATAACGGCGATTAATAACAATACGCATTACAAGAAGTTCTACATAGAGACTTCTCCAAACACCTCGATCACCAGCATTCGAATACACAATACCTTAAGTTCGTAAAAACAATATTTTTTATCGTATGGGCACGTTTTTCGCGCTACCACTAGCAGTTCTACGCTGGAGTCACGCTAGCGACTCTTTCGTAACAAGAACTTCATTAGTACGGGTACGGTGTGTGCATTATGTAACGATTCTTTTCATTTTGCTTTCTTATTGCCCTTCGCCACCGCTTCGCAAGAAGCCGCACTCCTGCTATTGCTGGGATCGGCCGTCGTTTGGAGGGATGATAAGAAATAAATAGAACGCAGGGAAATCCTTTCATAATATGGCCCCAGGGCCTCGTTCACAAAAAATGCGTTTATATTTATTTTTATTTATTTATTAGTTTATTGACGTTAGTGCTGCCTGCAATAGGCGAAGTGCACCCTTAACTTGGTCTTATGCCGATAGGTATCACGATTGGCGGGTAGCTGAACACTGGCAAATGAAAAAGCCCACTTGCGCAAAAAAAAAAAGAAGAGTTGTGAGTTGACACTTCAGAGCGGTCGCGCAAAAAAAAAGTGCGAACCAATCGCAATAGTTACCAGATTATTAGCGAAGGTGGCTAGGCAATAACAGATGGTTCTTTCGAACGAATGTAAAACTTGTCTGGGTTCGCTTTGACAAAGATCTCTCGGACGAGAAAGACGCCTGTGACTGACCGTCGCCGAGACGATCGCAATCACGTGTGGCAGGCCCCAAACGCCGGCCAGTGAGGAAAGGCTCTTACATAGCAGGGATCTGAATTCACACAGCTTTTCGTTCGTAAGGGCTTTTTGCCGTTTATCGGCGCCCATCGCTAATAATATGCCCAACCTCCCGAGTGGCTAGCTTCTCGGGTCAAATGCTCAGAGCTTTTTTTCATTCTAGGTTCTATTTTCCATGGACTGGCCACCTTAGCTAATGATAGGCAGAGCTTCCGGAGTGGCTGCAAGTTGCTCTTACAAACAATTCTAGAGTAAACGCTTTCTGTGCACAAAAAGCACTTTCTCTACGGAATGACTCGGTTTGTGGATGTGGGCCCTGTGCCTGTTCACAAGCACTCTTCTCTCGTAAGAGCGTTCACTCGTTGGCTGACACCCCGGCAGACAATACTTATGATAGCGATCGGCATGGTAATGAAAAGATCGCTATGGAAAATGCCAATCGTAGGCCGTACGAGTTTGGGAATACGTGCCCAGAACTAACGACTCACTTATACAAAGCGAGCGAGAACGGGTTGAGGCAAGTCTACTTTAGTGTTTCTTTTAAGTGCCCATCCTGCTTGAATACATGAGTAGGACTCACCGTAAGCCGTCTCTGGTAGTCGTAGACAGTTAGCGAATTTGTCGCGAAGCGAATTCTGGCCGTGAATGACGACCTGTGAACGGAAGCCAACCATTGCAACTACCATCAAAGTGCTCACGAAGCTATAAGCAGACTTTCGGCAAAATTTCAGGCCACACTAAGAAATTTTGTTATGAACTTTTTGATAACAAACATGCAGAGTAGTATCCATGAAGGGAGGTGGGAGGGGGTCACATCGGACACGTGCTGCACCCGAAATTCTGTGTACCGACATGCCTGGCATCAAACGACATGTGAGAACACCCACTTGCCCCCCCCCCCCCCCTTTCCCCGCTTAAGTGTGAGTAGACACCCATTCACGCAGACCCCGCCCCCACCCCTCGCCCCTCCCCTTTTAATTTCCCAGAATAATATTCCTGGCTAGGCGCTAGAAAGTTACGGTGGGGTGATGGCGACGTACTTAGGAGATAATAAGGCCAACGGAAAACCCGACATTCGATTGCCATCCGTGAAATTAAGTTGCATTTATTCAAATGCTATTAAGTGGACGTGAACAGCACTCGGGAGAAATACATTTCAGCTTGTAAGGCGCAGTAAAACCGGATGACCAGTCATCCGACTTTGGAACTTGTATTTTTATGCTTTTTTACCCAGCCAGTCTCTGACGCTTTTAGGAGTGGCTGGTAGCTTGAGTTTTAAGGGATGCCTCTAGTGTATTTATTGTATTCACCATAGCGTTCAAAAATGAAATTTCTATCCTCAGTACCTTTATATACGAAAGTGCCGACTTAACTAAAGAACTTCAGGATGTTAGTGCTGAGAAACACCCAAAGGAGGGAGAATGGTGCCAATTGAGACACTGAAACGAGTATTGCATTGGTGTAAGAAGAAATAGAAAGCAGTTACATATATCGCGCCATTTGTTTGGAGGTTGATGTACCTACGCATTTGTCACGCCTCTGTTACTTCTTGCTTACGCTATTTTGGTCAGGTTCATAGGCTTAATATGAATATGTTGAGAAAGATAGAAAAAAATCCCAAGGATAAGAAAATAATGCTTACTGGTTTTGTCCGGGCTGGTGCGTGTAAACGAAAGAAAAGAATGCGAGACAGCGTGGGATTGCGCACATATGATTTCATAATGCTCCGGCGTGTGACTTTTTAGTCGACTAGAAGCTTCGGTGTAAGAGCCACCCGAAAATGTAGCTACGGCGAGTCACTGTCCCTTCATTAACGTGACGTCGCTTTGTTCTGACGAGCACATTCTATTTAAGAGCTGTGAATATATAGCCTGCATGTGGCGAGCCTTGATTGAACAAAATTTGTATAAAAATAATTTGCACGTTATTTTCTTCTAGAAGAAACAAGTTCTAGAAGAATTTTTTCTTCTAGGAAGTTAGGCCGAGTTCCAGCAATTAGACAATTCAGTGCAGGTTAAAGCAAGTGTTATTTTTCTATTTTGTTAGCTGTAATAATTTCAAGTATTATTTACGGACCCATTCATAAACCCTTTATGTTCAGTGAAAGAAGAAGGGGTGCGCTTAAGCATGGAATGGTTGCGTGTCAGGTCTTCTACAGGATAGTTACGTACTATGAAATGAAACAGTCTTGAAATTCAGGTGGCTTAAAATATTATAAGCACCCTATAGCACAGTAATACTCCACATGAATCATAACTGGAGTAGTCGCCATGTAGTCCAAAACTCGATCTGGATGATACCAACTCTATTATTTTTTGAAAATGCTAACGAGGAGAAAACGGGCGCTCACTGTAAGTTGATACTAATTGAAGATTGGTCAGTTGTGCTCCTACGACAATACAGTCGATATTAGACTCAGACGACATATCACTATTTCAAGAAACTGCGTCGCGTATACTGAAACCAAAAATAATGAGAATTATGGTCTGCGGTCCTCTTGGTCTGCTGTTTGCATCCGTATATTATACATGCATACGTAACGGCCCGGCTCGACCTCGATTCAGCGACAAAAATGAAAACAAAACTAGACGTGTTGTGAAATGCAGCAGTTCAGTTGTGAAACGCAGCAGTGAAACCGTTTCTTCGGGAAGTGGAAATTTTGATACTGCCTCTACTTGTGTAATTTTGTTGCCGCCATGCTCTGTGGAACGACCTCTTCTTGCGAGAATAAAATTGATGCAAGAGTTCTCACGTTATATCAGAGCTACTACTTTCCTTCCTTAAAGTAATAGCAGTTCGCGTTACTTATTCTTGAGTTGCATTTTTGAGTTACATCTGACATGCATGAGTCACATTAGAGTCAGATTCATCAAAGCTGTTGCACGCAGGTAACAGTGCAATGTCTACTGACAAAGAAGTTCAATTGCTCGTCAGAAATGGCAGTTTCTGTTTGTTAAGCGTTGCGCTACCCTTGAGGCTGTCTATAAATTTTACATGTTGCGTTTTGAGCACAAATAAAATGCTAAGCCAATCAGTGGTGCCTTTTTGGAGACGAACAACATAAGCAGACATTACTCAACAAAAATCGGCCGTTTAGGCGACCTATCATGAGATGGGGCACATAGGGAATATAGTCTTGCACGTTTATGGCTACTTTCTTCCCGGCAGTATCAAAATTGTGTCTGAGAGTCTCTTTTGACACGTCATCATATGTCATTGAAAAATATTACTGTGTAGTATGTCATCGGCCAGCCTTTGTTGTTATGGAGAGGGTCAAAAACTTAAATTAAACGGTGGTGTTCAGCGTCCAGAAACCGCGTCATTGTTTACACGGGTCACTGTAGTGGAGTCATACGTATTTATGTTGACCATGTGTTTTTTTTTTTTTTGACGTGCACCCAATGCACGGCATACCAACGTATTTGCACTCCATCTCCATCGGAATGCGGCCACACCGCAATAGGGGATCGAACCCGCGAACTCGCGCTCAGCAGCGCCCCGTCATGGCCACTTTGCTCACCGAACGACAGCTAAGAGGGCTACGTTGAGCCCAACAGTGTAATTAATTTGCTGAGCTATTGACATCAATAATGTTTCGCTCTTATTCGCAAGAAATGTTTTCACACAGTCTGCGGTAAAACGCATCATGTCACTTTTCAAGCGATACCACAGTCAAATTTCTAGAGACTGGCCTCTATGAATTGACCTACACGGCTGATAACGAACAGCCATAACCACGTGCAGCGGGTCTGTAATAAAAGAAAAATTGCAACACCAAACTCGAGAACGTGCGAAGAACAAAACCTGGCAATACTGGACAAGAGAGCTGAATTATTACAATCGTGCTTACCTCATTATCCGCAAGACCAGTTAGCTTGACGTCGTACGTAATCTCGCTATTACAAAAGGAATGGGAAAAATGCGTTTAAGTAAGTAAGAGGTTTCATGCACTAGGCGTGTTGTGAAACGCATCAGTGAAATTGTAAAACGCAGCAGTTAAATTGTGAAATGCAGCAGTTAAATTGTGAAATGCAGCAGTGAAACCGTTTTTTCGGGAAGTCGAAATTTTTACTTTTTCGAAATTTCCCTGGCTTCAATTAACATTGACGAAAAGTCGCTCTAAAAAAGCTGCTGCCAACATTTTCACATTTTTGCTTGTCTGACTGAGTTAATACACAAAGCAACAGGCTGGCTAGGAGTGAGATCATAGTGGGGGGCTTCGGATTGATTTTGAACCCCTGGAATTGGTAAGCGCCGATTCCAATAGAATGTGGTCGCCGATGCCGCACGTCCAACCCGCAATCTCGTGCTCGGCAAGAGAAAACCATAGCCGCTAAGCCTGCAGGAAAGGATAATTCTAGAATGTTAGAAAAAAGGAAAGTTAGTGGACACTAGTGGTTGGGCGTGCAAAATAACGCAAATGGAATCGTTATTCCACGTTACTTCTGCATTTCAATGAGGCATAAGAAATAACTTACGTTATGCTTCTTGTGGCTTCATTGTATATATGCTTCTTCGTACGATTGTGAGTAACAAAGGTTAAACCCCTTGGTTGTCTTATTGCTCCCACTCGAGTGTAGCTTGGAGTGTTTGCTCATGCTAAGTCACTTGGTGCACATGGCACAAGGTACCATTTTGAACAGAACATTGATGATTCTTTAGCAATAACTTCACGAAACATAGACTGTTCTACATGACTATATTGAGTCTAAAGTTGCGTTCTTGCGAACAGAAAATAACTGCACCCGAACAAGAAAAGTACATATACCTGCAGGGTTGAGAGCATCGCTCTTTGCAGATTTTGTAGTTGAGGTCACGTGAGAACATTTTCGCACATTTGCCTGCGGAGAAAACATCATTTTGCAGACTAAAAAGCTGACTAAACAAGACAGATTGTTGTACCGGAGACGGAAAGCGCGGTTTTGCGCTAAAAGCTCATTTTCGAGTAAATGAGTGAACTCCAGGATGGCCCCAGCCATTTTCCGACTTACTTTTCTTTTCACTTGAGCAGAGAACCCCATTAAAAGAGGTAGCGGCAAACTCGTGGTCGTGAAAAGCACAGCCACAAGTTTTCAGCTCTTGCTGAATCAGGCAATCTTGGAGGCACACCTGCGCAGCAACATACAGGGATGGAAAGTAGCCCGCAGTAACTGCACGTGCAAACTCACTAAAGCTTGTACACAGCATTGTTAAACACGCTTTCTACTGCAGCAGCAGGTATCCCGGAGTTTTTAATATGCAAATATGCTGGCGTTCTATAAGTTTGACGTTCACATGTCAACGCTGCAGACACTGACGTATTGCGTGTGTTGCGGGTGATAACGGAACACTTTGCATGTAACGACCGTGTGCTGCTGTTGGAAGCACAGATTCAAGGTTCTATGCTGTATTACATGGTATTGAAACTGAACGAAGAAAGAGCGAGCAAAAAACCAAGCCGAGCCGATCCCTGACGTTTTGCCGTGTTTTGTGACCTTTGGAGAACAGTGCATTGAAGAAAAAAAAAAAAAAACAGTATATGGTATGTACAGTATACGACGTGTACATGGTTTCGCATCCTTGCACGATAGCGCATAATATCGGTCCGTGGATTCTAAACTAAGACGCGTACATAACGCCGTCTATGTCCACAATCTCTGTGGTCGACACGCATAATCGACAAGACCACCGAATCGCGAGTAATAGGTGTCGCGTGGTCTAATACCAGCGATCAGTTGGGAAACGCAATCGCTCTTGCTACTGCAGAAAGGCTCTGTGCTGACGATTTCCGTGCGTTTAAATTGCTTGCTGCTATGCGCATGCGTTACAAACTATATTTGCGTAAACTATAAGAACACATGTAGCGCAAAACATTTAGTGAAAAGCCAACACAGTTGACCAGGGCTGAATAAATATTCACGATAGTTAAGGATGTAGAAAGGATGCAGGCTGTGTGCGCCGAATTAGGCACTATATAAGTTAATACAAGACTGTGTCAGGGCTGTGTGAATATTCAAAACTGTCGAATAACGAGTATAATATTGTCCTATGTAGTCGTTATTTGATTAGGTCATCGAACCAAATAGTCACTATTCCAATAGTTTTCGAAAACTTTAAATGGTCGGCTGTACACAATCAAACATGAAATTGAAGCCAAATGAAGATAACTTTCAACTTATTCACAGTGGGCATAACAGTTGACAGCTCTCTGCGTCGCTCAGACAGCCTTACTTTTCAGGCTGTGCACCATCATTACACAATCATACACCATCACACACCATCACACACCATCATTAGCAATAAAATTTTAGTCACTGCCATTCGGCAATGGGTATTGTTTAGTACTATTTATAGATGCAGCACCTGTGTTGTCTTGTCAAATTAAATAGGAATACGCTTCATTGCAACATCCTTGGATGGCACATAGTTGTATGCTAAGCGTGTGAAGTAGTCTATATATTGACGTACTGCGTAGTTCATATAGCCGAAGTAGGCGCCCACCCGACCTCTTCCTCGGTAGTCGGTGCACCGTGAAGCGCTCGGGTATGGAAGGCGTCGAAAAGCCCTCTGAAAAAAAGAAAAGAAAAAGAAGCGCAGATACGTTTTTTTTTTCACAGTTCCAATTCATTGTGGTATTATCATAATATTTTAATCCGGCAAATGAGAGATTACGTTGGATTCACATGTTAGTACGAGTATATTCGCGGGGGAAGCATGCAACTGTTGAAGATGTTCGCCCATTCAACACCTCTTTGATGCAATCCCTGATCCAGACGACTCTCTTCTCAGACTATCTCGAGGAGCGCCAGACGCTATAAACAACGCGAGAGGAGGGTACGGCACGGCAGACGACATCATAGCCTTATGGCATTGGCAGCGGCCGCGCAATGACCCCTACCACCCGCAATCATCTCCCCAAGTGAAATGTGCCTGCTCAAGGAAGCTAACTCCAAATATCCGTCGCTCGTGTGAGAATGTGAAGGACTCAATGCATTCCTTGAAATGTGCCGGCCTAAGGTAGCCTAAAGAGGTGATCGCGCCTGAAGACTGGGTTCGACCACGGATCAACGTAAAAGAGGCCCTCAACTCACTATGAAGCTTCGCGCGCGAGGCTTCCGTAGTGGACCATACTTGCTATCTTCCCCTAACCCACTTCTCCACATAGGCCTTGAACCATCCTTTGAATAAATTATTCTCTCTCTCCCTCTTTCTCACTCTGAACTATGAATGCAATGATTGCGCTTCGCGTACTCTGAAAGAAAGTGACTCACCTGGGCTATGGACACTGTGTAGCGCATTCCCTGCCTGAGATGGATGGGGGCCAGCTTTTCCGGTGGGCAGACCTCCGGTTCGTGCACGATGAGCGGGTACTTGAGCACGTTGTCCGTGGGCCCAGTGTTCAGTGCGTCCCACGCTACGGTCAACTCCACTTCTGCCCACGCATAGGCCAAAGGTGGCCGTCCAGAAATATATGGGCGATAAGAAACACCGATGGGCCGTTCGTTGCGTATTTGGAACTAAAGGTAAACACTCATTATTAAACTAATAACTAATTAAGGTAATCGACTTACTAATCAAGTAATGAACTAAGGTAACTAACAATACTAACCGAACTATTACCTCACTAACTAGTAAACGAGCTATAAATATATAAACTAACGAAATGAACTTATCGAACTAGCAAAGCTAACCAACTAATTAACTAAGTAATGTAACTATACTAACAAAGTTATACACTAATAACCTGGCTAACTATATTAACAAAGCAAATATAATTAACTTACTATAGTCGGGTACTGCTTTAGAAAATATTGCCGTGGTTGAACGTGGTTAAACCAAGTTTGTCGAGCGATAGCATGGTTTTGCATGTTTGGGAAAACACACAGCCGCTGCTTGGCGAGAAGCAGCGAGCAAATTAACCTTCATGCTGCATCTCGCTTCGACGCGAGCTAAGCGTGGAAAGCACAGCGCATACGAAGCTACCAACACTCGGCGCACACGTCGCAGATCGCTTTGAAGATGAGGCCCGCGCGACGGCGCACTTTGTCCACATCGCAGCTCGCTTTCAAGATATGCGCGCCCACGCAGCGTACGCAGCAGCCACCGGTAGTGGCAGCCTTATTCCCAGTTTGACCTTGGCTGAGCTCGAAGGTCAGATTTACGGAACCAGGCGTTTTGTGGATTTGTACCTGGAGTAGTAGAGCAATCGCGCTAAAAGAAAGGGGTATATAAATCACAGCCCGCAGTCACAAAAACTTTTCGGCTATAACTGTTCGCAAGAGCGAATTCCGGTGAATGCTGATGCTGGACATATCGTTAGCGAAAGCGGCCGGCCAATGGCAAAGAACACTTACAAACGAAAAACTTTGCATTTTCGGCCCCAGGTTTCAAATCAGTGCTCCCTTTCTCTGCTCCTTTCCAGTTCTTCTGCCATGCTGTTATCCTTAAACTAAGATGCATTTGAGATTTCGATAAAGCTGACTGTCTTTTGAGCTTGTACCTTTGATAGTAATTTAGCCATTTACAGGGTCATACCAATTTTGTTCGGGCAGCTGTTCATAAAACTGATAAAAGTTTGAACTTGAGACAACTTGTTGCAGGGTGAGTTGGTCCCAGGACCCGGCACTCAAGAAGGACATACAGGGCCGTAGCTACGCTGTCTATTCTGGTGAAAACCGAAGTGCTGTTTCACTTGCAACGGGGATGCGGTAAAGTAAAACCTTAACAGGCAACTGACAGCTGAGCAGGGACCAGCGGTATGTCAAGTGCAGCTAGTGGAAAGCTACTAGCGTACAGTCGCAGAAACTGCAGAGCATATGCCATCTTGGTGGCTGTGTTTCCTTTAGGTGGTGGTGATAAACTTTATTGAAAGGGGGAAGGGTAAAGGGGGACGTGCTTGAGGGTTTATGTATTTGATTGACTGTCCACGGATGCTCACGAAACTGCTTAATTACTGAAACGGTCTCATGCCACCTCATAACATCACGTTCCACTCAGTTAAATATTTATTGTTTGTAGAGAAGCTGACGACAAGTTAGTTGTCAGTATTTCTAGCTTCATTAAAATAAACGAAAACACGCTCCTGGTACAATCAAGTGACTTCCGGTGAACAAGGCAAACATGATTGCTTCGAAGTTCCCCAAAAGCGCTTTGTCAAGAGCTCTTGTCGACCTCGGTGGCAAAATACAGTCTGCTCGAGCAGTTCCTAGTGCTGCTGTTCGAACTAGGAGCTATAACTTACAGTTTCCGACAAACCAGATGCTGAACAACCAAGCCTGAGTTCTTATAGGCTGTGCAATTATTGTGACATGTTTCTCAATGTACACGTGCTTCATATTAGCTTTTCATTATTATTATATTGCATAGGACCTACTAGAATCCCTACGAAAATGGGTACAAACACTTGTGCATGCAAATACTTCACTTTTATTTAAAAATATATATTTGAAAATTATTGAGTCATTGCTTGCTCTTATACCTTCTATCGATAGGCTTATAGTTTTGAATGTAATGATGAATGTTTTCAGCGCAGGGTGCGGCGAGGCTGAATTAACGCTCCGGCAATGTGTCTATTCCGTCTGATAACCAAAAAGAATCCAAGCGAGAGAAAGAGAGAGAGAGAGAGAAAATAGTGATACTGACAGATCATCATCATATCTTTATATCCCCTGCCAGGACGAAGGCCTCTACCTGTGATCTCCAACAGTGATAGATATATAGATACATAGATAAATAGATAGCCAGATAGATATGTAGGCAGGCAAGTAGGTAGAGAGAAAGGCCGATTAGAACTTTGGGGAAGCAGTGTCTTGCCAGACCATAGTAGGAATGCTTTTCTGTCTAAAATTGGCTATATACCTGTGTTGAAATATTATGAAATAAAACAAAACCTCTACCGCAAAAGATTTACCGTAACCGTAACGAAACCGCAACGTTCTAATTCTACTGCGCTCACAGGACTGAAGCCATTGAGGAGTTTCGACCTAGATTGATACACAAAGGCACCACTAAGGAGTGTTCCTTGACTCGCTGCACACTGACACTTTAGAAGTGAAAACTGATTTTGTTTAAATGCGATTGTTAGATGCCAGAAGTGGGACCTCAATGCACGCGGACAATGTGCATTATGCAATGCACATGTGCATTATGTACTATACTGTGCATAAGGAGACTCAGCAGAATCTACAATTACTAGTTACATATAATTATGTTTACAATAAGTATCCACGCGCACTTGCTGAATAAGAATGAACTTTACCTCATTCTAGAAACGATATTTTTATCTTTCATTATATTAAACGACGTGACCGCATGACCTTAGGTGTGAAAGACAAATGAAATGGAACGAAATTGCGCGGCTTGCACTCATAACCAATGAACAGATATTCTTTTTTCTGTTTGTAACGCTCCTGAAACTTCGCATGTCTGCATGACAAGCTGCGCGAACTCATCAAGTATCACACTGACGGCCTTAAATAAAGGGCGAACTTTGGTATTTTGGGGCAGATTTGGTCAGATAACCTGACATGATTGAATGGCTCTCCCTTTCTTGACGCTTTGCCCTTTCGGAGATTGGCTTGGCTGAGCGAAAGACTAAACCGATAATGGAATCCTCGGTCAAGTCCATGCAGGCCAGCACTGCTTATGTATGGGCGCAGGGCTTTCTGCACCACGCGCCCTTCAGTATCATACTTTTCTACTTTTTGTAGAGAGAGAGAAAAAACAATCAATTTAATAATTCTTGCAGCAGTTAGTTTTGCTGTCTGACTCCTTCAGAAGAACGCCGTGTCGAACAAAAACTTTTCAGCATATGTGAAGTGCGTTACTTATGGATCCTATAAATATATATATCTTCACACACGTGCAGGCTCGCGCAAAAACTGATTTATCATGGTAGTAACGTTGCGGCCCTAAAGCGAACTCGGAAGCGTAGATAAGCTTCTGACCCGCAACTTCGTACCACATTTATTACTTCTCCCGCTCATAATTTTAGATAATGCAGCTTGCGCGGATTTCTTTGGAAGAACGATAGTGTACGTACGGTGTAGATAAGCGTGCTTTTGGCGGTACCGTTATTGCCGGAAAGCGCAAAATGTAAAAAAGGAAAAGAAAAATGTGCAACGACTAGCTACGAAATGAGCAGTTCGGTTTAGTGTCTGACCTTACATAAGCTTAGCGAGGGAATGTAAAGCAAAATTTTATAATGCAGTAAAACCAAGCAGTGAGCTTGGCTTTGTGTATGCATTAGCGGGAAACGAGGCTTCAATGCAGATTGCTGTTATGCGCCTTATTTCTTATATCAACGATCTCTTTTGTTCTGCTCCATATGCTCCGTATGCACCGTTCCACACGCAGTGGTTGCCTTCACACAAAGCTAACTTCGGTATTTCAGACCTATTTAGTATAGTGAGCGCTGCTGCAAACCTCGTTACTGCCTGTACGCAGAATTTGGTGTTAAGTGACACCTACGGCCCTTAAAAAATTTAGAAAAAAAACATGGCCAGAAACCCACAGCGTCTGCTATATATATGAGGTCTTTAAATGTGTGAGATAGTTGTGAGAATGCCGTATTCTAGCAGTCTGAAAAAAAAGAAATAAAGAAGTGTTAAAAAACAAACAAACAGGGAGGTTAACTCCGCTGAGAGCAGTTGACTGCCCTACACTGGGGAAGGGTCAAAGCGGACTGAACGGGTAAGAAAGAGAGAAGTTCACAGTATGTAGCAACACACGCAATGAAGCGTTCATTGTTCAGTTCACCACAAGTGGTCATATAGGCTAGTATATCCGAAGAAACGCAGCAGCGCTTTTGTGGCTTCGCAGACGCACTGGGTCCGGTCCCAGGAGCTTCTCCTCTGTAACGAGGCTTTCCATCTCAACTTGTTACGTACAGCCCCAGAGGAGGTGCCCTACGGTTCCTTACATGACACATGCATTGCAATTGTCACTGTCCTCCATTCAAGTGAGGAATTAATAGGCCTTAGTAAAAAAGCACTTCTTACGAGTTGTGAATGCGAAACCATTAATGTCAAATTGAATGCCACTGAGCGGTCCTTCGGTTTATGTACTCCTTGCGGGCAGGTGTGTGCGTTGAGATGCTTGACACGTTTTGATTTTGCCTTACCGAGGCGCATTTAGAACGCAGGCGAGAGCTTGCGCGCACAAGGAACGCGCGGATAACGCAGGCTTTGGAGAGTGAGAGCGAGGGTCACGTGGCGTACCGGCGATGCCCTATCCCCTGGCGCATTTACGCGGCAGCAGATGTCCTCTTTCGCCCGCTTTAGTCTCGGTCGAGGCCCGAGCCAGCAAGCGCGAGCCAGCATCACGAGCGCGCGATGCGTCGCAGCAAACGGGAACGGGCTCGTGACGTGGCGTCGCAGCCAGTGGGAAGTTTCGCTGCTACAGACGCCACCGGCTATTTCATTCAGCGGGCCATTTGATGCTTTCGCATCAATAAACGCTTACTCGCAAGCGGCATTGTTATGTTTCCTGCCTTGTGTACGTGAGGAACATGAAGGTATGGACCGATAGTCACTCATAGGTCAGTATAGTAGGTGGATTCTCATAGTCACTCGCCGGCATTTTTTTGCGGACTACATACTAACTCACACTCATGTGTGCTCAAACTTATAGGCACTCACTCACGCTCCTACTTACGGCTACACATACTCGCCAACGCTCACTCGCTCGTACTCGCTTCAATTCACACTTGCCTGCCCCCACCAATGCCCACGAGATCGCGCCCACGCACACTCGCCGACAGTCACTGAAGCTCACGCTCACGTCCACTTAAACTTTTGTTGCTACTCACGCTACCTAGCAGTCGCTCCTCTTCACACGCCCATTCAAACTCACCTGCACTCATTCCGTTCACACTCAGGCTCAGTCACAGATTTTTTTCACGTAAGCACACTCTACCCCACGTTTGTGAAATCAATGTGCAGCGAGTGATCGTGAGTGAGCATGCCAACCTATGCAAGTCCCTAGTTCAGAAGCACAATGTTTAAGTATTCTCTCTTCTTAAAGGATTCGGACCATGGTGCATCCTGGTTGGTGTGATAGCGAGGTCTTACAGCAGCATTGCAGTCGCCGGCACTGCGGGCAATGCTCAGCGCGTATTCAAATTGGCAAGTAGCAAAGGTCAGCAATAAGTACCGATACAACAATTTTGTCAGTTGCACCTCGTTATGAATCTAAAGTGGGCAAAAATTGTTCACTCTCAAATGTACCACTTGTGAGTAGGGCTTCTGCAAAGCCCTTGAAGCATTGTTGCAACAAATTTACGTAAGCTATAAAATTTTGTATCAATATTGTCCGCTTGAGACGCTCTAACAGATGCAGCTTACAAAACTGCGATATGTCTTTTTGTCGCCGAGTTACGGATTGGTAAACGTCGTACTTATATTTCTTTTGAACTTAACGATTTCCAGAAACTTTTGTAAAAAGTACAAGCCTTAGATAATATTTCTGTTTCCACGAGTCACTAGAATTGAACTTTCTCTCAAATGCAACAAATATTACTCAAATTGTTCTACCAGTTCTCTCAGAAAGGCATTTACACGTTTTACATGTATTTCAGTAGAAAAATCATAATTGGCCCCGAGCAAATGCTTCCTCTTAAATCATGACATGGCAGGCGTTCTGAGCTTGTAAAAAATAAATAATAATAATAAAAAACATAGCAGGGAGATGGTGCCGTTCAGCCGATCAGGTAATGCTAGTTCATCTCCACGTATGCCAGATTCCGTTGCTCTCCTCCTCTTTCAGATAGAAGTGACCTAACCATACTAGTCTGAAGACATGACCACTGAATCGCCGGCGATGTTCCATTCCGTGTGAAGTTTTAAGCAAAGCGCGATTCCCGATTTGTTAAGCTGTACCGGTGCCCGAAGGAACACGTGTACTGACTGGTGGTTCATTTGCCTTCTTTTTTTCTTCTTTTCTTTCAGATGAAATTCACGTGTATATGCAAGCAGCAAGAATTTTGTAAGTGTGGCATCGTGCCCTTGATCGCTATAGACCTGAAGGAAAAGAAAGAGACAGAAAGAAAAAAAAAACGCCGACTGATAGTTTCCGGCTTTAATATAAGTGCGTCAGAAGTACGTTTTCCGACGCATTTAAGAATAGCTGTAAAATGGTTGAAAATTATGTCAATAAAAAAATGGACCTCACTAACGTTTGTTCTGCCAAATACTGGAGTTAAGTGGTTATGTATAGTTATAATTAATCAAACTCACGCTTAAGACGATTTTAGCACGAACTTTAGGTGGTTCCTAGTGTGCTTAAGCACGCAGAAAGCATACCTACAGTTGGAAAGCAGTCGCCATGACTCTGCATTAATTTTTGTTTTTGACTTATTGGATCAGTCCACGCGCTTCATTGCACAATCACGCGAGTGGTTGGTAAACATGCTACACGAACCACCTCAGACATATTGTCGGGTCTTGAAAGAGTTGGGAATTGTGCGCACAGATGACAAGAAGAAAATATAGATTAGGAGTGAAACAGGGCACAAAGAGTTTTGATGAACGCTTGGAACAGAGACAGATAGCAAACGGGTAAAGAAAGTAGCAGTAAAACAAGGAGCAAAAAAAATAATCTTTAATCTGCGACCACGTTGCTACTGGGCCTACCGAATCTTGAGAAAATGCGTTCCTATCCCGCCATTCAACTTGAAGTGGAGCAGATTTGCACGACAAAGCTCTTGTCGTTGAAGTTCACCGCTTAGCTTCCAATTCTGGATGCTTGCGAAAGTAGCGCGCGCGCTATTGATTTTGAGAGGTGTACACTAGAAAAACGCTAGGCCGGAAACCATTTCGCTCCACCACGACCCGTCTTTTTTTTTCTTTTTTTGGCCGCTACATACACGAAGCCTGTCATTCTCACCTGCTTCTCAGAACAATCTGCAGAGTCTGATGCCATGCGCTTCCTGTACTGTACTTCGCATTTAAATATCTAAGCGCAGGTATTCTTACTTTCGCCTGCACATATCCGAAAGTACTTCACTGAATGCAATGTATGATGTATGTTTCCTTTGTTGCATTGGATATTCAAATATCTGAAAAACGTTTTCTTTTGTTATTGCTGGCCCATCTACACAAACAGATCAATGAACGCTTTAACTGGCTGTCAGCGCACTGTCAATGGTCCAGCAGTTTAACGCACATGTCGCTCTAGAGCCTCGTAAACATAAATTTTCTTCTTCAACAACACCAGTCTTTCACTCCACCCTTCAGTTCTCACTATTCAGGACCCCGAGTATTTCCTTATTTTATCATAATCAGGCGAACACTAGTAGGTATGGATGGACTATCTCGGCCTGAACACGCAAAGCACACTCCTTAAATCAACCTACTATACTTTCTGGAGCATAAAGCTTTCGTTTACTTGTGCTAGCTGGAGCTAAGTAATGTATGCGAAAAAAAAAACAATTCGTTAAACGAACTGGCACAATGCACAATATGAATAATAGACCTAAATATAGAAAACAGAAATTTGCTGTGACTAGTATGATTAGACTTGCGCGGAAGAGAGACATTGTATTGTTAGGCTAGTTCATTTTTCTTTCGCGGCAGTTAATGCAGAAATAAACTCCCATACGTATATCAAATGTATGCATAGCGGACAGAACAGCAGTAGTAGTTTGTGCTAACAAGCGCAACACAAATCATTCAGGGGAAAGCTAAGGACACAAACACTTTCTCGGCTCATGAGCCAATGACATTCAAGTGCAGAAACAGAAAGGAAGCGGAGAATCAAAACACCATAAACAAATTTATTTATTTATTTATTTAAAAATACCTTACAGGCCTCAAAGTGAGGCATTGAGTAAGGGGGGCAGTACATAGAAAATACATTGAATACAAGACATCTATAAACCGTATCTGCTAAATGATACCAGTATTGTCTGGAGCCTTTAACTAGCAAAATTTTCAAGTGCCGAATCATCGGACAGGAACGTGGTTTTTCCAAGAATGTGTTCTGCAACCCCGACCTATCCCGGTAATGACTTTATACCGATGGACCCTATTGTCTTTGACATTGCTAGGGTAGAAAAATAATAGATAAGTTAAAAGTTTCTTCATCGAGTAGCATTGATAATATAAATTCCAAGTTTTTAATCAGGTGTAAAGTGTACAGTGCTGTAATACTTTCTAATTTATTTCAGCAATCTCTTCACACAGCCTTCATTCCGCAAGACAGGAAGGTCGGGAAAGTGATTCCCTTTCACAAGTTTGGGGATAGCCATTCGCAATATAATTATCGGACCATTTCACTTACGCGGATTCCCTGTGAAATTATGGACCATGTCATTCACTTTTACTTTGCATCATTCCTACAGTGAAATGCTTTTTTACAGACACTCAGCATGAACTTCGCAAGGAATATTCCTCTGAAATTCAACTTTGGTCGCTTACATATGAGCTAAATTCTATACTTGACAGGGGTTCCATTGTTGACTCCTAGATTTTTTGAAAGCGTTTGATAAGATTTCTCATTAACAGTCTTTCTTTAAACTAAGTAAACTTAACCCTGGCCCGAACGTTCTTCAATGGCTGCACTCTTTTCTCACCGATCGTTCACAATTTCTCAGAGCTAATACCAATTTCTCTGTCACTTCTACAGTTGAATAAAGTGTGCCACAAAGCTCTGTGCTGGGACATTTGCATTTTCTCATTTATATCAACGATTTATCTGATAGATCATGCTCATCAATTAATATTTTTGCAGACGACTGTGTCACATGCCACGAAATTAACAGTGACTCAGTTATAGGTCTTTTTTGGTTCAATATCAACCGGTTAAGACGAGGAACATGTAACTAAACATTACCAAACATAAGTGCATGCGTGTTTCTCGTCGTAATAATACACTGCCCTCATATCATCTTAATACTAGCAACCTCGAATCTGTGGCATGTTACAAATATCTAGATATATTTATTTCTTCTAATATTTCTTGGAAGGTGCATGTAGACCATATAACCAGCAGCACTAATAGCATGCTGGGCTATATAAGCCGCAAATTTATCTTTCTTCCTGTTGCGTAGAACTACTTCTTTATAAGCGGTTAGTTCGTGCTAAATTTGAATATGCTGCATCTGTCCGAGATCCCACCGAAGAGGCGCTCATCTATCAACTTGAATCTGTCCAGTACCGAGCGGCTCCCTTCATTCTTTCTAATTATTACCGTAACTCTAGCATCACTATTATGAAAGAAAGCTTATCATTACCATTGCTATCACAACGTAGGAAAATATTCCGCTTTTGCGTCGTTACGACGTCGCAAAGTTGTGTGTAACGATGTCGCAAGGCACGCCGTTACAGCGTTGCTAAAAGTGAGACCGTCAAGCTACGTATGAAGGTGCTGAAGCTGCAACTTGCAACGAAGTTTGATTATGATGCCAAGCCACGATGGTAGAATGGCGAGAAGTGGCCATATGCTGTTCGAGATGTGCAGTTTCCTCACCTCTGGGGAATCATTTTTATTACGTTGTAGAATAACTTAAGCTACGCGATTGCTGGTTTCGCTACTGCAAGTAAACCTCCATTGCAACTTTCCAAACTGTGGTCTTACCGTACAGCCATGGTACATCGCACGAACGAAATGGGTGGCTGGACTCCGAGTACTGGTACAGGTCAAAGGTGTAACACATCAAGAAGGGAGTTCGATAGAAGGTCCTTCGGATCCTACATGGGGAAAGCGCCAAAAAAATTGTCACAAATGTGTGCTGTAAAGAACAGACAAGCATAAGAGGACTACTTTAGGCAGTCAACGAATTTACTGACCTGCCATCATAGACTTCAGACCTACCCTCCTGATTTGATCACCCTCTATCAATAACTTTATTAGAACTACTACGAAAAACTACAAATCTTCGACCAGTATTCGTCGTACCAAGTTTGTAGCTGGCTATATGCAGTAATATATTCCCTGTTGATGCATCAAGCTATTGAGTCGGCGTTCTGCCGAGTGCCGGTGGTGAAGTTCAGACTTTTGAGTTTTGCTGCCAGTGATACGGGAGCACGAACAGGGAAAACTTTGTTCGTGTTGGTTTATATTGAACAAAAGAATCAGCTATTGTCATCAAATGCGAGCAGAATTTCTTTATACTTCTCGCGACAGTAGGCAAGCACAGAAGAAAAAAAAGACGTCTGTTAAAAATGATTTAGCACTGAGGTTCGTGCAAGGAGATGGGTTTCGTGTTATTTAACAGACTCAATTGCAAAAGCGCGAGAAATGAAAGCAGCAATAATTTTTCGTTGCGGTAAGCACATTTCCAATCGAAAGGCTGAACATGTGACGAAAGTCATGAAATGTCTCTTGCGACATCATTGTCGCCAAGATTGAGAAAAAAGAAACAGCAGCGAGCTCTCCCTGACTTTCGTTCGTTAAAAACTTCCATCACTCTTTGGTCTCTTACTAATGACTAACATCAAAGTACACTGGCATATTTTCATTTTTTCTTTCGTTCTTCCAAACGACATGTACTGGATGAGGCGTTAAAACAGAAAAAAAAGAAAACAATAATCGTGGGATGGTGGAAGACAAGCAGAAAGAAAGTAAACGGGGAAATGACGCCGTGTTTCTATGGGCTTTATCTGCAAATAAACAACAAAAAAGATGTACTCGTAGAAAGAAGCGCCTGCGATGAAAGGAACGTTAATTCAGTGCTGCCTTCAGAATAAACTCTCACTAGTTCACATGCCACGAACACGGGCGGCTGGTGACAAATAAACAGTAAGGGACTGAAAACAAACACGCTGGCGAGCCGTATGCCTCACTGCCGCTTCGTTTTTGCAGCACTTTCGGCTGAAGTTTCCCCGAGTTGGTGAAGCGCATTTTCTCTGGAATTTGGGAACACCGAGACGGTCGTTTTCCTATGTTACCGACAGTTGGTAAATAAACTAAAAAGAAAATAGAAAGCATCCGCGTTTGGCGACGAAGCTGAAGCAGCGGGGCGCAAAGCGGCGACGTTGTAGAGAAATTTGCTAGCCGAGAGTTTGAAGGCGCGCGTAGCGAGATGTTTGTAGTTTTCTGCATTATCCACTCTACAAAGCGACGTTAAATGCTTTCAGCGTGAGTTCTTGCTTCTGCCTGTTATATGCATGTTTGTTTTTTGTGAAATGTTTTCCAGCCCACGGAGTTGCATCGATGGCTATGGCGCACTGTTGCTGTGCACGAAACCGTAGGCTTGATTTTCGGCCATGCTTTCCGCATTCCGGTGGTGTCGGAATGCAAGAACAATTTTGCACAGAGATTCTGGGGCAGGCTAAATATATTCAAGTTGCTAAATTTAAGCACTGTCATTAAGACACCCCTCGGAGCACATATGCGTTGAAGTCCGGAAATGAGAAGTCTGTGTTTTACTCGGCTATTATAATGATACCGAAAATTTGCCGTAATATTTGAGAAGTGGCTAGGTTAAGCTAGATTTTATTGGCGAGCGACACTTACTGAGCCTGTAAGGGCGTATAACCTTTCACTCGGTAATACTAAACCTTTATAACTGGCTCCAGGAATTATTTTGATGCCCTGCAACTTCGCTTACTGTGTTTTCAGAGCCAGGTTTCGGGTCACTGGTTATTGGTTTCGAGCCCTTTCTATGTTGCACATGCTCTGTAGAACCACTTCATCATATTATATTCGTCATATATTGCTCATTATACATGATTACAATCGTTGGCCACACTGTCAGATTCCTTTAGATTACTGGACACTGCAGCATACATCGAAGAAAAGAAAGAAGGGGTTTAGCTGCTTGTCCAAATCTACATTAAAGAAATTTCAGGCGAATGTACTTCACAAGAATCGCCACATCAGCAATGACATTTCACAGGCGATTGCTTACGATCCCCGCGGTAAGGAATCGCCTTTGAAGTCAGCCGCTCCATCATGGTCACTTTACATCAGCTTCCTCGTCATCTTGAGACAATATATCATTAGCTTCGTTTGAACGCTGCGTTCATCACTTGCTAGCTGCCTGCACAGTCTTAGGCTGACCACCAATCCCCAGTGTGACAACTGCGGTGCTTGAGACACCACAGGCAGCTTTTGTTAGAATTCACAGCATACAGACGACGAGCAGACTTACTACTTCAGTAGATCAGGCTCAGCTTCTGAAGAACCAGTATAACTTCCAAGCATACTAGGTTCTATGCCTTATTCAAAGCAACTTCAAGCTTTACATTTTCTTTTATCGTCACACCAAGACATCGGCTTAATTGACAAGCTCTTGCCGTTTACATCAAAACTATCACCTTTACCTTGCATGTACATACCATGCATACCATGAACATAAGTTTTCTATTGTTTTTCCGTTTGCCACCCTCTTCCTCTTTGATACTTTCCATCCTAAGTCACTTTCCCCATGCGGAGTAGCAAGTAGGTGTACATAAACGCCAGCAGAAGTCTCTGCATCTCATTAAAAATGTTTTCTTTCAATCTCGCTCTTGGAGATAAGTTCACACATATGGCAACATAATGTGCCCTTATTTTCAGAAGCGGCAACACGACTATATCACCTTGATACTCTCAAGTAATCAAACATTATTCGATGTTTTATCAGCTGCTGGTGTCCCCTTCAACCGAACTCCTTCCTTGGGCCTTGAAGGAAAAGAAGACTGCCCCGACACACTTTGGCGGCATGTAGAAATTTTCAGAATTCTTGACTTGCATCACTGTATTCTTCATTTTCGTTTTTCTTTTGCGCGAGTGTTTTCTTGCGCACTGTTTGCCACCAGCAGGCTGAAAGGTAAGACACAACTTAAAGGAGGATTCGGTGTAGAAGTACAGCAAGAGATGCTCATCCGACTACTTCATCTCAAGTCTGAATGGGAAATGAAATCCTACGCAATTAGGGGGGGGGGGGGGGGGCGCCTCAAGGGCACCGCAGCTGAGACTCTTGTTCAAGAGCTGAGAATAGTCAAAGCGAGAGGTAACGATTCACGCACGCAATGAGTTAGTGCTTTGAAAATGTGGTAATATGGTAATGAAGTATGTACGTACATGGAGGTGCAGGAAAATGCGGCGCACTTGTCGTCCAGCGAGCGCATGCGGCAGTTGAACAGCTCACTCGGAGTGTAGGCAGCCTCGTTGCGGAGTTCAGGGTCAAAAAGGAGCCTCTCGGCCAAGGCTTCAGGTCCGCCCTGCGATGCGATTGCGAGCAAAAAAATACTGTTTTAGTGCTAATTTCTTTTAGGGCTGAGACGTCCGCCTGAACTTAGGCGCTCCTTTGCAGCAGTGGAGCGCGGGGATGACGGAATCTCTCGCTTGTGATGACGATAAGAGAGAGAGAAAGGTAAGTATGCGATTCTACAGGAATCTTGAGATTAGATCATCTAGTACGACAGCAACAACCTCTGCTTAGTTATACAGATGGATAGATAGATAGATTAGATAGATAGACTAGATAGATAGATAGATAGACTAGATAGATTAGATAGATAGACTAGATAGATAGATAGATAGACTAGATAGATTAGATAGATAGACTAGATAGATAGATAGACTAGATAGATAGACTAGATAGACAGACAGACTAGATAGATAGACAGACTAGATAGATAGATAGACTAGATAGATAGATAGACTAGATAGATAGATAGACTAGATAGATAGATAGAATAGATAGAATAGATAGACTAGATAGACTAGATAGACTAGATAGACTAGATAGATAGATAGATAGATAGATAGATAGATAGATAGATAGATAGATAGATAGATAGATAGATAGATAGATAGACAGACAGACAGACAGACAGACAGACAGACAGACAGACAGACAGACAGATAGATAGATAGATAGATGAAAGACTGGCAGTTTAAGCAGAGGATAGCTCCGGTTGGCTGCCCTGTGCTGATGCAGGAGGAAACGGGTGCGAAATAAAATGAGGAGAGGAGTTCACAGTATCGCTCTATTTTGCATGCAAGCACTCGGGAACGGAAACGTGATGCTTGCTACCCCATTGATCAAAGTCGACTTCCTAGAGAACGACCTGCTTCTGGAGCAGCGACGACAACGCCGAATGGATCGTGTCACCTCGTTGGCGCTGCCTCACAAAACTACGGCGTGCGCCGTGTGCTCTGTTGTTACATGCCTGAAAATGCGCCTTTTCACCATGCACTTTTCATGATTTTTGTTAACAGCGAGGGCGTCTATAGGGCACAATTCGGCTTGGATATGTTCGGAGCTGCCGGCGCCTATTGTGAAGCGGAGTAAACGAATATAGCCGACTACGTGCGAAGCTTGGATGTCCCAGGCCGAGCATTACTGAAAGCGTCGGGAAAGATGTCAAGGGTAGAGTGGGAGGGGGGGGAGGTGAGGAGGCTATACATAGCAGTTTGTGAACTAGAAAAAAAAATTTCACCTACGATTACGATACTCCCTCATGCGAAATGCGAATTTGGAGCGCAGCTGTTAGGTGTTTTGAATTCGCGATATATTGTGGCAAAGAATAGATTCTGAACGGCAGGGTGCTCTCGGCGGCGGCGCTGATGAGCCTCTGCTAGGGCGGCTCGTTTAGCAGCAGCGGCAGACGAAATATTTCTACCGGTTGCGTCGCTCGTTGTTCAGACAGAAAGCGTGAACACAGAGAAAGAAGTTATACAAGAGCGGACACTCCCAGAAAGCACAGTGGCCGAATTGACTGCAGCGCACCAAGCCGCTGGCGTTCATACGTGAACGACACTTCCGGTTTCTATTTTGGGCGCGCGCGTTTTGAACGCTAGCTTTTACGCATTACGCCAGCTGTGCTGATCGACGCGTTTTTTTTTCTGTTTTGCTTCTACAGCTTAACCGCACGCGATGTTCGTGCAAGATCGTTTTATTCTTAAGTAAAAATGATTGCGAACGATATTTATACAAGCCTCGATTGAATCTGTGCCACGTGCAATTTCATAAAGACGCAAGACGGCTCGTGAAATGAGGAAATCTTTATTTTATTCTATATAAATGCTCATTGCGGGCTTTTTGTGCATTCATGCAATGTTGTGGCACCACGTAAGCAGCAGGAGTTCCCGTACGACGCTCCACCGGACGAAGTCAGCTGAAGAAAGTAAATTACAAGCACGTGCCATTTCGGTATTAACACCTACGAATAATGCGTGTAAAGGCGAAATGTGCGGAAGTGGTGAATGGAAGCATTACAAACAAAAGCAGTTCGGTTTTACATGCATGACATAAGAAATAGCCGCCTCAACCCAAACGAATACCGTACATACCACGAAAACATCCTACTTACAAGCATTCCCCTCTTCCCGGGACTTATTTCCTGCACTTTAAGAGCACGAATACACGGGCAACTGCGCGTTTCCAAAGGAACTTGGCTACAATCTACGCGATGGTACACTACGAATACACAGAGGTGACCACAACACAGGCCCTCAACCAGACCATGCTGGACGCTCACAGAATTCCTTCTACAAGCAATCAAGACAAATGCGTGAGTGCAAAGCCTGTGTTCATTTGTGCAAAAACAATTTTAGAGTCACGAGTTCTGAGTGTTTGAGCTCCTTCATGTTATCTTTTGCGCGTACTGCAGGCGCAAGCGACACACTCCCGTGTTATCACTCTTAGCAATTGTTCCTTGCGTCTTCTACAAGCGTGAGTACCGAAAGCAGGTTTAAGTTGTTGCGGGGCCATAAAAATTGTCACCAACTTGTCGCAGTAAAATTCAGTTCACGCCAAACTAACTTTGTCACCATTGCCGAGCTGCTTGTCGCTGCGTCATGACAGGAGCGGATAGTGTGCCTCAAGATTATCCCAAAATGCAACGAAATTAATTACAATCATGTTTGGGGTCAGAAAAAGCGTCACGAACTTGTCCCAGTAAGAATCAGTACACGCGAAAAAACTGCGCCAGACAGCCAAGCTGCTTTTCGCTAACTACGTCAGAAGGCCCGGCGCGGCGAGCGTGCCTCGTAAGTAACGAAAAAGTATCGAAATTAGTTTTCAACAATGTTGGGTGTCAGAGAAAGCGCCACAAACTTGTCAGTGCATTAAAGCGCGAAACTTAACTATGTACTATGCCCGAGCTGCTTTTCGCTAACCGCGTCACAACGCCAGGTACGGCTACTGCGCTTGAAAACTACCCCAAAAAGTGACGAAATTAGTTACAATAGTGTTGGGGGTTAGAGAAAGCGCCAAAATTTGTACCAGTAAGATTCTGTGCACATGAAACTGCGTCACAGCGCCCTGTGCGACCAGCGTGCCCCATAACTACAGAAATAAGTTAAAATAATGTTTGGTTCATAGAAAGCGTCGCAAACATGTACAAGTCATTAATTCAACCTAACTGTGCCACGATGGCTGAACTGGTTCTCGCTAACTGCGTCACGAGTCTAGGTTCCGTGCGTTAAGCCTAATTGCTTGAAATGCGTCGAAGACTGTCGAACAAAATTTCTCACCTAGCCGTAGTCCAATAGTGCAGTGGTGCCGTGTCGAAGTGCAGAAAGAACGCGAGAATTCGCCTTGAGCCCAACAAACCAGGCTGAATCCAAAAATAGAAAAACAGGAAGGCGGGTCGCCGCACAGGTCAACGCTGAGATGCGCAACCATGCGCAGCCGGTCTCGCTCGGTTCGGCGGCGTGTCTGACGAATGACGCATATGAATGACGCATGCATCTGGCGTGTCATTCACCTGTCGCTAGGCAACGGAAGAAAATGTAAGCCGCGAAGTGTAATTTCGCGTATACGCAGATATTTTTAGTTTTACCGGGAAACTAAAAAGATGAAACAATGTCTGTTAACTTCGTTTAACACTGAATTTCTTTTTTTCAATGCTCGCGGCCGCAGACGGTCGGCGTTAATACTAGCGTGACGTACTTTCTGTTGCCAGTTTTCGCCGAGTGTTCCTCTTGTATAATTTATTTCTCTATGGTGAACACTGGAACGCGTGGATAGCGCGGAACTAGTGGCGGCGGCGCCGCAGGCAAACTACACTCTTAGGCAAAAGTACACCCTTTGGGGTGTATATCTGCCACACAACAATAATAGTCATCCGCCTTGCTTGCGTTTCCTTCCTAGAAAACGCCGCGTCCGCTACTTTCCTGTCGGGAAAGCTATGTCATGCTGATAACGTGCATGTCGTTCGTTAATGGGAAGTAGCGGGCTCGCCGCGTTAAAGAAAGGAAATGCGGACAAGACAGATGACGATTATTGCTGTGTGGCAAAAGGGTGTAATTTTGCTTATGAGTGATAGCGCATGCGAAGTGGGTCCGAAGCCCACGCGAGCGCTTTGTTTCCGTGCTACCCGCATGCCTGGTCGCCGTCGGCACCATGCTTTCCTCGTCACCCTTTCGACATACCCTCCTCCGCTTTCCGCCTCATGGTGCCGCTGCAGCCTCACCTTTGCTTTCCTCCTCGCGTTTCTTCGCTCTCGCCGCTTTTTTTATCATTCGGTGCGCGCCGCGTTCGCTATCATCTTTCGCTGCGTTCATTCGCTCGGTTACAAGCGACGCTGACGCTCACCGCAGAAACGGGCGTCTAATCCGAGACTACACGTACGCTAGCGGACGCACGCAAGCTCGCGTCTGCGCGCCTAGCGCCTGCCGCGCCTCGCGAGGAATCAACGTTCTTAGACATACTCCAGTTTCGCAGCTCCGCTTGGGAGATGGCCGAAGTGGTGGTCACGCGAACTAGCGGCGCTGCGATCGCGTCTTTCGTCACTTTTTGTTTCGTTTTTGATAGAAGTTGCTCCATTTCTGGTAGATTTCCGGTTTCAATTTTGAGAAGTAGTTATTTCACAGTTCTTAATTTTGAACCTCTTTGTGAAAATTTGTCATATGTGAGCTAGGTATTGTAAATGCGTTTCTGGTAATGAACTTGAAACATGACTTCTGCTTTCACTTCTTGTTTCATGTTGGTTGCGCTGCATTGTCTGTCGTTATCCTTCTCCGTTTTGTAGGTGTTGTGTGATGCGTCGTGATTTGTTCTCTTGAAAAGCTTCTTGAAGAAGCGTTTCTGCGTCTCATGACAGCAAGAAGTTCCCTATGCCGTGCTGTTTTGACCCCGGCTGCATCAGCAGCCTAAGACACGATGCCGCAGGTCACCATGTTTTCGACCCGCCGCAAGACGCTGGAGAGTTTAAAAGTTGGGAACGCATGCTACAGCGAAAAGACAAACGCCTCACAAACAAATCAAAAGTGTGTGAACTCCACTTTGAGGACGACGACATTTTGAAATACTACAAGCATGTTATGGGTAACAAAGAAATATTGATTCCTCGCGGGAAATGGATGCTTGTCTTTCTTGGGCTGCCTGAGCACATCTCAAAGCCAAAAAATGTGAAGCGAAAGCGACGTCCACCAAAAAAACGAGCGCAAATGCCGGCAAGTACATAGGGCGAAGCTTGTAGTGATAGCGCTTCAACTTAATCCAAACCTGCTGTTGGGCTTGGAAGAAGGAACTTGAGAAATATGCGCTACACACTTCGTGCTCAACGAGCTCACGAACGTGACACTGCCTTCTACGCTCTGGAAGTTCGAAATTGTTGAGGACGACGCAACACAGAAGCGATGCGGAATATTTTATATGAGGCAACTGGTAGCCAGGCATCTGCGAGTAATGAAAACTGTTGTACTTGAAGAGGATGATACTTGCTGCATAAACGGCTACAGCAAAATTCACAAGAGGCTATTTCGAGCTGCGACTAGCATTGCAAATGTGGAAAGAATCCTGAGGAAAGCAGAGAGCTTGAACATGTGTGCGGGCGTGAAAGGCAGCGTGACACGGTGACATCAGATAGTATGTACCACAAGCAGTGCAATGTACTTACAAAGCAACTTGTCTGCGCACGTTGTCTCCGTCTACAGAGGAAACTTCGACTGAGCATTGAGGCTCCGAGCGCAACGCTCAAGCAATATCAGAAACTACGCAATGTGAAGAAGAGGCTGCTTAGGGCGGCTGCTGCGCATCAAAAGCAAAAGAATGAAATTTTGCCTCTGAAGAAGGCTTTCTGAAATGCCCGATAACAGAATCGAGGAAGCGTTGGCCGAACTTCCTTGCATTTATGACATCGTTTAAACTGTTGAAAGCAAAGTCTCCGTGTGGCGCGCGGTACAATGCGGACTGGCTTCTGAGCCCTCGAGCATATAAGCTTCAGACATGAATATGCTGCCCTTGCCCGCCGTGAGCCGTCTCACACAAATTCTGAATGGAATACCATGCAAGTATGGTTTCAATCCTCTCTGCATGGAAGCTGTTGGAAAACAGCTGGGCAACAGAGCAGATGGGAAGAAATTCAGCACACTGATTTTGGATGAAATTAAGTTGCGCCAGGCGTACAATTTCAACAAGTCAACCTTCAAACTTGATGGTTTTGTGGACTACGGTGGTATTTCAAATGAAGGAACTGACCAACTTGCAGATCATGCACTCGTGCTGATGTTCGTACCACTTCTGGAGAGCTGGGTGCAACCGATTGCCATCTAGCTTTGCCACGAAAGGTGCTGCGCCTGGCAGGATTTTAGCAGAGCTGGTGTTGCAAGATGTAATGTAATTGCATAAACATGGTGATATGGTGATCGCCGTAGTCAGTGACGGAGCTGGGAACAATCGCTCGGTGTGGCAGCAGAATCAGCGGCAGCGTAACCTCACCTTCTCACAAGATTCCACATACATGCCTGCCTGAGCGCGCGTACCTTTATTTCCTGTGTGATGTGCCACATGCCCTGAAGTGTGTACGCAACCATTTGCTCAAGCACAAATATGGACAGGTGAGCTAGCGTAGTTTATTTCATATATAACCTGTGCTGATTGGCGTCGATAACTGGCAACCACCTCGATGGTCCGAATAAATGTTTTTTTTTTCTCTCTCTCTCTCTCTCGCTGACAGAGCAGGCGCAAGCAGCCAGAAAGAGGGCAAAATTGCTTTGAGCAAAAGTAGCTCAATATTACTTTTTTGTGCACAAAGTAAATAAAAAGTGTCACTGTGTTTATGGTTTGTTTTGTTCGTCAAAAAGAAAATGAATTCAGCTTTGACATAAATATGTTCATAGTATTTAACTTCGTCCTTGTCACTGCTCACAGATCACTTCCAACTCATTTGCACGTCCCAAAATATCCGTGGACAACTATAAAAAATACATGTGTCAATTAAATTTATTAGGCGAAGAAGCGTTGACGGGGGTGGATCAATTCACCACATCTTTGTCTCAAGCGACTGCTGGGCGTGATGCGTTAATGTCCCTACGTCTGCACAGGCGCTCGCCGTCTTTAATGAATACACTTAAGATTAAGCAGCAAAAACAAAGCCCCCGCTGAAGGGAGCACCGTGGCGCTTTTATATGGAAAAAGTTGGTTGAGAAGCGGAATCGCAGTGCACAACCTCTCATTTGCGGTGTAGTTGCAGCTTCTAAAGACTAGCTAGACATGTCATTCAAAGGTCCTTGGCATAAAATATTGTTCGGGCAGCCAAAACACAGTCGTCAAAGAGCAAACGGCACAGGCCAGTTGGGGAAAACGACCCACCGCAGAGATGACATCGCAGGAGTAGACGATGCGCGCTGTGTGACAGATATGTCACTGCAGCGCCGATAGTGCACAGACACCATGAAGTCCCCGTTACTTACGCGCGGCAGGTTTGTCACAAAACTCAGACTCCGTATCTAAACTACATTTACCGACGGATAAGCGTTTACAGGCCTGTTGGGGCAAACGACGCGTCGCAGCAGGAGCAGACGACGCGCGGCGCATGACGAAAGACGCGACTGCAGCGCCGGTAGTTTCAGTGACACCCGTTTCGGCCACGTCGGCCAATGGGCTCGCATAGGGAGCTGCGAAACTGAAGTATGTCTAAGAACGTTGCGAGGAATGGTGGTTTGCATCCACAAAGACGCGCGACAGTGCGACAGTGCGCGCTCAATGGGCTCACTCACAGACGACCTGACAGACGCCGCTTCGTACTTCATTGCTGACATTGTTTCAAAATGCTTCGATGTCTATAACCGTGATTGTTATATTTTTATAGCTGTTAGATAAGCACAAAAAGGAAAGAAGACGCACTTTCTTGCATGATATAAATCTGCTTCACTGAGAGTTGAATGTACAGCGCCGTAGCTCTGTAGACAGGCGCGCCGACGTACGCGAGGCAGCCCGAGTGCGCGATAACAGAGCTGTCCCCCGAGATCACGCCGCGTTTCGACGCGTACGAGCCATGCCGCACCGTCTACGCATGCGCGGGCGCGCGGACGCGAGCTGGCGCGCGTCCGCAAACGTACGTGTGGTCTGGCTTAAGAGCTGCGCTCTAAAAGCTGTTCATCGCACGCGTCGAAAGAAAACCATTGCGCGTGCTGACAGTTTTCAGAGCTGCTTCGAAAAGGAGTGCACATATTTTCCCTTTCGCTTATATTCGCTTATTCTGAATTCGCTTATAGTCTGAATGTCTGCATCGGCTTGCAGTGGTTTGTCTAGTTATTAAACTGCGTCGTACAGGCTGACTCACGATTCGTGGATCTTTGCGTAACGTAACAACAGTACAAAAGCGTGCACTTTCACGTTTAGTGTATTAGCCTAGAATGTTAAGAAACAGTGGGTCGCACACATGCGAGACGACGTCTGGTTGCACTCACCTGGCAGAGTGAATTGTTGTTCCCGCAAAGAACATCTCGCTTGGACCTGCATTCGGAAGCCCGGACCAGAAGGAATGATTGAAGAAACAAATAAATCTTGAGCAGCATACTGCGCTCCCAGCCACCCTACCGCTCTTTCGTTGGCCAATGTATTGCAGTTGATAAGGTGGCCCTGCTTTATCAAAAATATATTCACGTTGCGAAGGTGGCTACTACGAGATGCTAAGCCATGCACCACGTAGGTAAGTTTTACAACTGTTCTTTTTTTTATTATGACCGGCATTTTTTACAGCCAGCTATTGTCACAGAAATTCCGTTCTGTTTGAATCGCGCTGGTCTACTGCATTAAACTCGCCATCTTGTTAAAGGGACCCTGAAACGATTCTGACGGTTTTGTGCAAACGTGCTGAATCCTTAGAGGAGGTCCTTCTGATCATTAATTGATGCATCTAAGTGCTCCGCGTAAAGCGTGTAATTTACTATAAGGTTTTAAAAATGCACATCGCTGCCGATCGCAGCACACTATTCGGCGGAATTTTAAGCCGCCCCTACACATATGACGTAAATCACCCAATTGACATCAGTGGGGCGAGCTATCCTATTGGCTGCCCAGGGCGCGTGATCGATAATTTTTCCAACCTTATGGTAAACAATTGATGTTCGTAATAGTTGAAATGTTACTTAGTTTGTTACTATAAAAAGAAAGTAGCATAAAGAGAATGCACAACGATTTTTCAGTACACTTAAGCACTTCCGGCACACAGCAAGTGTCGTCTGCTTGTGCTACAACGTGCTCCGTCTTTGACGAGAGCTCCGCCGTCAGTGTCGGTCTGTCTTTTCGTGAGCACGATCAATCACTATTGTTGCGTTGTGGGCTGTAGACTTAGCGACTGGAAATATGTCAAGTTGCGACAATGTGTCCCTCTGCAGGGCAGCAGATGAGTCGAGTGGCTGCAGCGCACCGGAGTATCGGCATCCGAGCAGCGCCAGGATTTGAATAGTAAGAAGAGCACACCGTACAACTTGAATGTTTTTGTTTTGTTTTTCCTGTTACAAGCTAAACAGCTACGAGAAGACGGACACGTATCGAACAGAGAAAGTCAATTTCCGCATTTACGCTTACCGGTGGTCGTTGTCATTGTCGGGGCCGTCAGGGGTATTGGGTGAGTCTGGTGGTGGCGAATCGCTGCTGGCATCGTCAGCGTGGGGCGGATTGCAAAAAGGTGTGTCGCTATGTGGGTCAAAACCCATCTCCTCGCTCATCCGGTGCAGCCGCTCCTCAAGCTCCGGGTTCATGACGCGAATGACCATCAACAAAACGACTGGAATGCACGTTGCTTGGATAGCTCTCGCTGGAGATCGACGGCCAAGAGACTAGCGGGGGCGGGCTCTAAAACAACCGGAAGTGGACGATCTGATGTCGCATCGTGACGCAGAACCAGTGAAGTCCCGATCGCTCGGCCAACGAGTTGAGAAGGAAAAGCATGGCTAGGGAGGAGGGTAACTTGTAATCGCTTGTAGCTTCACTTAACGCTTCACTTAAATTGTGCTGCGAATGTTCTACTTAAGCTGTACACTACGCGCCTACAAAATATGTCCGAACCGTTTCAGGGGCCCTTTAATAAAAGTACCATCAAAAGTTTAGCTACGCCAGCGTCACTGACACTACTGCAACAGGCTTTACTTAGACCCATGAATGTTGCAACATCAACGGCAGTACTCATCCAGGAAGCAGACCCCCGAAGTTTGTTTTCTGCTTTGACATGTAACAGTTTAGTGCTTTGAACCAACGTGGAAGGCATCGCAAATAACACATGAAGCTGAGGTGTCATTTATCTTGCCACAATTACCACAGGAAGACAGCATGCATTGAAGCCAAGGAAGACATGCAGAAATCAAAATGCATGGTTTGATGAAAGAATCTATTAAATATAGGGAAGGGTGAAATTCAGTTCATTCAGAAATTGAAGATGTGCGATGACATAGCGTGACAGATAGCCTTAGACTGGCTGTCGAACTCACACCACCGCGCACTATTTACAAGTAGCTCTAGAACTGATGCAGATGATTATTGTGCGCGAGTCACGAGCCTCGTCGCAAATGTTTGTTGCGTTACGGTGTCAGGCACAGCGAAACACCGCACTTGAATAGACTGCTGCATAGAACGATGCACGCAATCAGGGCTGGACATAACTTTAGGCGCAGATTTAACAGTGCAGGGCTATACGGTTGTTTGAATGACAGCGCTTGAAAAAAAATAAAATAAAGCGAGAAGCGCATGAAAAACAATTCGAGGTTGTTTTGCGGAAACTTATTAAGCGGTAACAACGCATGTACGACGTATATATACGAGAGCCATCGCCTGATGTTGGCCTTTATATTTTACGCCTTGAGGAAAATATGTTGTTCAACACCATTATATTATCATCAGACTATTTCATGTCCACTGCATTGGCGAAGGCCTTTCTCGGTGATCACAGTCTCGCGCCAGCCGACCTGTATCTGATGCCTGCATATTTCACAATTCCATAACACCACCCACAGCTCTGCTGTCCTAGACTGTGTTTAACTTCCCTTAACTTAATGAATATTGGAATAAAGTTTGATTTGATTTGTGAAAACTCCGTAATTGTAATAGATCGCATTTGTCTTACCGACTTCACTTACTGTTAATCTCATCTAGGATACTGACCGGTACCCGCAAGCTCTCTAATCCATAAAGCGCTGTTATGAAAGCCAAAACGCATACAGCAGGGTAACATAATTTAATCAGTAAATTCATAAAATACAGTTCAGCCTATAGAGGAGCCTAGGGAGACTTCATGTAAATGGTATTCCTAAGGAAGCCTACACGTACGACTTGCGGGATTACAGCGCCAAGTTGGAACGCTGCCCAGCGGTCCAGCAGTAAAGCTGTCAAGAATATTGCAACGCTCCAGCGGTCGTTGCACTGTTGGAGACGGTAACGACTACGCATGCTGATGCGACGCCAAATGTGCATTGGAAGTGCCTTGCACGTTGCTTCCGCTTTACAGAACATCGCGGACCGCGCGAAGCGCCATTGCAACTGCAGTGATAGCAGCAGCAGTACCGTTCAACCGTGTATATGAGAAACAGGAAGTATACGTGTCTACCATTTCTCGGTGCAGATGGTGGCGGCGGGGAAGCGGATGTGCCGTGAACCGTGCTCCTTGTACACGGTGACGGTGAAGGCGTGCCGGGTGTACAGCTGCAGCACGTCGGACGCCTGGTAGAGGAAGCCCGCCGTGCAGGCGATCCACACGAAGGCCCTGGAGACGACGCCCCATGCTCCGGCCATCCTGGGGGGGGGCGGCTCGCAAAGTTTCGCACGCCGCTGGATCTGTGACCTAAACCATGACCGTTTTAGCATCGAAAAGGAAGTGTTACCGTCGGGAAACACAGACATGGGCAGCAGGGCAGAAGACACACGAAACAGCGCTTGACTAACAACCGAATGTTTGATATTTGTGTAGACACCTAATACAGGGAAAGAGCAAAACTGCATTTTATCAAAACCATTGCCAGTGCACTACGCAATCCTAAGACGTCAAGTATTTAGACACAAGAAAGTAACGACAAGCTGACGCGCTGAAATTTGAGAAGCCATGCACGGCCATTTAGACGGGAGCAGGCACTCACGCATCAGTCCATCGCTAATTCTACTAACTGAAAAAGAAAAAAGGGTACATGCGCACAACAAGTCTGTGAGCGTGGAAAACGAACTGTCGGTGTGACTAGAGAATAATGAGGGACGCGGAATTGGTTGCTTGCTGCTATATGAAGTGTAAAAAAAAAAGAAACAATAAACCTTTAGTTACTAGTCCAGCGGCGTATCGTAGGCAATAAATAAATAAAAAAAATGGCGTGTCCAGCATCCTCTTTCCTGCCGACCGCTGTGCAGCTGAGCTTGATGTCGCGGTTTCGATCCCAGCTGCGGCGGCCGCAATTCGATGACGGTGAAATGTGAAAACCGCTCGTGCATTAGATTTAGTTGCACGGTAAAGAACCCAAGGTTGTCAAAATTAAACCGGAGTTAAACCTGCGCACGGATAGGGGGTTTGTGTTTGAGTTTCCGCGTAACAGAATGATGTTTTCTCGTATATTCAAATTAAACTCCGACGCTGCCATGTCTGTAGATTGTGCTTAGGCCGTACTTTACAATTTTTCTGACGTATTTTAACTTGAGGAATTCGATTAGTTCAGTAACGCCCTTGCGCCACGCAGAGGGCCTGCGTGGTTGTGGTTCGGAATGATTTTTCGCCAAGCGACGTCCGACGCCGACATCTACTTTTTTTTTTTTTGCGACACAGGGCCCTTAACGCTATCGCGTTGAGAAATTGACTCCGCTAGCGTTGAAGTGACAAGCGAGCTTTTTTTTAGCGACTGCGCTCTTTTGGACCCCATGGACTGGTCATTCGTTCACGGCGTGTTATGCGCATAGGAGCAGGAATGAGCCCAACTATATGCAAACAGACCACTTTTGTGCATGCGAAGCCTTGCTGAAAGACGAAAGAAAAAAAAGTATCAGGCAGGCCTGATACAGTATGTGTAGTTGTAACCATAGAAAGCGCAGATACGGCTTACCTTAGAGGGTGCGCGCTTCGCACTTCAAAGCACGACCAAGGCTCGATTCCTGAGCGCGCACAGTTCGTTATGGCGCTCAAGATTCAGAGTGGATACGCGGGTCGAGATGTTCGTAGGAAATCGAAATCGTGACTGTCTTGCATGAAAAATAAAGAACAAAAGGCACCTCTTATGTAGCTGTGCTATGGGCGCACGAAAGTTAGTATTGATGCTCTCTCTATCTAATGCAAACACGGCCGATGGAAACGACTTCATGTTGAGGATTCCATCGAACGATCGGTACACAGAACGTGATAGAACGGTGAAAATTTGATGAGTGTTGACGTAGCACAGTAGAAGCCAGACTTTTGCTCAAAGCACACTGGGTACGCTGGCACTATTGATTACGTTCCGGTTTCCCGTGCTGACATAAGCTTCGGTGGGTTTGGGAGGCAGCCCGTCGGCATTACTCTTAATTTGATATGCATGTACACAGTCCATTTCAGTTCGTGTATCTCCTGATTCTGCAACCACATTGCCCTTATTAGGTCGATAAGCCATGCGTACTTTAATAAAGCATCATCATCATCATCATAATAATCATCGTCGTCGTCGTGATCATCATCATTTCGTGTTGTGCATGCATTGGGCGCATTTAATGTGTGTTCAGATAAGTTCAGCCGGGCATGTCTGGCGACCATTTTTAATTTTGATCAAAAATAAAAACAATCATTTTTCTGCCCGAGTGCCAAGAAAGACGAATCTTAGTTTTGCAAGAAATAAATATACGTTCAAAAACACGCGCGCGCGCGCACGCACGCACGCACGCACGCACCCGGTCAGACAGAAGCGGTTTTGCGAATTTTGCCGAGTCTACATATTTTTGTTAGCTAGAAATGTTGTGACTACCGCTGCAAAGATATTTAGCGACAGAGTACGAGTCCATAGCATTGATTGCGATGAAATATTACAGAGTAAGACCGCTACAATGAGGAGAAAAATATATCGAGAGCGGAACATTGCACAATATTGGTCAAAGTCAAGCTTGTTTTTCTCGGTATCTGTGAAAAGCAGGCCTTTTAAATTTTGTCAACCTGTTACCATGAAAGTTGCTGAAATTTGAGGCAAACATCTTTGCGTTAGGCGACGCTAACATTCACGAGAAGCGCTCAAGATTGGCCTATTGTTAAGTTAGTGGTACTACGAGTCCATAGCATTGATTTCAATGAAATCTTGCAGAGTAAGACCGCTACAATGAGAAAAAAATATCGAGAGCGGAACATTGCACAATATGAGTCAAAGTCAAGCTTGTTTTTCTCGGTATCTGTGAAAAGCAGGCCTTTTAAATTTTGCCAGCCTGTTACCATGAAAGTTGCTGAAATTTGAGGCAAACATCTTTGTGCTAGGCGACGCTAACATTCACAAGAAGCGCTCAAGATCGGCCTATTGTTAAGTTAGTGGTACTTACACAGCTTTTCTTAAAAAAAGTCCATCCTCGATTTTCTTTACAATTTCTCAAATTAAGTCTATTTACTTGAACTAATGCAATCTGCATCTGAAGCAAAGAAAAAAAACAACGAAAATAAAAGAACATGCTACATTAGTTTTGTGTGTGTGTGTGTGTGTCACTTACAAAGCGAGAAATGTGACTGATTGAACGGTATCACCGCTGCGACGTAATGAGTCCGCGCGTGCCCTTTTGTTGCGGGTTCCTTTCTTTTGCGTCACGAGAACTACCCAGGATGGTTCCGAAATCCAGGATTGACAAAACGGAAAATTTTGAGGTGAAAGCATGTAGCTGATTCTTGGGCAGGAATAGCAAAATCTGTGCGTGGGCGCAGTAACAGAACGGCGTGGGATTGTTATATGGTTTCGAGCGCTTGCAATTGATACCGAGGTTTTAAAAACATGCCCTGTATGCAGTTCGCTAAGAACAGAATGGAGAGAACGCGAGAACAATATCTTTAGCGGCACGTACGGCAGTAACTTAATCAGCGAAGGAGCGCTTAGCGGAACTTGCAGTGAGCCAATAGCGCATCGGGCCACGCATCGTCGAGTCAATAGACTTAATTTGGGAAATTTTTAAGGAAAAGCGAGAACGGCCTTTCCTAAAAAAGATTTTTAAGTACCGCTAATTTAACATTAGGCTTCAACTTGAGCTCTACTCGTGAGGTTTTAGTGCCGCTTAAGGCAAAAATATCTGCCTCAAATTTGAGCAGTTTTCATGACAAGAGGACGAAAAAATTTTAAAACAGTGCTCTTCAAAGATATGGAGAAAAAAAGAATATCTACTTTGATTTTGGCTAATACTGTGCAATGTTCCGTTATCGCGATTTTTTTTTCCTCCTCATCTCAGCGGTCATACATACAGCTCAGCTCCTCATCTCAGCGGTCAGTTAGAATCAATAGTAGTGACCTGCACTTTATCACTAAATATATTGAGAGCGGTAGCAACAACAATTCTTCTTTGGGAAATAATCCTAGGACTCGGGCTTGCCAGATCATAACTGAGCAGAGTCACAATAAAGTTGTTGCCACCACCACCACCACCAAATTGTGGATTCGGCAATATTCGCAAAAAGCGCTTTTGAATGACCGGACGCTGATATCTTTTTTTCTTTAATATATATTATTTTTCCGCAAAACTAAGATCGATTTCAGCTTTCTTGACACTCCAGCAGCAATATATATATATATATATATATATATATATATATATATATATATATATATATATATATATATATATATATATATATATATATATATATATATATATATATATATATTGCTGCTGGAGTGTCAAGAAAGCTGAAATCGATCTTAGTTTTGCGGAAAAATAATATATATTAAAGAAAAAAAGATATCAGCGTCCGGTCATTCAAAAGCGCTTTTGGTATATATATATATATATATATATATATATATATATATATATATATATATATATATATATATATATATATATATATATATATATATATATATATTTGTTAAAATTAAGAATGCCTACTGGACATGGCCGGGCCAACTTATCTGGACACACCCGGCTACACGACTTTGATCAATTCTGCACGTATAATACATCGTCAGACAAGGCTTGTTCCAGCGAGTGATAAAGACCCATAATGAGCAGCAGATCTCGGAATGAAAAAGTAGCGAGGTTGGACATCATTATTGATTGACGTAGTTCTGGGTTCATTATTGGAGTGTTCTGTTTAGAGGAACCAGCGAGACTGATTACTTTTTTCTTAAACAAGGAGAACTGTCAGTAAAAGTTTGGTTTCTCATGTGTGATGGGAAAATGATCCTTCATATTCTTTGTAATCAGCAGAGTGCGACATCATAGATCTGTGTAAATGCCAGTGCATTTTTTCGACGTCTTGTTCTCTTCGTTTTCCTTTATCGATCCTATACTAATGCGCACGGAGCAAGAGTAATTATTTGAGATCGTGCTTTACTAATAGTGGTAGCTAGTATAAGTCTTCGCTTCACAGAAACAGCAGTACGCAGCAAAATTATTGAACGGATGTCGCTGCCTTAATATAGTCAGGCTGTTTTTTGAAAGGCTTAAAGAGCGCTGCGTAGTCCAAGCGACAGCATAATCTTGCCTCCCCCTCTCCCCCTCTTTTCCTCTTTTCCTATTTAACGTCGTTTATCCTCTTTTAAACGCAACAGCCAGTTAAGCGAGCATATGGTGTTCGGAACAAGCTGTCAAAAGCAGTCGCTGCTTGCCAAAAGATATACTGTAGGTCTCACTTCTTCACAGTGACCCGCATTGCGCGGTGAAACCAACTTTATGCACGCACTTCTATATTTCATGACCTGCATACAGGAATTAATATTGATGTGCTCAAGCGATAATCACGTAACAACCACATTATTCTTTATCGGAACTAATAAATCGCCCGAGTTGCAACAGGTGGGATTGAATTAGACACGTATATATGAATGGATTCGTCAGCCACGCAACCTGTAAAAATGCCAACTTATGTGCGTGTTTTCTCACTCTTTTGTGTTCAAGAAACTGTGAGTGTCTTAATGGGCTTTTTTTCTTTTCTGTGAATTCCTTTACTCTAGTGAGGAACTTCGCAAATTTTTGTAATATTTGACTGTTTCAACGCTATCACGCTTTTAGATTTGCTTGCCTTGCGAAAAGTGGTAGCCGAAGCCATTAAAGATGTCAATCTCGCCTTCAGGTACGTACCGATATAATTAAACAGGAAAAAAAGTAAATAGACAAGGTGGCCCAACTTTGAGACTAACGCTAGACTGATAAAACTATGACGAAATCAATTAACACCAGGAATTATGAGAATCTAATGCATCTCGATCCGTTGTGGAAACCGGTACGCTGAACCACCAATGTAGGGCTGCGCGTGCAAGGCTGAACAGTGGTAATAATTGCAAAAAGTCAACAGTGAATGCCACAAGGTGTATAACGATGATGACTGAGCAGGATACGAGCGCTCAGCCTGTCAACCAACCAGGTGTTCATGACAGTGCTGGGATAAACGCAGCGCTTTGTGGCTTAACACGTAGAGAAGACTTGCAACGAACAGCAGCAGTGCAGCATAAGGCCGGAGTTATGCCACAATTTCCCGTGAGACCACGCACTTTCAAGTGCCAGAGTGAACTATAGCACTCTTTATTCTGCATATGCGCATAACAAGTGAAGAGTACATAACGATTGCCTCCCCCCCCCCCCCCCCCCTTTACGTGCTAGCTCAAACATTCGCAACTCGAAACGATGGTGGGTTACGATAAGACCATAGGTTACGTTCGCTTCTTCCGCGCTCATGAGGTTGGAGTTCATTTTAATTTTAATGCGTAAGCTACGTCAACATCTTCGTGTCATGGACGTAACAAAAAAAGAAGTTAAAACATGTAGTCGTTATAATAGTTCAACTGCAGATGATTGGCAGCGTAAAAAACAAGAACAACAAAAAAAAAACTGGTGACATCGCCGTCACCGCGTCAAGGGCGTAACAAAAAGAGAAATAAATGAGTAAAGTTGCAGTCTCTCCAAAGAAAAAAAAAGGTTGAGGGCGTTTCGGCTCAGTTGATACAATATATCTGGAAAATAAACGCATAATTGGTCAAGTTAGCACATGTAATCATTACACTAGTGCAATAGTAGATGTTTGGCAGCGATGGGTAGAAATGCATGAGCTAGCTAAACAGGCAAAATCGAAACAACAGCCAAGCCAAAGAATGCTTACGCATTAGTAGACAACTTTCAGAATTTGTGTAGCATTTTTTAGCTTGTCCGCATGGTGACGCGCTGGTGTAGTTGGGGCACCTAGCGAAGTTAGGAAAGGAACACTGGGGAGATTGGAAAATGCGAGGGGCAGATAAGGTGCATTGGAAACGAGAGTATACAGGGAGCTAGACGTATCAGTATCCCCGAAACGTTTGGGCAGTGAGTGTGTCAAACACATTACGAGGTAGGTGAGTCGGCGTTTGCTCGACCGGACGTGACGGCCCACGATTGCACAGATGACTATGTGCGTGCGCACGAATTGTTTGTCGTACAAATCGAGCGTCGACATGCACACACACTGCTGAGTGGGTCCGCTAAACGGTGAGTGGGTCCGCTAAACGTACAAACTATGAGAGCGCGCCAGCCTCTAGCTAGACTGCTTTACGCGTACCGAGAGGGACGCACTCCCGTGTTTACTGTCATAAAGCTTTTGGCTGTACTGCATCAACCATGAGAACAGCCCAGATTACAACCACTGATCTGTACCAGACACACTAGCGCACATATACTTTACGTCTGCCCATCATACAGACAGGAGCGGCAGACTATAGCTTTTTAATTGCAAAAGTATTATATGACCCGTTACGCAAAACTCCGTCGGCGTGACCGAACGATGGTACCAATAATCACCGGCGCTGAAATGAGTAAAAAAAAACGTCACAAAATGCTAGGATTGACTTCACATTTATCAGGGAGGTTGCTGTGAGCAAAGTAAATTATTGCCTTTGAGGATAAAATTGGGAGAATTTGGGTCTGGTGGGCTTCTCGGCTGGGCCACTACACAGGCCGCTAACCCTTTCATCCTGATCAAGCACGTTGGTAGCTCGTATCATAGGCCTACTTAAAAAAAATCAGGTGATTACTGTTTGGTGCAGCTGGGGAGCCCACAGCGCTGCTATTTCCTTGTTAACGAATGCGTTAACGTCCTACGCGCCTTGCTAATGCATTCAGAGGACGTAGAGACATACCCTGGTTCTGAAAAACTTGCTCTGGACGAGCTGAAAAAGTTCTCCGTCAGCCAGTCGACACTAATATCTGAGATGCAGGGTCTTAAATCCCAGCTAACGACCACAAACCAAACTATCACTCATCTTAGCGCGCGCATTGCAGTTTTAGAAAATCATTGTCAAAATCTTGTGACCCCTTGGACAGAGCTAGCCACCATAAACACTAAGGCAGTTCAGTTAACCCACCGTGTGTGTGACATAGAAGAGCGCCTTGACGACCTCGAAAACCGTTCCCGGCGTAAAAATTTAACGTTTTACGGTCTCCCTGACACTAACATGAACGAAACATGCGCTCAATCGGAACGAATCGTAGCTCGAACGCCTTAGTCTTACAATCGATCCAAAAGATATAGAGCGTGCGCACAGCCCAGGGCGGCACAACAGTTACCGCAAACGACCCCCCATAAGAGTGAAACTTTCATCCTTCAAAACTAAAGAACCTATTCTTTTAAACGGCCCGAAACCAAAAGGTACAAATTTGAGAATTGACGAATATTTCACCCGTCCCGTTCGAATTGGACGAAAGCAGCTCGTTACCTTTGCTAGGAGCATATCTGTACGATTCTCATCGCGATTCAAGGCCTTGCACACTGGATCTCAGAGAGATGCATCTTCGACAACGCAGCATGAATTGTCAAAGAGATATCGTAGGGATTAGCACGCCGTCGGCAAGCGTGTCAGCAGCCTCGTACAAACGCTGGCGCAAACCTTTCATTTTATACTAACATACGTAGTTTCCTTCCTAAGCGCGTGATCCTGTCTAATTTCTTACAATCATCTGGCAGTATAGCATACAAATATTGGCCAAAATGTGGCTTACTGACAACATTTCAGACAAAGAGGCCCTCGCTGTTTTTCCAAACTTTAACATTTTTCGTCGCGACCGCAAAAATGAGCGTGACGGGGGCCATCGCATCTAACAAAGAGCTATCATGCTCTCTTATCAGCACTGCTTCACAATTTGAACCACTATGGCTGATCTGCCGTGCCGCACCCAAAACAGTAATACTTTGCGTATGCTACAGGCCCCCTCATACTGATCCGGATTTTGACCACGAACTTAATGAAATATTATCTCACCTTGCTAATAAGCACCCCACCGCTCATATTCTCCTCTGTAGCTATTTTAACGTCCCTAATATTGACTGGCTGAACCAAACATCACTTATTACAGGAAATACTGAAGCAAGGGAATGTGTCGATGTTTGCCTTAACTTACCCTAACCTTAGCCAACTGGTAACTGAACCAACCCACGTATAGGGAATTTTCGAACATTTTAGACCTCATACTAACAAATAACCCAGAAAACTTAAAATCAGTGACCACAAAGTAATTGATACTACATTTAATTTCGTCCCCAAAACTCGCCACATTTTTCGCAAAACAATTCAGTAGTACAATAAGGCCGAATGTGATGCAATTAATAATGAACTACGACATTTCCTGCCTACGTACGAATTCAGTCTCGATTCCCCATCTCTTAATGACAACTGGCTAATCTTTAAGAACAGAATAATTGAGCTGGCTAAAAAATTCATCCCTAAGATAAACTTCCTTGCCAATAAAAACAAATCATGGTTTTCAAAAACTTTAAAAACAGGGGAAAAAAGGAAAGAGCGTCTTTCGTACTGCGAAACTTAGTGAAAGTGCCTGCGTATGGGATAGGTACTATGCTGCAGTAGACGCATATCATACTGCAATTCGAAATGCAAAACAGACATTTTATGACAGCGACCTATCTAAAATTCTAAAAGGTAACCCTAGGAAGTTCTGGGTAGCTACAAACCCACAACCGACACACGACATTACACTTACGAACGATAATGACGATGATGTGAGTGACGCTTAGTGCACGGACTTGTTTAACAACGCTTATTATGACGCCTTATTCCTACGCCATCTGCTACAACATTACCGGTGATGGCCCTAGGGACATCCTCTGTTGTTGTCGTTTCGTCCCTCATCGATAAAATTAAACTTTCATCATCGGCTGGCGTAGGCGAAATTACCTCCAAACTGTTGAAAAATACTAACCAAATGATTACAGTGTATTTATCAATGCTGTTCTCACTGTCTCTTAAAACAGAAATTTTACAAGATGACTGGATAGTGGGAAAGGCCATTCCGGTCCACAAATCAGGTAACGAGCAATGCCCCTTCAACTACTGCTCTATTTCACTAACGAGCGTCCCATGCAATATCATGAAACATGTCATACACTCTCACTTAATGCACTTCCTGGACACTAACAATTTCTTTAATTATTTCTAGCATGGCTTTCGTAAATTCTTATCTCGTTAAACTCAACTGGCAATACTTATACATGATTTACATTCTAATCTTGACCGTAACCTTCAGACTGATGCAATCTTTCTGGACTTCGCTAATGCATTCGAGAAAGTACCATTCAAACGCTTGCTACTAAATCTTGCCCAGATGAGCCTGCACCCTCACATTCTCGAATGGATTTCAGAATTTCTTGCTAACCGTTCTCAGGTCGGCTCTATTAAAATTAACCGTTCTAGCTCCCTCACTGTAAAATATGGCGTCCTCCAAGTGTCTATCCTCCCACCCCTTCGGTTCCTAATTTATATTAACGATCTGCCTAATCACGCATCTTTTCATATTCGTGTTTGCCAGCGATTGTGCTATCTATTGCACAATTACTAACTTTCTAAACAAACTACGCTTCAAAATGACATTAACCGTGTACAGTAGTGCTGCGATCTTTGGCTAATGAAGCCTAATCCCACTAAATGCAAACTCGTTTCATTTCAACGCCAACGTAATCCTTTGATTTTATCGTACGTAATCCCTAACTGCACTGTTGAGTAAGTTCAATTTTATAAATACCTTTTATAAAATTTTTAAAATTTTATAAATACCATTGCAGCCATCAGTTGTAGATCAACTATTACAGAAAACGCAACAGCGCACTGTTCCACTTGACGATTGGTATTTGCAACTTTCATTTGCTAGCCCACGGGGGTCTTTAAGGTAATAAAGCGATGAAAGTGATGGATCAAGCCCGGGAATCCAGGGTGAGAGTTGAGCACGTATTCCCAGCGCCACGGCGGCTCCAAGGTTCTGGTTGACTAAAGGCCGCCCCACATTCAGCGTTGCACCATCGCCACTGAGCAACCCCGGCGGGTGCGTTTGCCCAGATGCAGAAGGGAAAAGCTGCAAAATAAGCAAACTTTTTGATTCAGTGGTGTTTTTAACGCGATAGCGTTAAGGAGCTCGTGTCGCAGAAAAGCCGGTGTCGTCGGCGTCGGGTGTCGGCGTCGGCGGCGTTGACCGTGAGCGATAAATCACGGCAGGCGCTTCATAAATAAAAAGCAACTTCCAAGATTGGCCCGGTGGGAATCGAACCCGGGTCTCCGGAGTGTGAGACAGAGACGCTACCACTCAGCCACGAGTTCGATGCTTCCAAGCGGTGCAAACGCGCCTCTAGTGAATGCGGTGTTGCCTTCGAAACCAGCCGCGGAAAGTTATACTGCGGTGTATATCGGTAATTATGAACATGTAACGTACAGAAGTCACAATTACACGAGTTGCGAAGTGCGTTTCCGCCGCATTTCTTTTGCGCTTTCCGCACACGCAGAGCCATCTTGCGGCAAACACAGAAGACCCCCTCCTCTCAATGTACGGCGCTGCCCCGACAGGAGGCGCGCCGCGCGCGCATTGGGACCGCTGCCAGGCGCGTCGCGGGACTCCCTCTCCCCTGACGACGCTTCGCCGTGCTTCCGGTTTAGATTACTATCTATCTCTCTGCCCGTGCCGATCACGACGTTTGGGTGGCGTAGATCGTTTCCCCTCCGAGACACCGAGTTCTTTGGTTCGTTTCGTTCGCTCAGGCGCACGTTTCGTTGTCGCGCCGAACGCTGCGTTGCTCGACGTTCACCGCGTGATAGGTGGGCGCTAAGTCCGATGCGGGGCGCATCGTAAGTGATTGCTGTGCCGTAGCGCATTGTCTTATACCCCTTGGCGGGTCGACGGGAACGCTGTCGCGTCCCACTCTTGAAGGCGAAGCTTAAGCGTCCTCCAATTTTTATCTTGTTTAATTGCTGCTAATGAGGTGTTTATGTTTTCTCTAACCTAGCCTAAACTAACGTGCATAAAAACAAGGGACTCCTTTCAGAAGCGCTTTCACTTGTGCCTGCTTCATTGCCACAGAAAGTTGTCCGCGAGTATATAGTACGTGCGTCATTGCACACTATTGCACGTCGCACGCGGGCAAGCGAGTGCATCGAGACGCTTGACTCGTTTTGATTTGACCTTACGGAGGCGCAATTAGAACGCAGGTGAGAGATTACGCGGACAAAGAACGCGCGAAAGAAAAAAAAATACATTTCACCATAGGGACAGCAATGCTTTCGCATGCCCACACGCAAGAAGTCTTAAGTGTCTCTGCCGAATTTTTATCTGGCAACTATGAACGTCAGATTTCTATTGAATGTCTTTTCTGGATTCCTGAGTGAATTCTAGATGTGCTTGACAATATTTTTGTCATCATTTTTCATCTCTCTTTTGCTTCCCTTTCATATTCCCCAGCGCAGTGTAGCGGGTTAGAGCGCACAAGATCAGGCCGAATATCGGACTTTCTGTAAATAATATATTGCCTCTTTCTCTCCTCCAGCCACATAAAGTGTCTTTCCACGACTGCAACACCCTGGCGCGTCCCCGCAATATTGCCGTAGAGTGAACGTATAACGTGGCGGTTTTTCACGCTGCTTCGAACAGGTCGCTGTGTGTCCGTAACCCAATTTGACCGATGCAGGAGCACCTTATACGGCGTTCTTGTTACGGCTTTAATGAAGCCATATAATCCACATCCAGAGCAGAACAGCACTCTGAAGAATTCGCGGGTAGTGCCTGCGAGGTACATTAGGAAAATGCGCAAGTGGCTTACCTATATAGTAACTTTACGAGTGCCATTTATCTTTTACGGCTTTCAGTACCGCCCGTTCCGGAGATTTGCGCGGAATTCGCGCCTTCCATCCGAGAAATGGCTTCGTTAATCCTTCTGTAAGAGCACCCAGTGTTACGCTCGGCGATGAAAAGAGAGAATTACTTGCATCGCGGGTTTCGCGGAACATATCGTTTTATTTCTGGACAGACAGAAAAGTGAAGAGAGATTGCTTACTGAGCTGATGGCAAAGCTTGCGTATCACTATGTCGCGTTGCTTCACGGGGAAGGTAGGAGGTCTGGCAACAGGGAGTCGTGTGGGATTTGGGACGCTTTCTGAGGTAGTGCCTGAACTGACGCCATGAAGTCTTAACCGGATTAGTGCTCTGGAATGGCCGACCGTTACGCTGATTGAGGCGCGGCGTTACTGTGGTGAGCCTCGGAACTTCTCAGCATAACCTTTATATATATTTTTTACCTGTCTCTCCTTTCATGGTGGTTTTATCGAACCAAAGGGAAAAATAGCCTGAGAAAAGACATGGAAGACGAGACGCTTCTAATAAGATTAAGTGAAATCATTGCTGGACGCGAAAGGAAGAGTGCCATGCCGCGAATGGCATCACCCAAGTTTCTTGAAGCCCTATATTCAAGTGTAGCAGGGCAGTCTACAGGTGAGGGAGTGAATGTGTTAGGCCAGGAGCGATCCTAAGTGCTGGTTAGAAGCGTACTCCGACTGGCTTGAGAAGCTTTTGTGGGCGCTCGCTGTCGGCGCTAGCCGGACAAAGGTTTTACACTCACGCACGTTCGTTCAGACGTAATAAAAATGCTATAATCTGAAATAACAAAAGAAATAATCTTGTTCTTTGTAATATCATTCAAAATTCAGGGTCTAGCGTTTGAAAAGCTTGACGGAGACGGATACATGCCCTGTTTGTACGAGGTTTGCAAGTGTGTTGAGTTATCTTGAAAGCGTCGTGCTGAAAAAAAAAAAAATACGTAGGTCTTTTGTTGCGCATGGGGAAGTGGTGCGGTGAAGGTTCATATGTCTCACCCGTTTACCTGCCTGTAGTCTGAAAAATAAACGAAACATAAATATTCATACACTTTATTTGCGTAAGGAGAGAGAGAGAGAGAGAGAGAGAGAGAGAGAGAGAGAGAGAGAGAGAGAGAGAGAGAAGAAGATTTTATTCAATGATAAAAATTATTTATTGTCATGGGGGAGCCCTAGTCGAGCAAGGATGTCTATGCGGTACATGGTAGAAAATAAGCCAGAGAAGTGTATTATAGAAAAAACTTTGCATTTTCTTGGGCTGTTTAGGGGAAATTTGCCTTTACGGCAAGGTTCGTCTCCTCAACAGCGTGAAAGAATGAAAGGTGCAGGAAGGTGACGAAAACAGCGCCGTCACTTTGCTTATGTCCCGCTATTTCGTGCACTTACGAAGATGATCCAAGAGCAGCTCGCTCAACTTCCAATTTTCTCGTAAGACCTGTACGTCAAGTCTTCAGATTAGGAATTAACACATTTGAGAATTAACGCTGAAAAATACGTTTCGTGTCAAGCAAAGTACACAAACAAAGTGAAATTACGCAGGCAGATGGGGGTGTGTTTGCCAAGTAGACTTGCGTCTACTGTGGACATGCTGAAAAAGCGCCCAATATCATAATTCCAATATTAAGAAAAGAAAAAGAAAGAAAGAAACAAACAAAATCTACGCCTTCACTGTAGCTCTTCGAGCAAAAGTTCACATCATCTGAATCACAAATACTGAGCATATTCCAACGTTGAGTGCCGATTATTTAGCCGCAATCACACGCTATTCTTCAGGGGCCATCACCGAGAAGATAGTTCGAAGTTGTCAGTCTATTTACCTCTCGGCAAATGGTAGCAACCACGCAGGACAACTCAGGGCAGCCATGAGTGAATAAAGATGGCCTTGTGGCACCCTGGTTAGCAGCAGTTAATGGTTCATCAGCAGTGAGTACTGAGCAGGAACACCGAGAGCTTGTTTGAGAAATGATGTGAACAGCTGCAACTGTGTGCCTTTAATAGCTGTCACTAGGCAGGCTTGTCCCTAAACGACAGACTAAGCATCGGTGTCCTGCAGATTGCAGATAATGACAGCAAAAGAGGAGCCAGAAAAGTGCTTTGTCATGCAAGGTTGATCGAAGAAGTCGAACACATATCACTGGCGCGGACTCTGGTTTCAAGATAATTGCCCAGTTCCAACTTTAAACTGCTCCACGTCACTGTACTTATTTTATCTTTTTACTATGTACGCAAGACGAAGTAAAATGACGGTGCTCTTTATTGCGGTACAGAGATGCTTGCCATAACATAGCGCACCCAGGCAAGGTCTTCAATTAAGCAAGCGTTGGAATGCCGTGAAAGAACCAGGAATATACTGCGAAGAGGTAGTAGCACTGACTTCCTTCTTGATCACATTAGATGGTCTTCTCGTGATATATTCGCGACTCGCCATTTGACAACGCAAGTTCCCGAGTTGAATGTATTCGACACGAAATGGATGAGTCATCAGCGGCTGGGATCGGCCACGTGCACGGCGTGACTCAGAATCGGTGGGATGTTTCGGTGTCGGAATTGCAACGCGCAGGAATGTCACGACACGATAGCAGGGAAAACAGGCTGAAGATAAATGGCTTCCTCCAACTCCCTTTGGCAGACGGCATACATAAAGACTACGCGCTGGGCTCTACCAAACTTCGTGCTTATGCTCGAAGCGAATTCATGCGGACACACACAACCGCAATCTCAAAATTGCCTACACAGTGCACGCGTACCGCTGTTGTACAATATGTTTCACTTTGGTGGCAATCAAACACTATAAAGTGAAATCAGATGATGAATGGGAAACAGCGTGCGGGGAGTGTTCTTTTCTTCCACCATTGGCTGTACACCATGAACACAATACTTCTCCCTGTCACGTTTTAAAATAAATATGGCAGAACTACAGGCTTTCACAGGGGAAACCTTCTTCTATAATTGCAAACTGCGATATTTTATGCCCACATAGGTTGGGGGGTTGCTTTGGAGAGCGCGCCCAAGTGAACTAATCAGTGGTCATCGGCGGAGCGGAAACAGCCGTCCTGAGAGGTCGCCTTAAACCTCACAGAAAGAAAAGATATTCACTGCAAATACCTACACCGCCTTCATTAAGCACAGTAAACTACTAAATAAATTATATGTAGTATCACTGTGCTTATTTCGTGCATAATGACGCACAAGAGTTATTTACTGTCACACATACGCCGTCACTTAAGCTAAGTGATGTTTCGCAGCGGGAACGTAGACAGAGGATTGCTAAATGGGTGACAAATGAATGCAAGTGCTTTTCTCTTCCACCGTCCGTTGTCTACGTTCCCTCCATCAAACATCATGGACCAATACTAAATAGCCAGGTCGCATACCTAACTGCAACGTAAGCGAAGGGCTAATGTCCAAACAAACATGCGTTATCTACTTCGAAGTCTCCGGCTCCTTCGGCCACTACGCAGCTATTACTGCCACATTTCGCTACGTGAGGGCAAGCAACGCCTAGCATCGGTTACCTTTTTTCGTACGTTATCAGCTTTACTGATTCCTTTAGTACATGGTCCGATAATTTCATGCTCTCTTTGCTCCCGTTGCGGATGTGACCGAATTGATACACAAACTTGGCCGCTTCAGCAAGGCCTATGGAAAGAATATCATCTTGAATTTAGCATGTAATATTTTCGGAAAGGAGGCTGCGGAACGCGCTACCAGAATTTATTCTCATCCATGCACTGGTGTTTCTACTACATGTGCAAAAATGCGAAGCTAACAAGAGTAAATAGAACCTCCCTTTGTACATTATGGAGTAGCACGCATTACTCCACATTAAGGAGCATCAGCTCTGGTCACTCTATTTAACGGAAATTTTAATTGAAAGCTTCTTAGAAGTCTGCGTGCAAGCCAAGCCAAATCAATATGTACTGCAAATAAGTCCTCGTGGAAAAGCAAGTAAAACTTCCTCTATTGGCAAATCCAATAGGGCTAGGATTACGATCCTGCAATACACTGACAAGAAAAGGAGCGGCAATGCATCGTGATCCTACATAACTTAAAGGGTGACGCGATAGTAAAGACAACTCGTGGCCTCACTAAGAAAGCAAGCAGAAAAATCACCCCTTTGTGCTTCTCGTAAGCGTTTGCCGCCTCGAATTTTACTGTACGCGAAAAGATACGGTAAGCACGTAATGCGTGGTTCGAGTGGCCGGAAAACTACGGTCCGTTGGCCACAACATTTCTTTTTCTATTCCTCGCTATTACGCTTCCAACTCAACACAAACATGAACTCTTCTATGTGCCTGGAAATTCGAAGTGTCTTGCTGCGGACAGACATTGGCAAAGAGAAGCCAACTGCTAGGCACCCTGCCACACTAAACGACCTTTCTTCCAATCCTCCGCGTCCTCTCTCCCAATCCTCCTTGGCTCGTTAACGAGTCGCACGTGGCTAGCTTTCGCTCGATGGCGCAATCGTTGCTTCATCCGCCAACTCCGCACCGAATATTTGGTTTCTGCCGTACCAAATGTAGCAGTCGTGCGCAGCCGTGTAGTAGCGCGAGGGTTGCGCTTTAGGACCGCGCAATGTGAAGGTTATTGCCGGGCCATTATTAAGACGAATACGTTGCCAGTAGCGATACCTCGCAGCTAGGCATCAACGTATTGTGCTACGCAAATAGGAATAACATTGAAGAGAAATAGTGACATATAGAATGCCAGCCAGAGCGGAGTTGCACACATGTTTGCAGCTCCGAGAGAAAGCCTTAGTGACAACAGACTGTTATTGTTTACCGTAATGCTTGCGCGAAAGACGATCCCCCTCCTCCCCCCCCCCCCAAAAAAAAAAAGAAATGTAAATGAAGGACACCGGCATAGAAAGTGCCCGATGGATCGCAAGATTGATGGTACATTGGAGCGACCGTGTGTTCGTGCAGTGGGTGCATTTGATCTGGAAGCACTGCCTTTCGGTTCTATCATCTGGCTTGTCTTCAGAACAACAACTAACGCTTTTGTAGGACGAACTGTACTGCTAGATTAGTGAAAAGTGTTACCAGCACAAAATCGACCGATCGAACAATTTTGCGCTGGTAGGATGTTTCACGAATTATGGATGCGTTCAAACTCAGCGGTAAGCTCTCGTTACCTGCAAGTGTTTACTATGGTGAACGGTGCAAAGCGACAACAAAAACTCAATGCATCTGTATCAAACATTTTATACACGAAAGGGGATCCGTCCTCAAGGGAGTTCATTTTATCGCCGAGGAACCGCTTCACCGAGCACAGTATATTGTGAAGCAGAAACTGCCTAACAGATGGTTAACTTCTTGATAAGGCGATCACCTTAACACGTTTATATTTATGTCGCACTCGGATTCTACGTACCCGCTTTCAGGAAAGGAAATGATAGCAAATTTATATGTAGTCCTGGTCACTTTGCAGCAGGTGACAACGATCTAGCGTACACGGAGGCAGAGTAATGCCTTATTGGTAGCACTCTGGTCTAAGTACACTTTCAAAAGCCTGAGATTAGCCTCATACTTTATCACATAATGCGTAACACTCCAACGGATTGCTGCAGTAATCTGTATCACGTCCATCGTCAATGTTTGTCTACTGCTTATGTTAGTTCCCTGTCCATCGTCTATGTCGCGCAGGAAGACAGCCGTCCACTACCTGCAATAATAATGCTGAGCTAGTGAACAAAATGCTGCGCTCACCAGGGAGCATAACACACTCGATGTGCGTCTATAAAAGACCCGTCCTGTCTTGAATGCGAAGTAAAAAGAAAGTGTTACCTGCAGGTAAAAAATGTTACCGACTGCGCCTCCATTCCCTTGGCGCCAATTCACTTCCTCTAACAGAACACCGGTCGTTTGTTACACGCAAGACATGCCTTGCCCAACCCCGTTTCTCGTCCCGATTGCCGCCTGACCCGACATTCATCGTCTTTCTTTCATTTCGCTGCATGACCAGACGCTGAGCCGTGCTCACTGCAGGAAAGAAGAAATAGCGCCGCTTTCCTCTATGCAGCCTCTTTTTCTCTAGTCCCGCCTTGCATGACTTGAGTATATAGTAGTAAAAAATGATGTTTACCGTGCCCGACCGAACTGCGAGTGCCTAACTATAACTCGCGGGACGTCTCCGCTCGACGACTGTCGAGCCATGAAATGGGGATGCAGCGCGATTCTTGTTTTTTCATTGGTGGGCGTTGAGGTGACAACCGCCATTTTGCGATTTTTTCCCTGCGCTACGGTCGCCTTAGTTACTTTTCTGAAATCCTTCCTGTTTTTAAAGTTCACTGCTTCTATTTATAGGCGCTAGTAACATTGTGAATCTGCCCAGGTGCCTGTGTAAGCAAATTTTAATGCGAAAGCATTATATGCGCCATTATGTGAAAATCCGGAGCTGTCGTCGGCGGCCTGGCCGAAAGATGGTACCAAAAAATGGCCTTACGGCGCGACGAGTAAGAACACGTCATAAAAGCTCGGATTCACGCCACATTTGTCAGCTAGGTTTATGTAAACAAAGTCAATTAATGTAATTGAAAAGAAAATTTCGCACATTTCGGTCTAGGTGGGAGTCGATCCCGGACCTCCGGGGTCCGAGGCAGGCACGCTTTCTGACGCCATGGTGGCTCCACGGTTATTGAATTACTTGGAAGAAATAGCACTACCCATACACAAAACACTTCAACCCCACCCCCGGAGAAGCGGAAACGGGAAGAACAGCCAGCTCACAAAATCACTTCAAACCCGACACCACAACGAGCAACCGCGCAGCCCACTGCACCGCAGGGAGTCATACCCGTCCAATATGCCACTCTCCAGAAGGTAGAAGAGGTAGTAGCAAAAGCTATTCAGAGCCTTCAGACATCCCTACAAGCTACCATGCAGCAACAACTCACAGCTATACAACAGTCAGCGGCACAACAACAACAATACGCAACTCAACAACAACACTCTAACACTCAGTTGGCGGAACGCATCATGAGGCTAGAGGAACGCATACTAGCACTGGAAGCTCGTCAGAGCCGGCGCCCCAAGAAAACAGCTCATCAGACCCTACCAGAATTGCCAGATTCTCTGGGCTCCCCAGAACCCCATCTTGTGCACGCATCACCACCCCTTGATAACCAAGATGGCTCCGCCTCAACATATATGCAGTAAGCGCGGGGGCTCCTCAGGCGAAACCACGGTGTGGCAGTGGAATTGCCGGGGCTACAAGAACAAGTATGGATCACTGATACAATACATCGCTACATCAACAAGACCACCCGAAATCATCGCACTGCAAGAAACGAACACACACGTCCGCCTACCCGGATACGTCACTTATGGCACCGATACAGGCAGCAGCCTTCACACCCTGGTCAGTAAGAAGCTAGTGGCCGTTCAACACCATCTCCAGCAATCCGACCCGCTTGCCATTCTGCTCGAAATTATCCCACAGGCAACAAAGAAGAAGAGTCCCATGTTTGTTCTAAACGTCTACTGTCGGCCGAAAAGCGCGCCATCGGTCCTCAAACTGGTTTTGGAGCAAGCCACGCACGCAGCACGCAACCATCCGCTTCTAATTGTGGGCGACTTCAATGCAGCCCACCCCCTCTGGGGTTATACGTACACCAACCCCAGGGGAAACATGCTTCACAAGGTTATTGAGGACATGGATCTCACACTCGTCACCGATCCAAAGAATAGCACGAGGCTCGGCACAAGTGTTCAAAGAGACACGAACCCCGACTTAACCCTCATCAGAAATATCCCCCAAGCTTGCTGGACCAATCTGGAGTAGTACCTAGGCAGCGACCACGCGCTGCTAGCCACCACTCTCCATGGGCTCGAATACAAAGCCAGGATAGGCACGGCTCGCCTCACGGATTGGACCAAGCTGCGGGAGATAAGAGAAGAAAGAGCTGCGAACGAACAGAGCCAACAGCATCAGTCAATTAAGGACTGGATCACTCAGCTTCAGAAGGATGTGAAGGCGCACACCAAAATGCTTGAAACATCCACCACCACTCCAAGCATCGACGCTCGCTTGCTCCACATGTGGGAAGCCCGGCGTAGCCTGCTGAAGCGTTGGAAAAGGCAAAGATTAAATCGCAAGCTCAAGAGGCGAATAGCACTACTCACACAAGAGGCTGCGGAATACGCTACCACACTATGCCGACAGAATTGGCTATCCCTCTGCGACAGCTTGAGAGGAAGACTGAGTACTTCCAAGACGTGGAAGTTATTGAGGTACTTAATCAACCCGGCCAGCAGCAAAACGGAATCCCACCACAATATGGCCCGAGTAATTCACCAATTTCCTGGAAATGAGGCGGACCTCCTTTTGGCTCTCAAAGCCCAGTACTTCCCCACACAGCCATCGGAGCCTCTGCCACCCTACACCGGCACCCCTAACAAGCTCCTAGATGAGGATATTCATCTACATGAGGTAACAGCGGCGATAATGGGCTTGAGACGCCACACAGCCCCGGGAATGGACCAAATTACCAATAAGGCACTCGTAAATCTTGACAGCCCCTCGCTACTAGAGCTTACCGCTCATCTTAATGAAGTATGGAGGAAAGGAAACCTTCCCGAGGACTGGAAAACAGCCGAGGTTCGTCTGATACCGAAGCCAGGCAAGCCACCAGCCATTGAGAACCTACGACCGATCTCCCTCACTTCGTGTGTAGGAAAGCTCCTAGAGTACATCGTTCTCAATCGGTTACAACCATTCCTGGAGGACTCGGGGAAACTTCCAACAACGATGATAGGATTCCGTCCACACCTCTCAACTCAAGACATCCTACTTCAGCTGAAAGAGGAGGTGATTGTACCAGCGACACGCAACTCCCCCACGGCTATCCTCGCCTTAGATCTTAAAGGGGCGTTCGATAACGTCAAGCACACAGCAATCTTACAGAGGCTAAACGCGCTGGGCTGTGGGGCCAGGACGTACTCCTATATCAGAGATTTCCTCTCAGATAGAAAAGCCATCGTAAAGGTCGGGGACAAAGCCACAAACCCCTTCCTACTGGGCGGGCGCGGCACACCACAGGGCGCAGTGTTATCCCCTCTCCTTTTCAATATCGCCCTAATAGGCCTACCGCCGCTCCTCGATAACATCCCAGGGATCCGGCATGGCCTATATGCTGACGACATTACCATCTGGTCGTCCACAGGGTCCATCGGGGAAATGGAGAACCGCTTGCAGGAAGCTGCAGACGTGGTGAGCGACTATGCTAAGTCATGCGGGCTCAGCTGCGCCCCCCAAAAGTCGGAGCTACTCCTGGTCTCACCGCGAAAGAAGCACAGATGCGACTCGCCCACTATCAACATACAGCTGGAGGGACACACCATCGTTCCGTCTCGGAGCGTAAAGATATTGGGAATGGTTTTCCAGTCGGATCGCACCAATACAATATTAATTCAAAAGCTTAAGACTACAACAGCCCAAGTTACGCACATGATCCGGCGAATAACAACCAAGACAAGAGGCATGGGGGAGGCGGACACGCTTCGGCTTGTCCAAGCCTTCGTCGTGTCTCGAATAACTTACGCTATTCCGTACGCACTACTCAACGAGACGGAACTCAAGAAAATCAACACAATGATCAGAAAGGCATATAAGCAGGCGATGGGTCTGCCAATCAGTACGTCCACAGAACGCCTACTACGACTAGGTGTGCACAACACAGCCGAGGAGCTGATCGAGGCACATTTATCCAGTCAGCGAACAAGGCTGGCGATTACGGAAGCAGGGAGGTCCATTCTCTTACGCCTGGGGCTCTCTGCCCCTATGAGCCATCCGCCGCCTCAGACTGTGAGCTTACCCCATGCCATCCGGAGAAAAATCACCGTACGTCCTCTGCCTCGCAACATGCACCCAGTGCACCACGCAGAGCGAAGGGAGGCCCGCGCCCTGGCCATACACAAGCGATACGGAACTTTACCCTCTACAGCCTACACTGACGCGGCTTCTTACTCCAGACGCGCAGCCACAACAGCCACCGTAGTCGTCAACACAGAACATCGGAGCAGCATTTCGCTCACACGAAACAATCCCCTCCAAGCTGAGGAAGCGGCCATAGCCCTCGCTCTCTCCCAAACAGAGGTTGAAGTCATAGTGACCGACTCCCAACAGGCGTGCCGCAACTTTGCTAGCGGCAGAATTCATGCCACTACACTCCGGATCATCCATCAAAAGCCGCCAACGAGATCAGTCATGATCATCTGGGCGCCAGCTCATCAAGGCATTCCTGGCAACGAGGTCGCCAACCACGTGGCTCGAGATCTGACCCACCGAGCCGACGCCGAGGATTCTGAACCCGAGCGCATGCACCCTCTAGTCTCTTACCAAGACATCACACAACACTACAAGCTAACCCGCAGAACATATGCACCCCCACACAAGTCACTACCTAGAGAGCAGGAGCGATTCCTCCGAGCTCTACAGGTTAATACATTCCCCCACCCAACCAGGAATCACCTCATAGACCCTACAAAATTCTCTCCGCAATGCCGCTTCTGCGCAGAGCCCGGGTCCCTCAGGCACATAGTAGGAGGTTGCAGAGCGGCACCATTACATCATCCGAACCCTTACCCCACTAACGAGCTTTGGGAGAGAGCCTTGGCCAGCTCCGACCTCGAGGATCAGCAACAGCTGATTGCGAGGGCCCAGGACGCGGCCCGAGCTCAAGGCATTCTGGACTGAGGATGCCTCTCCCTAGCTGCTTCACCTAATAAAAATGTTTATTCTCTCTCTCTTATGGTTGACTAATGTTGTGCCTCATATGTGCGTCACTGAACACGTCAGGTCCCTGCCTCCGTCACTGCATCCCACGTGTCACTTTCTCTTCGGATTTCATCGGCGCTGTGTCTACTGTGATGCACTCTTGACGCCAAATCATGAATGTATAAAATGGGGTGCGCCTAGTGCGTGCCTCATTACACATGTCGCGTCGCTGCTTCCCGCGCGTCGCTTGCTCTGTTGCGTCTGCTGGGATGCACTCCGAAGCGTCTACCTCAGCGGCACCTGTGAAGCGTGGTTGCTCATGGAAGCACGTTGCAGAAGATGAAGGGAACACAAGAAGAAATGCCGTGCAAGCTCACAACGTGCACGACGACATACGTATGAATACCTAAGCGAGCACATTTCCCCAAAGCGACTACAATGCTTTCGCAATCTCACACGTAAGCAGTCTTAAGTGGCTCTGCTGAACTTTATTTTTCTAGTGCGACAAGGGCAACGAAATCTTAGTTTACAAATGTAAAGGTGGTGTGGAAGATGTTGGTGAATCGTGTGATCACCAACAGCTGCATTATAGCACGCAGAATTAATTATTATTTATTAGAGCGCAGCTCTTAATATCCTGTTCCAGCTGCGAGCGCCGGCATCGGCGGTGTAACCGAGCGACCATTGCCGCGAAAAATGAAAGCGAACGCGGAGGAGCTAAGAGAGGAGGAGGAAAGCGTTGGAGGAGAGCGCAGCGGAACCATGAGGCGGAAAGCGGAGGGGCAAAGGAGGGGAGACGGTCTGCGCATGCGCTGAGTAGCCGGCGGCCACGGCGTCCGCAGCCGCGTGGGTGACCTCATCTGCGCTTCCGAGTGGGAGGGGGAGTGCCGTGAGGTGGGGAGGGTTACGCTCGTCCGCAGCGTCTTGTGCTGAGGTCAGTTCGCGGTACCAGCGTGTGTGACTGGGATCACTGCTCATGCAAGGGGCGATGGCACGCTCGCTGTGACGCTCCCTTGGGCGTTGTCGCCGTTGACAGTGGTGGCACGACTTCACCGCAACGAAGGGCCACTCGTCGTTTGTGGAACCATCGCCTCCTCTATTTTCTCAATGGCAGCCAGATGCGGGCGATCCAACCCTTCACCACCCTCTCCTATCGTCCTTTCCTGCTTTCCCCCGTCGGCTAGCGTTCGCGCCTGCTTTACGGTCGTGGAAGAGTACCTAATGCACCTAAATAGTAGCGCCATCTCCTCTCTCCTCCTCCTGCGTCTGCGTTGGCTCCCCCTGCGCGGTGCCGAACTTGCTTGCAGACGCTCTCCGAATCAAACGCTGTCATAGCGTGTTGCTCGCGCTTTTGAGACCGTATTTTGATCGGAATTTTTGTACGTTATATCGTTACAGGCTGTGGAAACATCAAGAGAGGACGTCTGAATGTCGTTGCAATGGGTTGGCTTGGTTAGCTCTAGATATTCGTGCTGCCTCTCTCGTTTCAGCGCCAACGAAGCGGCGAGAACACAGCGTTTTCAGCAGCTTCTCAGCAACGCCGCACTCAGGCACTTTCGCAGATCGCTTTTCAAGATACGGGTCCGCGCGTCTCCCTTCAATGTTATGCACTAAAAAAAGTTGCACCGTTTGGGGTGTATATCTGCCACACAACAATAATCGTCATCTGCCTTGCTTGCGTTTCCTTTCTTGCAGACACCACACCCGCTACTTTCCTGTCGGCAATGAAATGTCATGCTAATAACGCACATGCCGTTCGTTACTGGGAAGTAACGAGCTCGCAGCGTTAAAGAAAGGAAATACGGGCAAGACAGATGACGTTTATTGTTGTGTGGCAAGACAGGACTCAAAGGGTGTAAATGTTCTTAGAGTGTTAAGCGTCGATAACACAAAGCGCGAAGCTATATCAGCATCGGCACTCTTCGCGTGCATCGCAGACCGCTTTCAAAGTACTGTCGCCGCAGCGTCGCTGCTTCGTAACGTTCGGCAATACACTCATAAAGGTGTTGTTCGCATACATTCAGGCCAAACAAAGACAATGGCATGGAATGTATGACTGATTGATGTCGGCCACGAAAGTGGCGAATAAACGCAGCGCGAACATGCGGCACTTAGGAGAGCGAAAAACTAACGAAGCCCCATACAAGTGGCAGCGTATGCGATTAGCGATGGACGAAGAATCGCTCGCTTACCTCACAGAGCCGGGATCATTGCTTTGGGTTAAATCAGCCCGGCTGATTCTTTGAAGACCCAGACCTTCCTCCGCGCCGCGTCTCGCTTCGCAGATGGAATCCGGAAGAGTCGCTTGCCGTCAGTTTCACGTGTGGCGCATACGAAGGCACAGCAACGCGGCATCGCGAACACGAAACTATGCTACAAAAGCACAGAGGAGGCGTGAAACGTGGCGCGAAACGTACGCCGCTCGCAATGTTTGGCACCGCTATGCCGGCGGAGGCAAAAACAAACAAGAAAAAAAAAGCGCATGACGGCGTTCGGCCAATGGGAAAGCCGATCGTCGAGAGAACGCGCAGGGGAGGACGGCGGCAATGTTATAATGATGACGCTACTTTTGTTTTTTATTGAGGCGCTTTAGTCGTACCTAGAGTTACCTGCGGGAACCATATACAGTGACTCTAGTCATACCATTTGGGTAGCGTTGCATCGCGGCCTCTCACTGAACTAAGGTGCACCAACGGCACCCATCGGAGAGCGCGCGGTTGCGCTCGCATTGAGGAAATAGAGGAGGCGATCGTGGAACGAAAGCGTGAGAAGAAAAGCTTATGTATTTGCGGGTAAGACGAGCTGTGCGGCGACGATCACTACAATACAGTATGGCACCAGAGTAGCGCACGTCGTCTGCATGAAAACAAAGCGCTGCATGAGCGGAGGTCTGTCTGCGGTGGCTGCTGTGAATCGTACTCACGCGTCAACCCCGCGCTGCCTCTCGCGATCTCCCGATGAGCGAGGCAGGCGCGCCACACTTCGCTCCACTCGGATCGCGCGGCACAAGGCAGATTGTCCGCGCCAGCCAATATATCGCGAAATGAAAACACTTGTAGAGCCGCGCTCAAATTTCGCCTTAGTGAGTGTCGTAATCGCCGGTGAATTTTTCCAATTACTTGGTCGTTTATTTTATTTATATTACATCATAGAGAGTGGAGATATAAAATGAAAGCTTGAGTACTAAACGGTGACTTTACCCCCAATACACGCCGAACTGACTACAAAAGAGTTCGGCACACTGTACCATAAGGTACATGGTGACGCGTGTACTAGTATACTTATTCCGGGTGACCGCTTTTCACCATCTAAAAAATGTTATCGCTCAGTGCGAGACGCACCCGCATTTATCGGAAGTTTCTCCAATGTTATCGATGGTTCTTTCTGCCGTCTGTTGTCACCGAAGCTTGTGTAATCTGATTGCATGTGCGACGCGAATTGTGTAGAACTTTCTGGAGCGATTGTCCTGGAACCTTCGATGACTCACGTATAAAAGCCGATGCGCTTGACCGACAGATCGGATTTCGACGATCGCTGACTGTGTTCGCCGCTATCGCTGTGCTTTAAGTGTAGCCTGTCATTGTGGGCACAGGTTCTCCCGAAAAAAGTTAGTTTCGTCATTCACAGTACTACTACTGTGAATACAATAGACTACTTCCGATAGTTACTGTATTACGGTGGAAATAGCAGCTATATGCGCCGACTGTGCACCACTTACATTTAACTTAAAACATAAGGCACGATCCTTCACATATAAATAAACATAAAACGCAAACATTTTATGTTGCTCTCTTTGATGGACCATAAAAAATATTTATGGAGTTTCCCGGAGTTCAAGGAACCCCTCCATCGAGACGCTTACATGTTTTCGCCACCAGGAGGAGGAGGAAAGAGAGAAGAAGAAGGCAGGGAGGTTAACCAGAATAACGTCTGGTTGGCTACCCTACACCGGGGGAATGGGAATGGGGAAAGCAAAGATCACAGGAAGAAAGAGGAGGGAAGAAAAGAAGGAAATTGCGGCAAGTTCGCTGACGCGTGTGGTTTTGCAGAAATTGCATTAATAGTCACAGGTGGTCGCAGAAGCCCGTCGTCCTTAAGAAACACAAAAGCGCCTTCCAGACATCTTCACAATACCCATGGAAAATTTTCATTCTTTCTATTCACCTATGCTTACTCCCGCATTTTAGAACGTTCCTCCACTAAACCCATCTCGACTCGAGAAAGTAGACTGCAGCGACGCCCCTGGGGAGAAGTGGTCACAACGCTTCACCGACGCTCTACGGCAATTCTTGTGAAGCGTAGTGTCTTGTTCCATTGATAGGGGGCGCTGTGCTCAACTCGGTGCAGTGAGGAAGAGCTTCGAGTGGAAGATTGTTTGAAATACGGGGGTTAGTCTCGGTCACATTATTTTAGAATAATGTTCAGTTTTATTATAAAAGCAAGCTTCTGGGCAAAAATTAATTAGGCTGATCGGCTGAATTTTATTGTTCACATTGTCTTTGGATGTCTTTCTTAAAAAGCGCTGTCCTTATCCGCACCGTTGCAGTGACTCACTGCATACGTTGTACAGCTGCTGAGTGCGAGATAGCGAGTGGAATTGCTAGTCTCAATGGCCGCATTCCCGTAGGAGTAGAATGCAAAAAAAAAAAATAACCCGATTGCATACTCAGATTTAGGCGCGCGCCAAAGAACCGCAGGGGCTCAAAATTTATCCAAATATGTCGATTTCAGAGGGATCCTTTAAGGCTCCCCGAAATTAAAGTACATGAATGTTCTTGCACTCGACCCCCATCCCAACACTTGCGCCGAGGTTGACATACAATACACTGGCCTCGTTGTAAGCAGCAGAATACTGGAACCTGTGGGCCCCGACAGCAAGTGCTATAAAAGTAAAATAGTGGTATACATATATTCCATTATTTATTCGGCGCTCGCCTTATACCAGGCCCCCTGAAATATTTCAGTGGCAGAACAAGAATATTTGTCCGTGTTACTACGTGTGGGCTCTACTCGTAGTTAGGTCACACCTCAACTCCCGTTCGTCTACTGGAAATGCCCATAAAAAGCATCGTTAAGAGACCATTTTTACTTACCTTTGTCCACCTGGGTTTCCTTTCCACGTGCGCGAGAAGTTGAGGCAATATTTGTTCTCTTTTCTTATTTCACCATGCCAGAATCAGTCTTGCATTTACGCGAGTCTACTTTGTGACTTCCCGTGTGAAACCAAAGCGATGTAAGAGTCGAGTAGTTCGCAGATGTCGAGAAAGTGCGGGAAGATAATGTCCGAACCTTTCTGCACATTTGCGTTGCTTGAAATCTGACAAAGAACACTTAAAATTCGAGCTGACCTGCTCACCTGGTTTTTGAATGCCATCTTTACACGACTGCAGGAAACATACTATCTGACAACTTGTCGTTTAATCGGGGCAGCACATTCATGAATACATTCCTGGCACTAAGGTGCGTACAAAGACTCATTGAAGTATAGGAACTGACTCAATCTGTTGCGGAGGCAAAGTTCTAAAGAACGTTACTTTCCCGCATAGGAGTACCGAAAAAAGGGACAAAGATACGGCTTGGTTTTTGTAAAAAATACCCTTTATTTCTGTCTCAAAATCATTGTCGTCTGAGAAGCCGGAACAGCCTCTTCCATGGCGACCGAATCATTTTCCGACGTCGTATCTACTCGTAAGAGCTGTCCAGTAAAGAGTTCTAGCATGCACACGCTGTGAGAAACAACCACTCCAGTTTTCAATGCTTTACTTTCTTGGTCCGTGCTTTGGATTCCCATTAAGTTGTTCGTACAGCTGATCAGCTGCGAAAATAAATGGCCTGCTGATTTCAAGCAAACAATAACTGTACCACCCATGACGAAATTATGAGTGTGAACAAGTGCCTATTAGTATCACAGTACATCGACTATAACAACGAAGGAAGGCGACAATAATTGCTGCGCTCCCAGTTAAAGGCTTAGAAACGTAAAACTTGAAATATGTGCCATTTTTCGGTTCAGTCTCATTGCTCTCTATCGGAGGTGAGGGGCTCGTTACAAATATTTGTGCGTATGTACATCATAGATACAAACAATTGGAACGTCCGACTAGGCATCCTTCGAAGTTCTCCAACAGGTTCCCCATCAAACCTGCAAAAGAGTATCATTGTGTGTCAGAGAGCATGGAAAGTCGATCATGGGCTATTTAAAAAAAAAAAAAACAAGTGATATAGTTTGTGTTAAGTTCATTCGTATCTCCCTCAACTGTCTATACAGAAATCAAACACACATACTTATTTCGCTACATTGCAAAATTATCGCTTTATAGTTGCCTATACCCGCCGTGGTTGATTAGTGGCTATGGCGTTGGGCTGCTAAGCACGAGGTCGTGGGATCGAGTCCCGGCCATGGTGGCCGCATTTCGATGGGGGCGAAATGCGAGAACACCCGTGTGCTTAGATTTTGGTGCACGTTAAAGAACCCCAGGTGGTCGAAATTTCCGGAGTCCCCTACTACGGCGTGCCTCATAATGAGAAAGTGGTTTTCGCACGTAAAATCTCATCATTTACATATAGTTACCTACAAAAACTTATAATAGCCTACACAAACAGCCGCTGTACGAATTGCCAGACACATATATACTAAGCTTACTTTGTCAAAAGCACGTTTGTTGAACGCGAAGTTTCTTTCACGCTGCTAATAACAACGTATCACAAGTATCCCAATGGTGCAACTGCAATGATGGTTTTGCCAGATGCCACGCAATGGGAATTAAAAACCATGGGTGGGCGAATAGTCAAAATATTGAATACGAGTAAGATATTACACATTCACTATTCGTAGTCCTATTAGAAAAGGAATTATTCGGAATTTCATATCCGGAACCAACCAAATATTTCTTGACAATCAGCTGTTATAGCCTTATTTCTGTTCTTTGTCTGCTAACTGAAATATCGCAAAATATCAGAAGTGAAACACCAATAGTTTTCGAAGCAATACAGAAACAAAATGAGTTATGTAAGCTTCGTTTTCAGTTTCTGGGTGCAAGCGCACATGACAATCTGTGATTTTTGTTTGTAGTCTATCGTTTAGTGTTTTTGACAATGCAGTCATGCAGCAGTTTCGTTTTTTACGCTAAAGGTAGTGATGTTTTCCTTGCAACGGACCGTTTAGCATGTGTCTACACCACACAAGTCCTTCAGCCACTTTTTTTTCCCGATAACTTCTGAGCTTTCTTAGGCAATCTTTTATTCAGCGTTTTTGAAAAGCTAGGCAAACAGCAACCATTTATTCTTGGAAAGCTCGTCTGTAACAAGATGCTGATAGACTATTCAGACAGTTTAATTAACGAAACTTAGGGAACGTATGTTTAAAAATGATCCTTTTTCGTCGATAGCCCAAATATACCGGAATAAATATTTTTGCTGTTATTATAAGCGTCCGCGTTTCACTTTCGATATTCAATTCAATATTCGATACTTACTATTTGTATTCGATTCGTATTCAAAAAAGTTGATATAGGCCTGCTTCCGTTAAAGACACATGTAGCAAAACTACGTTTTGTCACCACCAAGTAATTTATAAGCTTTAGAATAGCACAAGAAACAACACAGGAACTTTTTTGTTTTGGTGTCGAACTGTATGTACAGTATAAGGTAGCGGAAAACGCGGCTAAGTAAAAAAAAAAAAGTGTCACATTCGACGTTCTTAGAACTGCAATTTTTGGTTTAAGGAAGGTTACGAAATGCCTTTTCTCGCCTACTCTTTCTAGGTAACTGGAGTTAGTTAGCAATATCATGAAGTTAATTTAGGAAGACTGCCACTTACCTGGGACTAGTCTTCAAGTTCCGGCAGTGTAAGAGGTCTTTAGAAGCGTGAAGGCAAGTGGAAGGACAAACAAGGTCGTTTTCGTGGTGAGTTTTTGAGAAGCATCTGGAAAGAAAGGAGTTAATGCAGGTAGAAAGTCGCATTTCGAATGAAATGATAATCGAGAAGCTGTTTTGTTCAGGCTAGGTAATGCCACATCCTTAATTTGCTGAGATAATAAACCTTTACGCATCTTTCTAAAAAGCACGGAATGACTGGTAAACTTTGATAGGTTAACTAAACCTCGTCACGCATTGCAAGAAGCAATAATGCTGGTACACTGTAGAAGAAAATTCTTGATGCTGGCATAATGTTTGCCAATATTTACAATTCGACCAGATCGTTTTTCGGTACTTACGCTAGTTGACTACATAGACAAGAAAGCATGAATCGATTAATTGTGGAAACATGCGACTTGAAAGTTGAAGCACTGGCACGTATATGTCAAGTTTGGCGTTGATACTGTAGAACTCACATGACTTTCACAAACAACCGTCTACAGTGCTTTGACCCGACTGGACTATCACCTTGTGAAGACATACTCCTGTACCATCCATGGCTATGTGTCGGGTTAAGCTGGCCATACTTTTTTCGTTGTTGCAATGACCAGCAGCTTCCTCAAACTTTCTGAAAACGTTGGAATGTCCCACTGAATTGCTCTACATTTACTAGACCTACTGCCGTCGCGACAGTAGATATATCTCCGCAAATACTATCGTGTAGCTGCGTTGCATTTGCCCCCGTTGGAACAGGGCACATCCAGTCCAATATATCGCCCTAGTGAGAGTGGACAGAAAACTACTCTGAAAACAAATGATACTGTAGAACAGTGCCCTCAATGGACCTCTGCGCTAAAGGCAGCTCGAGTGCTATTTCACTTCCGGCATTTTATGGGCTTGCGGATACGCTTCATTAGTGATGCGTGTCACCTCTGATTATGTGCCGATTTACTTTCAGTACCACCTGTTTTTAGAGTCTAGAAGTGTATGGTTGGCCGATTCGTCCGTCCATCCGTGTGTCACCTGTACGACGAAAGCTCATCCGGCTCAACCTCATGCGCATGCGGAAAAAAGAAAACAGAAAGAGAGGTGTGCGACTGGCTACGTCAGTAGTGACGTCGTTGCTCTCCGTCGTAGCCCAGCGCACGCGCGGCAGTTTTTCTCTGGCTCCGAAATAAGTAGGTCAGGGGTCATACGTACTCCTGAAGAGCAGGCAGCTTTCGATCAGCAACAACGCGAGCACAATCGCGAACGAGCTCGACTACGCCATGCCGATTCTTCAGCCCGGGCACAAGAACAGGCCCGTGCAGCCGAGCGCAACCAGCAATTACGTACTAAGGAACCGGCAGCCTACCAAGCCGTCGTTTAATGAAGCACCAGGATTAACTCAGTGATAAACACCGGTCCTGCACGCTTCAGCTTCGCTGGTTAAGCATTTGTACGGAGAGCTTGGGACGTGATTTTTTCTCATATCCTTTCTCATTAGATCACTTTTCACTTTCCTTCCATGCAGAGTAGCAAACCGAACTCTGTATTTCCCTTTAATCTCTCTTCTTAAACAGCGGTGCTCTGCATTTAACCCTTTATTTAAATTCCTACGCCCGGAAAGCTTTGAGACGACGTGCAACCTTATTGCAGATGCGTCTCGTCTGTGCTGTGTAGTGGTGCCGTTGTTTAACTTCATGGTTAAACTGTACAATAGCTGACGATTGAGGACGAGTATTGCCCAGAAAGAAAGAACAACTAGGCCATGAGGTAGCCCAGTTTTGGCGCTTTGTATACAGTCATACTTCGGACTCGTTCGAGACAGAAAATTATCTGCGATGGGTTATAACTGAGAGGTACATGAGACTTCTCAAACGATTTGTAAATGATGCCCTAAAATCTTTGTTGTGTATAAACATTATGCGTCCAGAGAATCACAATAATATGCGTCTTTTGCTTGTAATAGCTGTGTTAATATCTGTAAGCACAAAGTTGAGCTCCAAATTAACACTATATTGCAGCTTCAAAGCTAATAGTCAGCGATAAAATCACGTGAAAATACCGGAAAGGGGAGAGAAGCAGAATATTTTTAGTTTGTCAATAATCGCCACTCACGGCGCTAAAACAGCTATGGCGTTCTGATGCTGAGAAAGAGTTCGGCAGTTTCATACTTGGCTGTGACATTCTGGTACTGCGAAAGGGAATTGAAGTTAGTGTTAAAAAACCCATTTTCTCTGTACTAAACTGGAGGCTTTTATTTTCTAAAGAAACAAAGCAGGGGACCGCATGTATGACGACACACCGTTAAGTGAGTTAACAGGGTCCGCGATGTCATAGCATGGTGATATGTCGCGTTTAGTTGCCACCTACGCCAATAAAATACGTCAATGAAGCACAAATTAGCACGTTATGGTGCCCCAGACAGAACCTTTACAAAATTCAGAAAAAAGCAAGAAAAAAAGAAATAGTTTTCCTTTTGTTAATTAGTGTTCGCCCCACTTAGACAAAGAGGACTACTAACTCTCTTCCGCTGAACTCCTGGGCGCACTTACTTCCAAAATTTATAACAAGCTCACAGAGAAGGCGGCTGCTTCCCAAGTTCCTTTAATTGGCTGCCAGGGGATATTTCTTTCGTAAGCCCTCAAATCCCTTGCGTTTTTCTTTATTAATATTGTGCTCTATCGTAGTGTCCGAAGAAGGAGCGATATTCGAGAATAATAATAAGATAATGAAAGAATAATTAACGCATTTAGTACCCCTGTTTCTAAGGGCGCGAGTAATAATTAGTTGAAAGGTGGATATCTGTGTATAATGAGGCTATAGCGTTTATTCATTCGCGACTTTGAACCTGCTTTTCATGTTTTACTTAATGTTTTTTCTCGCTGAGAGCCTGCCTGGCGAGAACGCGGCCTTCCTCGGCATGACTTCTTCGACCTTGACACCATTCTCCTTTTAAACTTGTGAGGCATTTAGGCGATGTTACGCGCTTTGTTGCTACGCTGTTTTTTTTTTTCATAGCTTTTCCTTAGCTGCCCTGGCGCTTAGTTCTAAAGCGTAAAGCTGAGCCTAAAGAGCATTGGAGTATTGCTGAATTTACTGTCTCATATTTATTGGGTTGTAGTTATATTACAGAGACGACAGCGTCTTCCAGAAGTCTTTCGAGGTTCTTATAGGCACTGACGAAAAGTCAATAAAATGAACATTTCTGTCTAATTTCATCCAAGATTTTTTTATTCGCGCCTTGTAAAGAGGTACGTCATTTTCAGGAAGAGAGGCAAGAAGCCAATATGCGCACAACTGAACTATAGTTTTTATTTGAGGGTGTTGGTCCCTTCCCCCTGTGCAAGGGTAGACAATCAGACGCATTTCTTTTAAACAAGACTGCATTTTTTTTCTTTTTTCTCCCTCTAGCTTGTTCCTGCTGAAATATTGCAAAAATCTTGTCCCTGTGCTGTACTTGCAGTATTTTTGCAATGCGCCTTCTAACTAAGCCTAACGGTGCGTATACCAGCCGCTTGTTTATTACGAACCGACCAGTCTGCTACTCTAAAAGCAAATTCCTTCACAATTTTTTACTACTCATATGCAAAAAGGTGATGGTGCAGTGAATATTTCAAACAAAAAACACGTGTATTACGTTTCTCTAGCAAACAACGCCATAGGTATCTGCTGAGCAAGTGCGACAAATCTAAAGGTGATGCGGCTGCTTTTCAAGAAAGAAGAAATAATCATGAAAAGTAAAAATGGCAGTAATATTTGAGCAAAACCATTTGCACTTAATTTGAATTGCATTTGCTGAACAGGCTGTCTTTCGTGTCATCGGTAATGGTATATAACCGAAGTAAGAACGTAGTTAGCTTTGGGAGAGGGTGAGGGATGGGGGAGTGAAGGAATCAAACGTGACAATCTGGTAAAAGAATTATACCGCTGTACTTTTACCTCTGCAAGGTTATCAAAACAGGGCTAATTCCAGCGTCCTGATTTCACGCTTTATTAATTATTTTGCTCTTTAGGGTCTTTTTTAACGATGCCTAAAATTCACTGTCTTTATGAGGTCATTAAGATACAACATATAAGTTCATACGAATAGTGCAGATATTAGCGGAATATACGTACCTGTTAAGTAGAGATATCCTGAAAAAAAAGAAAAGAAAAACAAGCAACATGTGTTTAGAAATGCAGATAACAGTGTAAATAACCATAAGCTTACAACTACCTTCAAAGACTGTAATTCAATGGCAAAATGATTTGGATGGGCAAATGAAACACTTTGCACTTGCCCGCAGTGTAAAGTAAAAGAACAGTTGAGCTTGATGAATTAAGAGTGCACAAATATTAAGTAGTAAAAATACGCCAACGGTTCCGTCAGTAATTCCTTTACTAAATGTATTCAAGAAATGAGTTTCAATATGCAACTTACTGCTGTTTTCTTTTTCGATTCTTATAGGGGCAGCAGTATTGCCGATCTTCGAGAAATCCTCTCACGCATAGGCGCTTCCAATCTATTGCACTGTCAACTCCAATTTGTAAAAGAAATTATGTCAGGTCACGAGTTCGTGAAGCGGGAAATAGCCTTTTAGCGATTCGCTGATCAGGAAGCGGGCATCGAACTGACATTTATGAATCTCTAGGTGTCATATTTTTTAAATGGAATTTCCAATCTCGAAGGCAGTTAGGCTCGCTCTTTTCTTTTGTCATTTCTATTTATTCTCATGAAAGTGGCCAATGATTGAGGCTTTAAAGTTCTCCGGAAAAAGTAACGTCGTGCTTTCGAAAGTTTAACGTGAGCTTTACATGTCCTTTCAGTCATCTTAATTTTTTGTTGCATTATTTAGAGTAAATTCTTTTATCGTGCCGTAGTTGTTGGCCTTGATTATGACACTATGATTATGTCACTTTGATCATGTCCCTTTGGCTATGTCACCTCGAAAGTCGGCTAGTCGTTTCAGTTTATGGTAAGAACACAATAAAACATAAATAAATAAAAGCGTTATACACAAGCAAGGAGACAAAAAATATTATGATGGCTCTACGCAGCTTTGACACATCGTAATAATGAAATATGTAAACAACGTGACACTAATTCATCCCCTGTTCAATTTGTGCGCAGTACATACATAGCGTATATGTGTAAATGCTAGAGATCTAATACCAAATTGAAATCAATGATTAGTCTGTGATTGTGCCAGAAGGCTTGCCAAGCTATCTTCTGAGGCATGTAGCGCTTTTCCGATTGTCAATTACTTCGCGCTTAAAATTTATGCGTTAGAAGAGTGGTTTGGATGCACTTATAATCGCGTTGAATATATTTGACGTTTCAATAAATCTTGGTATATTGTTCCAGCCGATGTCAGCCAAGTAAAACTTCGGTTCGGGCTGGTTGGTACATGGTATTTTGAAGGTGAAAAATTGGCAGAAGCACAAATGAACATGCATGTCTGACCTTGAAGGATTTCCACATAAAGAGAGAAGCAGACAACTGTATCAGACATACGTCCTTCTCTCTGCACTCAGCCGAATATAATTTCTTGTGCGCACGTCTTCGATAACTGGCTTTAGTGTGACATGAATTTCTGTGTGTTTTGTAGCACACGCATGCGTGGTTGAGTGGTTAAGGGTATTTCTCATGCGTTGTCGCAAGCAGAATAAATCAGTTGTTAGTCAGCGTCAGTGCTTGTCTCGTCTCTTCTTTAAGGGTTGTCCGGGGTTTTGCGCTAAATTTTTCATCTTCAAATTAAGATGTCAGCCCGAGGGGTTCACACGTAAGGTATAGGGACTGCTTGACAGTTTTTGATTATTGTCAGGCGCCTCTACGCGTGTGTGGGGAGCGACCCTGTTCATATCTTCGTTTCCATTCTTGTGACGTTTATTTTTATCATTCTCATTTTCTCTACAGTACAGAGTAGTCTATTGTTACCTGCTGTACATAGTAATCAATCGTTGCACCCAGTAGAGAATAGTGAATCGCTATCTATTTTCGTTCGCTATAAATTGTTAGGCCAGTCTAAGGTTGTATGTACTTGGCGATCGTCACTTCAGTAGCTCTACAAAGGAGTGCAATCTGATTTTTATGGAAGAGCGGAAAACAATGTCATAACGTTGACATAGAACTACCGAACAGCAGTACCGAAGAGAGAGCGACCACTTGCTGCTTCGGGAAATGAAAATAAGAGACGGATTTCACTAGTTGAGTTTGGTTTTATTCCGAACCGCCACCAGCAGCTAAAATCACGTGTGCATGTCGGCTTCGTTTGTAGCAGGATGCAACAAAGTCTGTTGTGAGTCAGCGAATTTCATTCAATACGTGAAATTTAGGAGATGTTGGCGCCTTTAGGCGGTGCTGTCTGCTCCTCTTCGAATAGAACAAATGTATACTAAATATGCAATAACGAGCCGCCATTGAACAAAAGAAAAGTACAAGAAGAATGATAAAGTCAGACAGTGAGGCGACGTAAATGCACTAACACACTTTACAACAGAAAATCGATAAAGCGAATTGGAACGTCAAGTCATCTCAGGCAAATGTAAAAGAGAAAGGTCACAAAACAGGTCACATATAACACATTAGAACGTAAAGCGAGCTCTCCTACACGAGATACAGAGCATTAGCTATGTCGTTGGTAGTCTATGTTTCTGAGCAATGTTTTCCCCATTCTACACCAGCTGGCCTATGCAAGCTCGCGCCTCTCAGTGTGTACGTAGCACACTCACCGGGACTGTACGCAGTCCTCCGGCGGACCTCGTAGTCGGTGCCCGGTATCTCGAGCACGCACTCGAAGGTCACCGACGGCGGCAGCTGCTCGGCGCTGAACGAGCGCCACAGCTCGATGTCGTACGTGCCGTTACTCTTGCGCGTCCTGCCGCGCTGGACCTCGGTGCGACGCATGTCCGGTGTGATGCTGAACAGCCGCAGCGTGGGACGGGGGTGCAGCCCGAGGGCGTCGCAGTGCACCTCGACTGTCGCCCCGCCGACGCCCGAGTTGCCGCTCGAGGACGACCCTGGTGCGGAGGTGGTGTCCGCGGGAGCCCCGCCTCGCGCTCGCACTCCCAGGGACGAGGCTGGAGCGGTTGACGCGGCTGGCACTGGCGTGGTCACGTACGTCAGCGTGAAGTTTCTTGCCGGCACTGCGAGAGGGGAAGGCGGGAATGGAAACAGACAAATCTTCTGAAGTAAAAGAGAGAGAGAGAGAGAAAGCAGAAGAAAGGTACAGGGGTCTACCGGTCAAGCGTCTGGTCTGCTACTTCACACAGAAAAAAAAAAGGCAGAGGATTAGCGCTGCGAACGCACAGTAGGACGCACAGAAAAACTACAATCGGTCCCTGAGACCGATATTCCTAAAAAAACTGCAGTGGCAGGCGAATAGCTTTCCGCGCCATTGACGAATGAGCCCATAGTGCAAGCATTTGTTTCAGAAAATGTCCTAGGGTCCAGTTGGCTTAGTGCGGCCTGTAAAGAGGTACGCTGGACTTCTTATTGAGGGTAAGCGCAAATATAGGTGTTGGGTAGTTTCTTCAGGCCCGCAGGAGTCAAACGTTGGTGCATCGGCCATTGCAAGAGGAAAATAGTAAGCTTTCGTAAATGTCACACTAAGCCATAGGTGGTAGAACAACGTGTCTTAAAAATACTTTCTGGGAGAATTTCAGAGAATTACTAGAGCGATGAGCGGGCTCCATGAACTGTATTTACACACATACTCTCGGGCTGCATTGGTGCTTACCCAAACAGTACATGAAGTGACATTCACTTGCTCTGATTTTGCATTTCTTTCTCTTTTGTTTTTACAAATTGGTAGTATTTGCTGTGTCATGTGTATTTGTTGTAACTTAAAATCTGTTTACTTGAACTTTCACGAGCAATGCGTGAGCGCGGTGCGACTTTTCTTTATAATATATATTCCTATTTGTTTTGATGTCCTTCTTGTTTTAGACGGCCTAAATTTTTCTTACACAGCTTGGTTAAGTGAAGAAGGGTAGCTGGTATAGTATACACATACATATTATTAATATATTGTATTATACCTATACATATTATTATACACACATATAAGAAAAGCAGAAAAGAACAGACTGCACTTTTTTTGCAATATTATGGCGGAGGACTACTGTCTAATTGCGAACTGTTGTAGTGCACGATATACCCTGGTTTAGCGCAGTCCGGCGAGACTTATTCACGAGAATCACTATGAGTCGACGAGTAGAACCAGTTGCGAAACGTAATGCTGTTCGCCTTTTTGCATCGAACTGTTTCACGTGTTTCCGAATACGTATAAGCTTTCGCAACTTTAAGTTGAAAAGACCCTTTCTAAATTTGGCTTTAAAACTTATAACGAGTTATAAACAGCAACCTTGAGATCAATATGCTGTCGCTCATGCTAAGAATCTGTCAAGAGAAAACCGCTACAGACAGACAGACAAGAAACTTTAATTGGTCCTAAGGAACTACCGTGTCGTAGTCGCGGGCCGCACCTGCGCCGGGGGCGGAAGACCGTGATCTTCAGCCCTGTCGCAGGCCCTTTGGACAGCCCGAAGCTGGACTTGAAGTTCGTTGCTCTTGACGGCTTCATCCCAGTCTTCTTGCCGGTTTAAAGGCGAGTGGCGCAAAGCAGAACATTGCCACAGCATGTGGTTCAAGGTCGACCGTTGCTCGCCGCAGTCTGGGCAGCGGGGGTCCACACCTGGAGTGTAGTGGCTCAGCCTCGAGCGAGACGGAAAGGAGCCCGTCTGCAGCATTCTCAGCACCGAGGCCTGGGGTCTACCCAGCTTCGGGTGAGGAGCCGGATACTGTCTGCGTCCCAGCTGGTAATGAGTAGTGATCTCGTGGAAAGTAAGCAGCGGGTCCGTGGTTCGGTCGATCCCCTGCGAAGCCGGGCCCCTCGGACTGGCGCGGTTGATGAGACCTCGCGCCTGGTCGTGGGCCAGCTCATTAGGGTTGATCGAGCCGGGGGAGACGTTCCGGCCCATGTGAGCCGGGAACCAAGTGATGACATGACGGGCCGTGCCTGTCTTGCGGGTCCTCAGCACCGCCGCAGCCTCGGCCGAGACAGAGCCGGCGAGAAAGGCCATCGCCGCCGACCTGGAGTCCGTGAAGATATGCGTGCGCCCGGGTTCGCACAGAGCCAGCGCCACTGCGACTTGCTCTGCGACGGACGCCGTCGAACGTTGTATAGACGCCGCATTCAGGATCTTGCCCTGGGGGTCAACCACCGTGGCCACGTACGAGTTTGATCCGGGATACCGCGCCGCGTCGACAAAGGACGAGCGCTGTGGGGTTTGCAGGGCAGTCTTGATGAGTGCTCGGGCTCTGGCTGCGCGCCGGGCCTCGTTGTGTTGTGGATGAACATTCCTCGGGAAGGGGGAGACTCGAAAGGTTTCCCTTTCGCTCTGGCAAAGCGGGACGGCGCACGACTCCTCGGCCATGGCTGCCAGACCCGCCATCTCGAGTATTCGGCGGCCGGCCTTGGTGGTAGAGAGGCGAACGATCTGTGCCGTTTTCTGCGCTTCGACGACTTCGCTCAGGGTGTTGTGGACCCCGAGTTGCATCAACTTCTCCGTGCTGGTCGTCATGGTGATGCCGAGGACTCGTTTGATACTCTTCCTCATGAGTGCGTCGATCTTGTTCTCCTCCGAACGTGACCAGTTTAGCGCAGAAGCCACGTAGTTGATATGGCTCATAAGGAAGGCGTGGTAGATCCTTATGAGGTTGGCTTCGCTGATGCCCCCCCTCCTGCTCGTCACTCGCGAAACAAGTCGGAGCATGTTCTCCGTCTTCGCACTCAGGCGCGCGATCGTTTGCGCGTTGTTGCCCTTTGCATTGAGGACCAGTCCGAGCACTCTGAGAGAATCCACCCTCTGGATGCGCTGACCCGTCTTCGTTCTGAGTTCGATCGGTACTTGGTCCAGCGTCGTGTCGAACTTGCGGCCTTTTCTGTCGGGTCGATAGAGCAAGAGTTCCGACTTAGTCGGCGAGAGGACGAGTCCCGTGCCCTCGAGGAATTCTTCCGTGACTTGCAAGGCCTCTTGCAGGGCCCGCTCCACCGCTGCGTCCGACCCACCGCCGCACCAGATGGTGATGTCGTCCGCGTAGATAGCGTGATTGAGATTGACGGCCCCGATGCGGTCGAGTCGGACTGATAGGTCTCTCATGGAGATGTTGAAAAGCAGTGGAGATAACACCGCACCCTGCGGCGTGCCGCAGGCTCCCAGCGCGTATCCGTCCGACTTGACCTGGCCCAATTTGATCGTGGCCTTGCGATCCCTTAGGAAAGAGCTCACGAACGCGTGAAAGCGTTCGCCGAGGTTCAATCTCGTCACAGAGTCGAGGACGTGCTTGTGCTTGACCGTGTCGAAGGCCTTGGCGATGTCCAGCGCCAAGATGCCTCGGACGTCTCTCGTGACCACGTCGACTATCTGCCTCTTGATCAGCAGCATGGCCTCTTGAGTGGACAGGGAGGGTCTGAAGCCGACCATATTCGGCGGGAGGAGGTGTCGTTCCTCGACATGCCTCGATATTCTGTTGTGGATGACATGCTCCGCCACCTTGCCCACGCAAGACGTGAGCGAAATGGGTCGCAGGCTGTCTATGGCTGGTGTCTTGCCCGGCTTCGGAATTAGGATCACCGAGGCTTCCTTCCAGGCATCCGGTACGATGCCGGCCTCCCAGACATTGTTTATTTCTTTGGTGAGCAGTTCGATCGAGCCTTCGTCTAAATTTCGAAGGAGTCTGTTCGAGATTCCATCCGGCCCGGGCGCCGATCTTCCGTTGAGGCCTTGAAGGGCCGCTCTGACTTCCGAGACGGAGAAGGGGGCGTCGAGCTCCTCGTCCGCCTTGCCGCCATAGGCCGGGTAATCTTCTGGCCCGGACTGCCCGATGGGGAGGTAGCGACGCGCGACTTCGTCCATCACTTCGGTCATAGATGCGCCTTCGCTGTTAAGCTTGTGGACCAGCCTATCGATAGCCAGAGTGTGGTTTCTCTTAGACTGGGTGTCGTCCAATAACTGCTTGAGGAGGTTCCACTTGCCTCCCGCACGCATCTGGCCGTCGACGGACGCGCACACTTCGTTCCATAGCTGCTGGCCGAGCTCCTTGCAGTGCGATTAGATCTCGCGGTTGAGGGTCGCAATCCTCCTCCGGAGGTTGCGATTCAGCTTCTGCGTCTTCCATCTGGCCGTGAGGGAATTCTTAGCTTCGAGCAGGTGCGCCAATCGAGCATCCATGCGATCGAGCTTGAGGTCTGTTTCAACGGTCCTGGTGACCGCAGCTACATCCTTCTTGAGCTGCGCCACGAGGTCCGCAAACGACTCGTATTTCTCGTGGTCGTCCTTCCTTCTCTTTCGGAAGGCGTCCCAGTCGACTATTTTGAAGGACCTCTGCGGGGCCGCGCTGACCGGTAGGGAGATTTCCACGATGTAGTGGTCACTTCCCAGGTTCTCTTGTAAGTTGTGCCACTCTGCTCCCGGCGCGTTCTTGACGAAGGCCAGATCTGGGGTGGTGTCTCTCGAGACCGAATTTCCCATGCGTGTGGGGTAATGGGGGTCGGTTATCAGTTCTAGGGAGCTGTCAGTCGCTGCCTGCAGGAGTCTGCAGCCTTTGGGAATGCTTCTCACGTAGCCCCAGGCTTCGTGCGGCGCGTTGAAATCTCCAGCCAGAACAAGCGGCGTCTCCCTCGCCTTGGACGATGCCTTGGTTGTTAGGCTGTAGAAGGTCTGCCGGTTGTCCCTAGGCGAGCAGTACACATTGATAACGTGGACGCTGTACTTGAGCCAACTGTTTGGTATGATCTCGACGAGCAACGCTTCCAGCTTGGTGTTGCCAAGACGGAGATCGTGCTCCTGGAAGGCGCACTTATTTGCAATAAGTATCGCGATGCCGAGCCCGTTCTCCGCCAACGACGAGACAGCTCGGTACCCCTGGAGGGAAATCGTTTCCATTCCCGTTTCCTGTAGCAAAATGACGTGGCGCCTCGCTTGCGGCTCCCGGGCCTTGATGAACTGCACCAGTTGAGGCCTGCGCCTCCGAAAGCTGGCGCAGTTCCACTGCCACACGATGAGCTTACTATCCGGTCTGGCCATGGTTGGGCATGTTGGACCGGAGCTGGGCTGAGATGCCATTTTGCTCGTCAGCCCACGACTGCTGGTTGTCTTGTAGCATTTCACTGGACACTGCCTCCGGCCTGGCGGCGTCGCCGTAGTGTACGTCACATCGCTTGGCAAGCTCGTTCTCAAGCAGTTGCACTCGGAGTAGAAGGGCCTGGTTACTCTGTACCAGCTCGGCAAAGGATTTTTGCATGTGGTCCAAAGACCTCTGCATGTCAGCCTCCGCCGTGCTCACGTCCTCAACAGTACCCTGGGAGGAGGTGGCTCTGCGCTTGACCGCTCTTGCTGTGGCCCCTTCTTCCGTAGACATTTGCCTTGGCGCAGCCGCTTGAACGGCGCTGGCGTTTCGGAAGGCCTCAAAGTCGGCCTTCATTCTCCGGATTTCCTCCTTGAGGCTGGCGTTTTCGTTCATCAACTGCGCGATCCTGGGATCATGCGCCCGCTCGCTCTCCTGTGCGGCGGCGTGTTGCGTCCGGCCCGTCTGCTTCGTCTGTTTCACTTTGTCGGCCCAGGTGGGACCTCCTGCGATGCGCACGTTGGACTTGGAGCGGCCCCTAGATTGAGAGCGCCCTCGTTGCACGGAGCGCTCATGTGAGCGGGAGCGCGTTCTAGAGCGGGAAAGACTGCGCGAGCGGGAGCGTCCCCTCGAAGAGCTCCTCTTCCGTAGCGCTGACGTCAGTGCCTGGCTCATCTCGCGTGCCGCGTTGCCGGCCTTCTTGGCGTCGCCAGTTTTCTTCCGCCGGCGCCTCCGGCGTCTCTGCCTGACGACATACGGCGTTTGGAAGCGTTGCGCGCACTTACGATCAGCCGTTGGGTGAGGGCCGCCGCATATGCCGCATTTCGCCTCACACTGGTGGCCTTCAGTGGGGGATGTGGCTCCGCATCCCCTGCACTTCTTCACACTCGGGGTCGGACATACATCGGCCCTGTGACCAAGTTCCCCACAACCGTAGCACACATCAACTTGCCTTCTGTATAGAGAGCAGGGCAGCATGCCTGCTCCACACATGACAAAGTTCGGCACCCTCAGTCCGTCGAATAGGACGATAACCGTAGTGGTGGTCTTGATGCGACGCACCTCCAACGCGGTGGGGTTCCGCCGGTGTACGATCATTGCGCGGAGCTGAGCGTCGTTGAACTCGACGTCGACGCCTCTCACAACACCCTTGCATGTATTGTCCGAGGCGGCCATGTACGCGGCCACTTCAAAGACCCCTTCGCGCAGGTGTATCTGTTGAACCATCGCGTAAGCACGCGCGTTCCTTTCTTCTGGTGTTGAGACTACGTAGATGTTTTGCACGCTATTTGGGCAGACGATGTCTTCGCCAACCTCGTCGGGTGAAAGCGCCGCCGCCATAGCCAGCGCCTGTGCCACTCTAATAGTGCTTATCTTTTTCACGTCGAGGCCACCCCTTGGCCTAACGATGACTCGAATATGGTCCCGTGGCAGTCTCGGGAGCCTTGAGGCTGCGGCTAGCTTCTTCAGCGCGTTCCGCGGGGCTGCCGTGCGGCGGCCGCCCCTGCCGCCTCCCTGCTTTACCGGGCTCGGCGTCGACTTGGAAGTTTCTTGCCTTGCCTTCTTAGTCTTGCCCGTTGCCGTGGTCCAGCCGGGGCACCTTGCTTCTTCGGGGGTGATTTCCACCCCATCCACCATCTCGACTTCGGGCATGATGCCCCACCACCCCGGAGTTAGGCCAAGGCCTAGCCCGTACTCCTAACCGGCGTTGACCCGTTAGGGTTAGCTCCGCCCGGCGTGGCGAAAAGTTCAAGGTCGTATAAACGTTCCAGAAAAGCACCTACCGATATAAATCCGGTATCGGCTTGATCCCCGCAACAAACTGCGTCGAATGATGCACAGTGTTCAAGCGTTTTCGCGTACTGCACCACCGAAAACATTTGAGGAAACGGGAGCCGATGTTTGCGCGTCCGCACTTCTCGGCGCCCCCTGGCGATCTCAGAAAACCGCTAGAGTTTATTTTTGTAGATGTGGTTCTCGTGGCAGACTCGGGTTATATATGCGGTCCTTTCAAGGAATACAATTTAGTTTGAAGTCAGCGCATGCCCTCCTTTACCTTCTTCTCGTCCTTGCCCTGTTTCGGCGCTCTAACTTCACACCATCGCACACCTGTGACGCAGAGTTATTTCGCACATCTGAACGCCTATGAGCGTCCTTCTGTCACGCTGAAACCTGTGGCCTTAAACAAGCAAAAAAAAAAAAGAGACAAGCGACCCAGAAATTAAGGGAACGGAACAAGAAAGAGGGCTGCTACATGTTTGAACCGCGAGCACGTACGAACTCTGCCTATACACGGGAATGTGTCGTAACGCGTAAGCCCCCGGCGTATGGATAGTCTCTACAGGCCACCGGCCTTGTCGAGCTGGACAAGCATGGAAGTTCTGAAGCAGCCTGCATAGAATGACAAGCAAAACAGAACGAGCACTTTCCACACGGATGAGGAAACGGGACCCCTAGCCTGCTGTAGACATGTGTGCTTACTTACGCCTGGTAAGGGTGAACACGCCCCAAGGCAGGGACCCCCGAGCGCGAGCTCTCCCCTCTGTTGCTTCTATTTAGACGCGACAACGCTGCCGGATGCCAGGTCCGCTCTTTCTTTGTGCATTATTTGACCTCATCAGGCAGGAAACGCTTGGGTGACTTTCCATGTCCCTCGGAGTCTTTTACTTCGTCGCTTGTCCGCGCCCCGACCTTACTTTACGGGTCCCTTGTTGGAACAAGGAGCGGTTAGCAGGTCGTAAGACTCGGGAAACCGCGACGCCTGGTGGAGGCAGGGTATTGCGCTGGAGGCGATGCATGTATAGTGGCTGTCTACTGCAGCTAGGTAGTCGGCTATAGAACCCAGGTACGCCGCATTTATTGCCTCCGTTGTTTTGCTTCATCAAAGGTTGGTGCGGGCGGCGAGCTTGAAGCTGCCCAAGAAGCGTGGTCTTCTTGAGGCATGAAAAAATCCTGTAGCATTGAACAACCGACAGTACATTGGCAGTGATAACTTGTCGCAATCTTTTTGATTAAACGCTGTAATAATTTTATTCCTCTATGACGCGTTCATATTCCTTTGTCACTGTCGAGATGTGATTCTTGTTTTCATCAAATGATTTTGATTTTCGCACTTGTAATTGTTACTGCTGTTGGCACCTCAACAGCAGCGTACTTGGGGAAGAGGGCTATTGAAGACATGAAAGAGTGGAGAGGGGATCAAGGAGAGTTCAAGTCGTCGTAGTTTGACGCACCACTTCACGGTCAGGTACAGAGGATCAAAACCGTAGGGAGAGTTGAGCGGAGTCAGCAGACTCAAGCAGGCTTCGAAGAGCTCACTTACGTTTATGGGAAGGTCCGCTGGAAACGAGAATGTTTTCAAGCAATGAATAGGGTAAACTCAATCTATTGAATGCACTGTGCAGAACTTCCTCCGCATATTCATGGACTGGAAATTCACACAGCAGAAAGGCCAGTGATTCCGGAATGCACAAGTGCTGCACTTTGGGTTTCGAAGCCCGTGCAATCTGTGCCTGTGCTCAATCGTCCATACACACTTCCGGCTGAAACAGTGCTTTGGAAGGAGCTGCGGCGCGCTGCCGACTGCGATGTGGCTGTCGGCAGCGCAGTTGGGCGACAAGTTCGCGAGCTATGGAGAAGCGCGCAACATCGCACGAGTTCATGTGCCAAATGTGCGGCACATTTTGGTGTATAGTTTTTACGGCGAGGACGTCGCCTGGAAGTTATTTTCCTAGAATTCCTACGTGGGAGAGAACTCACTTGAAAGCAACGTAAAAAACCTCGTTTATCCAACGTTCGAAGCTTGTGGGCAAGTGAAGACAACAGGTGTTCGTACAAAATTTGAAACGTGTGGTCTTCTGCAAGTGTTGAAAGCTATCGCGAGCATGCAGGTTACGCTAGATAGCCTACATGCAGCGCTGGCTTACATATATGATCCCTAGGTTTAGTTCGAAACGTGCGTACTCTATCACTGTGCGCGCAGTGTCGTAGTGTTGGCTGCATCGACCGTGAGTTGACAGACAATTACTGGCTGGAAAACTAGGTGCAATTTGAATGATAGTAGGCTGAAATTCGTGCTCAGTTAGGTGTAAATACATGATCGTAAGTACGGACACTCAGTGGGAAGTAACTGTAGACGGCTGTGCCTGTTGACTGCCAAGCTAAGCTCTGCTGCACGAACACTATCAACATCGCCGATGCATCTGAGCTCGGCTCATCATACTCACTATCCTGCTCTTTGTTGATGGAAGTCAAGATTCAACATTGTGGTTTGTCTGTTCTGTCGTCGACGTGTGATCGGAAGTTATGAGTACAACATACTGTGAAAAAACTGCGCTTATTGCGCAGGTCCAACGGTGTTAGCATAACGCCTGCGCCTCTGCGCCTTTATGTTTCAACGCCATTGAACTACTGTAACAGAACGACAGCCACCCTTTAGATAGTTGCGCATGAATGATTTTTTTACAAGTTACAGTACCCTAAGGCTTACACGTGGTTGTTCCCCCTATTGAGCTTTTGTGATGTGTCAACATGGCGCTCTTGATTTTCTATCTACGGCGTGCGAACCGGACCTCCGACGAGTAAATGAACTCTTAAAAAAAGGTTCACATGCTTTGGTGCTTATCTTGTCTTACAAGAATAATTGCCATCTGCCTTCCTTGCCTTTCCTTTCTTGAAAACTCAGCGCTCGCTATTTTCCTGTCGACAATGCTGTGCCACGCTGATAAAGCGCAAGCCGTTCGGCACTTGGAAGTACCGGGCTCACAGCGTTAAAGAGGGGAAATGCGGCCAAGATAGATGAAGATTATCGTCGTGGGACAAAATACGACCCAAAGGGTGTAAACGTTTTATGGGAAGCATATTACGAGAGCTCAACCCAGCTCCTCAGGCGCGGCGGTGTCGCCATGAAACCACGTGACACCGTGACGTCACGACAGAGGAGAAGTGGCTTTGGCTCAACTCTTGCAAGACGGGCTGGGTGGGAATCGAACCAGGGTCTCCGGAGTGTGGGACGGAGACGCTACCACTGAGCCACGAGTACGATGCTTCAAAGCGGTACAAAAGCGCCTCTAGTGAATGCGGTGTTGCCTTAGAAACGAGCTGTTTCTAAGGCGTGCGTCTCTTGCTCAGGCGCACATTTCGTTGCCGCGCCGAACGCTGCTTTGCTCGCCGCTCACCGCGTCCAATGCGGGGCGCGTAGTCGCTGCCCTGTAGCCCATTGTCTTACACCCCTTGGCGGGTCGACGGGAACGCTGTCGCGTTCCACTCTTGAAGGCGAAGCAGTAATGCATGAGTTGTTTCTTCGTCTAGCCGAACCAAATATAGCCAAGCAACAGCAGTTCACCAGGCTAAACAGTGGTTCAACAACTAAAATAAAGGCTAGTATGCTTCGCATCCTGGGCTTAACCTTACCTAAGCCACAGCCATTTTTTTAATAGTGTGTGTGCTCGTGCTGTCGACATAACAACCAGCCATCTCGAAACACCCAATCATAGTCCGGTGGGATAGATGGCGAGTGTGCAGCATCGACGAACCGAATAACGCAACCTGCTTTTCCCGCTTTCCACAAGCTCTTCCCGGTTGCTTCCACGTGTCAGACATTTCTATCTTCCTTTTTTTTTCCGTTACCGATAGAACCACAAAGAGAGGGCAGATTACACGAGGAGTGCAGTTACTTCCGGTATTCACGAGAAGAACCCGTTCGTCTTGGCCATTTTTGTTTGCATTTTGCATTTTGACGTCATTGGTCGAGCGACTTACGGTATTGGGGAGCTTATACCATGGCTTATTGCCCTATACGTACGTAGCAGGGATCATGTGGGCTCGTCTCTCGAGGAAATGGCCCGCAAAGAGCTATGAAAGAGGCTTCCAACGGGTCGATAAGTTTAATAAGTGCACCCCGGGTCAGTGTCGTGCATATAGAATATGCAGGGCAAGTAAAAGGGTTGAGGCGCATGACGAAGACAAATAATGTGGATGACTCGTGGTTTAGGCTCCGAGAAAAGCAAGCTCAGTTGAACCAAGCTCATTACTCATTTAGAAAAAAGAAGTTCTACGAGGAATACACGGCACTCATTTTACCTGACCTGGAGGACGAAGAATGCTTGTCAGTAGTGTCTATTTTCAATGACTAACACTCTGTTGCCTAGGCAAGAGATTAACTTTACGTAGTGACCATACTACCTCCAAATTCTGAACTTTATGTTACATTTATATTCAGTTATTGAGAAGGGTTGCGAGAGATTAACTTTACGTAGTGAGTGTGCTACCTCCAAATTCTGAACTTAATGTTACATTTATATTCAATTCTTAAGAAGGGTTGCACATATTGTATATATTTTGCTGCACATGACATGACCACTGCTCGTACAATTTAGCCTTATTCGTTTCTATACGGTTGTTTCTTGTGTAAGGGCAACTCTGCGTAAATTATCAACAAAAATCCATTGTATAACCGATAGATACGGCTATATACGTATATACGGATATATACGGGCCTGAATATGAACAGTGCGACGTTTGATAATCTGTACAAAGACGAGGTTAACAATGTCTCATGCGTTGTAAAAACAAAATGAAAGCGATAATAGATGAAAGCGTGGTTCCAGCAAAGGCACATGAATTCCGGTTAATTTTTCTTTTCCAGAATTCAAGTTTCAAGCTTTCCAGTTTTTGACTGTGTCCTACAGCAGCAGATACGATGTTGAAGTAAACAGATGATGATTATGGTGACGATTATGGTTATGAACACTCACAGATGGAAGCTATAAGTTTTTGTTGCTTACGATTTCTTCTATATACAGCTGCCTCAGGGCAAACAATTCGTTAATGACAGCGAATTTCGGATGCCGAGAAAAAAATATACAGATCCAACGCACATTTTGGGATGGTTGTGAAGTGGTTAGGTGGATGCTAGAAAAGGGTTAATCTTCCGCGACGCGTTCATCAACACCGCGATTACGGGCCTTCCTGGCAAAATAACAAGCCTGACCCCTCCCCTCCTCCTCTACCTCTAAAATGAATTATGCGCTCAAAGGCGTATATTTATTGCACTGAAGATATTTAGGTACCGTTCTTGGTGTCGCTGCGTGGTTCCACAAAGAACAAAGCCGACCACCGGCACAACTCTAGTGGTAGTGCAGATAGGGCTACATACAAGCAATTTGTTGTACGACTGCTGTCGTGTGGGTGTGAGCTGTTCCGCAGGAGAAGCAGTAGTACCCAGCAGCAGCCACGCTCAGCAGAGTTCGGGACAGTTCGCCCAGATATCTTCGCATCAAAGAGTGTTACTTGTGCGCGAGAGCGTGGATTTGCGAAGTTGTACTATTGATTGCGTCTTATGCGCGACCGCGAAAGCTGGATTGCATGAACAGCATTGAGCATGGCGCCACGTGGAGAAACGGGGCCAGCGCCACTGCAAGGTCATGAAAGTGCGAAAGCATTCAGCGCTGTGGATGGACCTACTCAGGGAAATTGGACGTAGAAGACGTTGGTGTGGCGCCTAAGGAAACTTTTTTCGTTTTTCTTTTTGCTCAGAAAACCAACAACAACAACAACAGCAGCATCGCAATGGCACGCGTTCAAGTGGGGCTAGGTGGGCGCCAAAGAAAACGAAAAAAAAATGGCAAGCGGTCTACTACTGCTACACAAGGGGAAAAAAGTAGTAATGCGCCAAAAAGGGGGTTAAGTGGAGATAGTACTAGCTGGCTGCTCTTCAAGGAAGGAAGGGGGAAAGCAAATAAACAGAAAAGGCTGATAACTATGTAGAACGTACAACCCACACAAGTTATAGGAGCGGCCTGCAACTTCTTCGAAGTTTATGAGGACGGAATGCCTAATGAAAGCGGGGATTCGCATTAAAGGTACAGTCTTTATATGCCGATACTTACTATTTATAACGTTGATTTGAAGGTCAGCAAGAAAATTTATATCAGACACATTTTCGCAAATCAAATGAGAGGAAGTACTAACATTGCAAAACAACACAGTGAAATTTTGGCAGAATGCAAATGATAACCAAATAGGAAGAGAAATCTGGTGCAGTAACGAAATGCCCAAACATCGTAGAGAATGAGGAACATGCCAAGTATGCAGGCTTCTTAACAACTATTCAGTTGTTAAGTATTGAAAGCTGTTGATTACGCACCAAATATTTATTCCTCTCATATCGCCCCCAATATACTCCCACACCCTCATCATTTACGCGTTTGCGTACAAAACGTGGCGCATAAAACGTGGCTCTCATACAAGGCCAGACATTGGCCACCACCGAACGCCCCGAAAAAAGTGCCGCTCAAAGAAGAAATTTCCTTCGCAGTCCTCGCCCTGAAATTGAGGAACCAGCTGTTTCCACAACCAGCCGGACGCATTGTCCAAATCCTCGGCCACATTGGCATGCTGCGAATTTGAATTGCTCCGCACCGCCCCTACAACGACAGCTTGCCATCTGTGTCGCCACATCGGCCAGCTTTCTCTTGCCTCTCACAAGACGGCGGCGTTTATTGCCCCCCACACGCCGAGCCAGCCGGCAAACCTCACCACACCCCTTCCATCGCTAGGCACGCTCTCTTCCCTCCTTTTTTTCGCGATACGGAATGCGTTTCCCGCGTTACACTGCCTATATTTTTTTTCTGTTGCTTACTGTCCTTGTTTCTTGATTTTCTATAGAAAGATGATCCTATTTGCCTCTTCTCGCTTTTCCTCGGCACTCCCCCATCTTGTTACCGCCCTGTGCGTTGCTCGTAACACTTTGTCTTCACTCGCCATTTGCACTCCGTTGTACTTACGTGCTTGACACCTTCCCTATTCTAAGTTTGTTTAAGTGTGCTTCCTAACCCCGGAGGAATCAGATTGATTTTCCTTGTCTGAACCCCCTATACGTCGTTTTTCTGCCCTCTTCATTTTTCTTGCGGAAAGTTTTTACTGCTGGAGAAAGCATTGGATTTTCTTGCGCCCCGCCTACTCTTTGAGATCGCATGCCTCGCGCGGACCCTGCTAAGGGGTTTTCCTCGTTGTTTATCCATTTTTATTTTTATTTGCTCATCGGGCATCAGCATTGTGGCCGAGTGGCAAGGCCGGATTGGTTTTGCGTGTCAGAACAAACATTTATCACCCGGGATACGTTCCCATTTTATTACTTTTCCTTTGCCTCTGGCGTCACCAGTGACCGAATGGGAAGATCGGATTGGTTTTGCGCGTTAAAACAAACGTTTACCACCCGGAATCCAATCCCGCAACCCAACTCTTCCGGCTCCTGTGTTGATTTTGAACTGGATTCCTTCATTTATTCCTTATTTCCTTGCGGACATCTTCATGCCGGAACTGCGCAAAACAATCTTCTCTAGAAAGTAGGCACGTGATGAGTAAATTTAACTGGAGTTAACAGCTTTCTGGATCTCATTGTTTCCATTTAGGCGCAACTTCTAACTTTGCTGTTCACCGCATCGAATTTGTCTCGGGGCACATTAAGGAAAATTACACCCTCGAGGCTGGATTGGATGTCCAAATACTCTTTTCGTACCCTTACTTTCTCTGAAAATTTCGAAAACAGGTGCATTCGTTAGCAGAACTGCCTTATTTCGCCGTTTCAGCAATTTCAGGGGGGTTAAAGGGTGTTCTGTTCAAAACATACACCTTGCAGATATTAATGGTACTCAGGCACTTCTACATTTCGAGCAAACAAATAAGCCAGAAGCGTGTATTTTTAAGCGGTTTTCGCCAAGTTTTCGTTACAGCGCGACATATAGTCACAGTAATGGCTACGGATGTCGACCTGCTACTTAATGCACATGGTGTGTCCGGTGGGGAAGTGAAAAACATGGCTTCTTTTATTTTATGCTTTTCTGTTTTTAGCACTGGAGTCGTTAAGGTTGTTTCAGCTCGACGTTATCTTATAGATCAGCTTCCAATCGTCAACAAATAATAGGGCGTCAGTCAATCATAGCCTGTCAGGCGCCTGTTCTGTCTGGCGCAGCATCAGGGCCGGCGCAATATTATGCGCAGTAAGTCTTGCGCCGTTGCATACAATTATCGGTTAGAATAGACACTCGCAGATGCGTGCGGAGCAACCTGCCACCGCTAAGAACAAAGCAATAATTGTGGAGGCGGCGCGCGCCGGTAGTAAAGTGAAAAGACACATTTGGCCTTGTCGCCATCTCTCCTTCCTGACTTTCAAATTTTACTGCTAGCTTCGCTTAAGTTGCTTCACCTCGGTGCGAATTTACAAATAAACTGAAGCCCCGAAGCACCGCCTATCAGAGCAGTTAGAGGTGGAACTGCATTATTAAGGCGCTGTATTGCTCCCGGTAGTTGAGCCGAGAGGCAACATTTTCGACTCATAATCTTTGGGTCTGCAGTTGCAATCTAGCTTGAGCGGATTTCCGAGCGCAGCCCTTAGGCTCCCGTTCCTGTGCTGAGTGTCGTCGTCCCTCGGCGTAACCGCGCGAACGTGCTTGTGCCACTGCTCCCGCGTTCGTCATCGTCTTCTTCCACAGCTGTCTACGATGCCGCCCATCATGCCAGCGTTCCCATACAGCTGCCCTCTCTCTTCGAATGCGCTCGGAGCACCGGTCCACTGGCACTCGCTGCGGCGATTTGGGTGTCAAATTCTTTGCCTCAATATATGGTGAAATGAAAACACGTATCGAGCTGCGCTCAAGTGTCGCATTAGGGAGTGTCGCAATCGTTGGACATTATCTGCTCTTCGCTTAATTTTTTTTTATATAAACGTCTCGGTAAACACTTCAGCATTGCTTGTGCGGACGTCCTAAAGACTAGGGTAGTGATAGAATAAAATATATCGTGGTAAAAATAAAGCATAGTGTGCATTTGGGCAAAAGACACATTGAGGGAAAGGGTGTTCTTTCAAAATATTACCCTTAGAAATGAGTGTATTAGTTCGCTAAATACCCTTTCCTGTGGATGTAAGTGGGTCAGTTATAGACATGAGAGAGCACCTTTAAGGGTACAATTTTTATTTAGTGTGTGGAAGCTAACCGCTCGGATGGGAATCGACGTTTTCTGGTTCCAAATAGATTGGACAAGGCGAGAACAGGTGCGAATTTTCTGTGTTTACTTATTAAACATCTGTTAGTGGCAATATCTTTAAATAAACGAAGAATAAAAAATGGTATCTCCGCACTAGTCAAAGACGGGTATTGAGATGAACTACGCGACGCATAACGCCGGACTATATGAGAGCTTCAGAGGGTGATCAGTTCATGCATAGACTTTATATTTAGACTGGTTCATTTTGTGGGGGAATACATGCACATCAGAAGCTACATTCTGAGTACGAGACTGTTATGATGTTAGTGGCCCTCTTGCGAGAAAAAAGACTTCATTGCAAATTTTTTCCTATTGGTGTGCATGCTTTGACAATAATAAAACAAAAATAGGTCCTCATATACGTGGACTTTGTTTACTCTCTTGTCTAACTCAGCTCTAGATTTTCCTAACCTAGTGACGTTACTTCTGTTTTCGGAATGTTTTTAATATTGTTATATTTATGACCTGAAAAGAAGTAGACGCCACCATAGTAGGTGGGTAAATCTCTTTATTGTATTTTCAATTCAGTGTAAAAAAGACCAAGTCAGTTCTGTGCCTTCTCTTCATTTTTGGCCAATGTGTGCGCTTATTGAAACCTGTATAGTGTAAACCAACTCAATCAGTTACACGTTCTTTTAAACTTTAACAGCGAAGGAGAAAGAAAGGCGGAGAGTTTAACCATGTTGCATCTGGTTTGCTACTCTACACGGGGGAGAGTGAAGCGGGCAGAAAAGTAAAAGGAGAAGGAAAACAAGAACCAGTAACGTGCTCGAACACACGACAGAGTTACCCACTCAATAGAAAAAAATTAATTAAATTCTGTATACAATGGAGGGCTCCGGAATAATTTGGACCACTTGGAGTTCTTTAACGTGAACCTGAATCTAAGTACGCGGGTGTTTTCGCATTTAGATCCCATCGAAATGCGGCCGCCGTTGCCGGGATTCCCCTCAATAAAAGACAGTCACAGAGCTCAGTCTTCTTCAAAAAGCGCAACAGTGCCTTTGTGGCCCAAAGCGTGGATGAATGTCGAGGCTATGGTTCCAGTATTCTTTCTTCTGCGAACGCTTTGCCGTCCAGTCATCTTAAAGGGTCAAGCAATGTCTCTCTTTCATCGCTAAAACAGGGGCAGTGCATAAGGATAAAGTTTCAGGACAGCTCAAGTACATACGTGCAAGCACTCACCGTAGACCATCATTGACTGCTGCCTCGAGTCTATACCGGCCAGGGAAGAAACGACGCAAGTGTAGAGTCCGCTCATCTCGGTGGTGGGCCGTATGATGCGCAGTGCCCGGTACTGCGAGGGCCCGGTGTACGAGGAGTCGTCTAGGTGACCGGCCAGGATGCCGCTCGCCTGCCGGGAGTTCAGCTCCGGTATCCACTGGTACACGGGCTCCAGGAGGTCGTTGAAGAACCACTTGACCACGAGTCGCACGTCGTGCTCGTTGTACACGTACTCGCAGTCCAGCAGCACGGGCTCTTCGGTGCCGTTAGGCACCCAGCGTGGCACCGACAGCTTCCAAATGGCCACGCACAGAGCTCCTGCGTCATAGAGTTGAAATGTGGCATATGTTATATGGCATAGCCGAGATAGCCAGCGGAAAAGAGGTTTAAGAGAAAGAAGACGACGGAAGAGCAGGGAGGGTAATCAAGGCTGTGCCCGGTTGACTACCCTGCACTAGGAGCAGGTAAAAGTAGGAAATATAGATGAGAAAAAGACACGATAATAAATTATGAAGATGCAGTCAGTGCGAACACACTAGCAGAGGATTGTTTGCTGAAAGGCACAAGCGTTAGTAAGGCTCAGTCGCCTTCAAGTAGCGCAATGGGACTTTTGTGACTTTTTGATTTCAAGAGGGCTTAGTCCCATACTTGTCAACCTGTGAATTTTAAATTCTTAAAAATCCCGTGGACATGACAAGAGGGGGTAGGGGGAGGGTTATGTTTGCATTGAGCCCCACAAAAAACTAAGAGCAGCAGTAGAGACTGAAAATCAACCCACTGTTTTTAGACCACGGTGTATTTTTCAGCGACATTGATGTTGACATTGTCGCCTGCTTCAGGAACTTGTCTGAATAAACTTGCTCGAAGAAAGTAGATATCTGGTATATAGAGTTGTCTGATGCCACAACAGGGCGACAAATGTACAAAGCTACCAATAAAATTTCTTTATTCCCGTCCACTGCAGCCACATTTCGATGGGGGGGCGAAATGCGAAAACACCCGTGTACTTAGATTTAGGTGCACGTTAAAGAACCCCAAGGGGTTGAAATTTCCGGAGTCCTCCACTACGGCGTGCCTCATAATCAGAAAGTGGTTTTCGCACGTAAAAGCCCATAATACAATTTTTAAAGTTTCTTTATTGTGTGTTTTCTTCTTTATTCCTATTCCTTTTCTTTTGCAATCTTGCCCAGCCCCACCTTTCTACACCTTTAAAGCTTTCTCGCCGATAGCATAAGTTTTTTTTGTAAAACTTTGCCCAACATTCACAAAATCGTAGAAAGAGTAAAACGTTCGCGAAGCTACGAAAAATTCGGAAAGTTTGGCAGGTATGCTTAGACCAAGGTCCTAGGATCCTTTGCTCCCGGAACAGTCTGTCATCCAAGTGCCAGAAACTATCCGACATAGCCAGCCCATTGTTGAGAGTCCAAGGGTGAGCGATGCACACAAGGTGCTCTATTGTTTCGTCACACCCCCAAATATTGCACGCGGCACTGGTCGCTAGTGCTATAGGGAATGCATATGCATTAATAAATATGCCGCCCAAGTAGCTGCATTGATACACTGAGCACATTCAATATGTATTCTAAAGTGTCTTCCCGGTATTTTCCATGGTTTCCTCACTGTAAGTTTGCAAAAATGTCGCTGTGAAATCACTAAATCACGTTGGAGTCTCGCAATCTCGTGACTTGTACGATTAGCGCGATAAATATTTGATCTGTGAGGACCACATGTGAAGTTAGCGGACATTTTCGCCATGTGATCAAGCTTACACATCTGTACATTGAGAGTCGGAAGGTACAACGGCAAAAAAAAAGAACAAGAAAAAATGCATTCGTGCGCTTTTTGCTGCAAGAATTAATTTATTAGAGAGAGAGAGAGAGAGAGAGAGAGAGAGACGCTGTATAATGAATCCTGGAGAGGTGAACCTGAGTGCATACTTGGCATGCTACTCTAGATTGGTGTCTTTAGATTTGTCCTGTTGCAGTGTCCTGTTGCTCTCCTTTCCTCTTTCCTTTTTCCTCCCCTCCTTCCTATCTTCTATTTCTGCGTTGCTGTCACCTCCCTTCAGAAGAATAGGCAGGCGTTGTGCCCCTTCCGGTGGCAGTTGCCAGCCTGCTCCTCACTTTCCCTTTCCTAATACCTGTGTATATGTGTATATGTTTTCAAAACAAATAATAATAATAATAATAATAATAATAATAATAATAATAATAATAATAATAATAATAATAATAACAATTGGTGTGGTGAAAAATGAAATGATATACACGGTGCGCATCATGGATGTACAACACGCACATATCACACCCCTAAACTCAACACTAAAGTACCTCATTGAGACCAGTGTCTCTAAGAAGAGTTATAAGTGGCTTCGTTGAGCGAGATGCACAAGTAGCGTTGGTCCGCGGGCCAAGTACGTGTTGTACTCAAGGAGTGAGAATCATTGATGAATATTCATTGCTTTTCAGTAGTCGGTGTTGAAGACTCGCTCCATCCAACCGCGCTGTGCTTTTTCTATTTCCGTTATTAGGGATGTTTCTTCTTTCTCTTCGTTGATTTCTTTGAACACACATAAATAAATGTGGATAGCCTGCAAATGCAGAATCAGTGAGGTATGTCTGTCCCTACGTAGCGCACAGAGCAGAGTTGCAAACACATCCGTTGGTTTTAAATAGGAGGCACCTAATATATGTGGCATTTAGTCGAGTACGATGTAGACATACCCTATCAGGACTGTTAAGTTCATACTGCACGCGCAGCTCGAATGACGGGCTACGGGTTACTCTGAATTACCTTCGTCTTCCTGTGTCTCAGGGAAGCTCGGGTTTCTTGGACTGTTGCGGCGTCGAAAGGGTTATGCCAGGAAAGCGTTACCATACATGGTTTAAAGAACAGATAAATAAAGAAGAGAAGGCAGTGCTAAAGAAAACAAGCCTTCTGTTTTGGTAGACAATCTCCTTTGTACGACGCACAATGCACTTGTGCACTCCTCCCAGTTGAATTTTCCTTCTCATACGTACTTGCCCTGTATTAGCCCTGCTGCGTATCCATCATGATGGTCCGTATTACCCCTATTTTACTTCTGCAATGGCTTGCTTTTCTTTCTTCGTCGTCCATACTTTCTTTCGCAAAAGCCTTGGTAGGCAGGCCTGCATAAAACGTTCCGGCAGCTCACCCCTTTCAGTTTATCTCGTGCAATCAAGAAGTGTGCGGCCCTGCGATCAAGCTGAGAACGAGGAGCCGTATGCGAACTCTTCCGCGCCCGCATCCCGTTTGCAAATACGGAGCTCGGTGCCTTCTCTGAACTGCTCGTCCGAACGGGTGCTATGCAAATAAACGTAGAATATATGTGCGCGATACCCAAGGGAAAAGCCCGGAGACCAAATAGAGCGAGCGAGGCGGCGTTTGCTGCATAGAGCTGCTGTGGCCTGTGAAATAGAAGACCGCAGAAATCGCACATCTCGTTTTCATTCCAGACGAGAAACGGGGGCCCTATACATGTACGCGTACGCGGTGCCTCTGCATCGGGAATGTACTCCTCCATGCACACAGGATGTAGTTCTTTATGTTGGCGCTCCACTCACAATGAGGGGGACACTCTCTCAGCATTGAGAAGGGCTTCCTGCGCGTTCTCGCGTGTAATTCAGTGGTCGGTGATGAAAGGACCGCAAGTAATAGATTTTCGATACCAATTTAAGTGGTTAGAACGACAGCCTCCAATCAAAAGGGAAATTCGCGATGATGACTTAGGTGAAGAATGTTAACCACGATCGTTTGACACGGTGCCAATTTTCGCAAGAGCGCTGGCAGGTCGATAATACATCTCACAGGGGGCGCTTTCGATCGCGATCAAACGCGGAGGTGGATCGATCTCCATAGAAAGCGCACCTTGTGACTGGAGTAATACACGGTAACGGTTCTTCCAGGCGACAGTGACACCAGTAAATTCTCGCCAGGTTTCCAGCCCTCACATTATTGCGTTGATTGCTCTGCGCCTCTGATACCTGTCCCCAGTAAAACGTTCCAGATTCAATCCTGCAGTGCTAAATGTTTTCGATATTGTTTGTTCCGAAGTCGTCGAGAGTTTACACGAAATCACTATGAAATCCATAAAGAGTGGCACGGGTAATATTGGAAATTACTATGCTGCGTGTGTAATGTGACTGCGCATCTCTCAGTCATGAGAAACCACATCTAATGAAACTTTCGCTTCGTTAAAAGAATGTGAGGTTGTATGATTCGGCATAGAGAGTGGCTGCTTGTGGTTCCAGACTACTAATAGCGGAGTATACACAATTTTTAATATGAAAATGTCTCTAACGTTGCTTCTTGTTCGACGGAGTGTCTAAAACTGTGAAGCGATCAATGAGAAGTCCGAAAAGCCGAAAATTCCGCTTTCGAAACAGCTAATTACTTAAATCACGTAACTGAAACTGACAGTCTTATCGTAAATGAGATGATACTGATACTTCTGCTCTGTTTCAAAAACAATTCGGTAGATTCTTCAAAACCCACAAATGCCGCACGATGTGCCACTCATCACAATGCGGAACGAATAGGTCTTTGTGAATGTATTGAACACCTCCTCTATATCTGCCCGCGCTATGACGACCTTCGTCTTCTAATCTACACCATGTTATATGACCTTGATTCAAGATCGCTGAGGGTGACACAAGTACTTGGACTATGGGCACATGCCTCACAAGCCCAGAAAGTGACATATGAATTACTGCACAACATGAAGTCGACATACCTCAGTGAGCGATTGCGCATAGTTTCGATGTGCACTTCCGAACGAAGCAATACCCTCAGTGTCTTTCTTTCTTTCTTTCTTTCTTTCTTTCTTTCTTTCTTTCTTTCTTTCTTTCTTTCTTTCTTTCTTTCTTTCTTTCTTTCTTTCTTTCTTTCTTTCTTTCTTTCTCTCTTTTCTCCTACCCTCTCTTATCTTGTGTAGGGTAGCAAGCCAGACGCGCGTACAGTGAGCCTCACTGCCAATTCCTCGCCTTTGCTCTTTCTTTCTTTCCAACACAACGCTCCTTCGCAGCACACTACCTTTGTTTAAGAGTCTCTGGTTGCTCTCGCTTAGACACTGCCCGACAAAGAAGAAAAAAAAAGAAAAAAGGAGAAAGAACATGGCGCGAGCTCTTTCTGTTCTTCCTGGATCCCGGCGAGGAAGTGCAAGCATCGGCTCCGGAAGCGAGGCCGTCCACCATCCATCATGGCGCGCTGAGTGCTTCGCCCGCGAGAAAAAAAAAAAAAAAAAAAAAACAGACTCACTGACAGACAGAGCAGACTTCGCTACATAGGAATTGAGCCGATCACCCGGCAGCTGCGCGTTGCTGTGTCGGCTCCATCGCTTGAACTCAATGCCTGAAGCATCGTTCGCGGCAGCGGCCTCAAGTGACGCACGATCTCGTCGTTGCAGGTGAGACCAGCCACATGCGAATGGTGCCTCGTATTTGACACTTTGTGCTGCGACATCATCACGTAGGTAACTTCTGCCATTGGCAGGTTTGGTCGACAAAAGCGCCGTGAGCTTTGCAGCAAAACATTTTCGCATTGCGCAAGAGAAAGACAGAGAGAGAGAGAGAGAGAGGCAAAGGAAAGACAGGGAGGTCAACCAGAGATTATCTCCGGTTGGCTACCCTGTACTGGGGGAAGGACAAAGAGATGTGATAGGTGAAAGAGAAAAGGATAAAGAAAAAGAAACAAAAAACAAACAAAAAAGAACACATATATACACATATATACACACATATATATACACACACACACGCGTACACACGATACACACGAACTGTTTTTGTGGGCGCTGTCACGCAGTCTGCGAACGCGTTCCTAGTGTTACGCAGTGTCACCGTCCAATCCTACGTCACACAGTGTACAGTCACAATTTGTCAGAAAGTCCCATGTATTTTAAGCACCGCAGCAGCGTCTTCATAACTGCCTTCATAACTGCTGCAATTTGTGTTTTATTACGTTTACATTGTACACGAGGTCTCATTGCAGTCGCTGGCTTCGGGACCTCCTTCTGCATATTAACATCTTCTAAACGTTATAATCATCTCAATAAAAAAACCATTTCTGATTTTGATAGCAGATCGCGCTGATCTTCGTGTAGGCCAGTTTCCAAGGATGTTGTCTTCTGTTATTGGGCGCTTGTCCAGTTTGTTTGCGGTGGCTGAGATGGCTGCTCTTTGCGGGTTGAAACGAGGGCGCTCACAAAAAAGCAATGTACACGCAAGCGTTATGCTCTACAGTATGTTCGGCATGAGCCTACACAGCATTCCGCATAAAAAGGCAGTGAATGCGTTTTTAGAAACAAAAGTTTACGGAATAAATTTATTGAGAGCACTCGGAGATACGGCTGTAGAATAGCTGGAAACGAGGATATATATATATATATATATATTAAAGAAGAAAAAAAAAGAACAACTCATGCAATACCTTATGGTAATTTCATTTCCGTTCGCATTGCCGAATATTCATGGACATTATAAATGCCTGTAGTTTTGGCAAACGCTGTAAAACCGCAAACTAAGTAGCTTACAAAGTATTATTTTGTTTTCGAGGTCGCTGTTATTTCCAGGTACTTTAGGCACAGATACCTGCGAAGGAACACGCTTAGTCACGGGATCTCCCGTGACTAAGCGTCTCGGGAGATCTCCCGAGACGCTCCAAAGTCGGGACTAAGATCTCCCGCAGTCGGCAGCTAAAGCAGCTTCTGTTATAAGTGGGTTGCTGTGGAGAGGCTCTGGTTGAAAATAGTTCGATTGTGCTAAATTTAACTTCGCGATAGAGCATATAATAATCATACAAAAAGTGCAGCAGATCCGGCGAGTTGTAATCTATAAAGCGAACCTTTGTGTGAGTACGTAAAGAGTAGACACACGAATTTGAGTTCACTAAATGTGAGCACAAAGTTACACTGGAAGCTTTATTCGGGCATTGTAGAGAGGGTAATGCAATGTCGCCGCCGCTGCCGCGGATGCGTGGAGGCGAGCGCCATCTGGTGGTGGTTCAAGGAACCCAGCGGCGCGCTGCGCGCGTTCTCAGCTGTGATTGGTTCGCCGACACTCTTAAGTTTACCACCTTTGGGCCGTATCTTGTCCCACAACAATAATCGTCATCTGTCTTGCCCACATGTCCTTTCTTTAAAGCTATGAGCCCGCTACTTCCAAGTCAGAAACGGCTTGCGCGTTGCCATCGTGACACAGCATTCTCGACAGGAAAGTAGCGAACGCTGAGTTTTCAAGAAAGGAAAGTCAAGCAAGGCAGATGACGATCATCGTTGTGGAACAAGATAAGCCCTGAAAAGTGAAAACTTTTTAAGAGTGTATTCAGCAAAAGAACAGCCAAGTCGCGGCGACCCGGGTCACAAAACCCGGCGACGTTTGCAAAGAAATTGCTTCGCTTTTAAAAGAGTTTGAAATAGGTAAAGTAAGTCACAACGAAGCGAAAGATCACCTTAATGATGCCCAGATTGAGCTTTTATTCAGCTACAGCTGCTGCCCTCTAGGTTGGACGGGGATAGACTTCGCAGTCGTTGAATGATTTGTAGCTGAGCCCACTGTATATAAGACAGACGGCACAACTGTATAAATCGCTATACAAACGCAGTTGCCACCAACGCTGATCTAAGAATTTGTCTGCCAGAAAATTTCTTTAAGAAGATGCTTGGCCGTCTGCTGCAGATGTTTTGAGCCTTCTTGGTACCTGAACACAATTGGTGGATATTGAAGAAAAGAAAACGACAGGTTGATATCCACCAGACTATAGCAGAAGAGCCATGCGGGTTTCGTCCATCCAGCCATCAACAGAATTTATTTTGCCAATCAATGTTCTAAGTAGCGTCCCTAAGAGAACTCATCAGCATGAGCGTCTGCTCTCCATTGTCCAGGCAAAAAAACTTTAAAAAAAAGAAAGTGATAGCACGCTTACGCATGACGCCCCTCTCTGATTAATATCAAACGCCTCTTTAGTCTATCGTGATTGCTGATCCCCGTAATTAGCTGTAAAGGACACTTAACGTTAAAAACGGCTGACTCCCAACCATGGCACAATGCACTGCCGAATTGCTACCTCTTCATGAAATCTGCAAGTTTATATTTTTGCGCTGGTGGTCGCTGGCGCAACGTACCTGTAATGCTGGCGCAGACCAACTCTGTGGATAGTTGTGAACAGGTTATGCAGCTTAATCTGGTCTATTTTTCTTGCAGTGTAAGGTGCTCTTTCTTTTGTTTCTTGTGAAATCTATTTTGTTACCAACATAACTCTTCTCAAGGCGTACTTCTCATTTGCACTTGTTTGTACATATGCCAAATTGTTAGTCATTATTATTTTTCTGTACCTATCAATGGGGGGTGGGGGCATGATATTGAAAGGCTACTCTGTGTTTGTCATCACATTTTTTTAACATACGGCAGCTGATAGATCTGATCGCTGTGAATCCTGCACACTGTATGAAAATATATTCACTGTGAGGGAAAATTTGAATAAATTGTACTGAATTCAACATGCTATTTCTTGACATGTGTATTTGAGAGAGAGAGAGGGGAAAGACAGGGAGGTTAAGCAGAGGCGAGTTTCCAGTTTGCTACCCTGCGCTGGGGTGGAGGATTACAGGGGTTGTAAAGACGACAAAGAGCTAGAGGAGAGAAAAAAAACGAGTAACAGAAAAGACGTTCCAATCACAGACGTTCACACGGGCCGATCGATCTCAAGAAGCGCAGTAGCGCTTGCACGGCCTTTTGATGCGATGTTAAGTCGTGTCGATGTAAAATTTTTTCTTCCGACAAACCCTGGTGCTCCAACTGGTTCAGCACGACGGAAAGCGATCGTCTCTGCACACTGTACTGCGACCTACTGCAGGATATAGGCACCTAACGTACATCGCGGATCTCGCATGAAACGGGGATTTGCAAGCGATTCTAGTTGCAGACTGTTACGATTCGCCTATGACGCGCGGTGTAGCCGGCGCGGATTCAACGGACGGCGGGGCTTCGTTCAAAGCGGCGGACATTTTGGCCCGTTCGGAGCGGCCGCGACGCATCCCCGCCGAGCGCGTCCCGGCATGTTCAGTGCCACGTGTCTTTGTGTGTGCGTGTGTGTGTGTGTGCCCACGCTTGTCAAAGCGCGGCAGCCGGGGAGAGGAGCTCCCCCAGTGTGAAGCGAGGAGGTCTGACCGGCGCCGGCCCGGCTGATGCGTCACCTCCTTGTCCCAACGTGTCTATCAGTCCGTCCGTCGCCGCTGTCACGTGGTGTAGTCCCGTGACCTTCCCTCTTGCTCTCAACTCCGAGAGTATAAGAGCAGCTGCCCCCGGACGCCAGGAGAGAGGCTCCGATTTCTACTGTTGAGTAACGTGCTCTCCCGTCTCTCTACTTCGGTCGACCTGACCGCCCGCTCTTTGCGATGCTAGAATAAACAAGTTGTTCTGTTAGCAGTCGCCTCATGCTTTGCTGGAACCTTCGGATGCTTCCAGTGTGCCCCAGGCCGCCAGGCCAACGCTACCCTTGGGGCTTGCGACCCATTTGCAACAACGGGTGTCAGCACTGAGGTTCCAACAGCTGGTGGCCGCGCTGAGATTCCAACAGCCGGTGCCATCGGTGCGGATCAAACAAGACATTGCTATAGAGAAGCCCCGACATTGACACTAGGAGCAGAGCTTGCCACACATAGTGAAGATATTCGGCACTCCTACGAGATCAGCTGCAAAGGGAAGTTTTCTTTGCCTGTCTACGTCGCTGAATCGGCATTTCACGCGGCGCGTTCACTTAATTCGGTGTTTGCATTTCAGCATAGCCCGTGAACGACGTATAGCGCATAAATTTAAGCATTGCGTCAGGTGAAAGTTTGGGCGTGTGCGGTGGTTAAACAAGCTTTACCCCAGAGAGCGCCTTTCATATAATAAAAATTTACATGTCGCATTTAATTGTGTAGCATTTAATTAAACACACCACTGAAGCTTCCCTTCACACAGATTCAAACTTGCGCGCTAGATCTGCGTCGTTTCTCTTTAAGCGATGAGGGACCTGATTGGTCCATGCAGTCAGTACTAGCTTCTTTCTGTCCACTTTTACCCGCCGTTGTGGTTTCGTAGAGAGGGCGCTCTGCTGCTGAGCGCAGAGGTCGCGGGTTGAATGCCCAGTTTTGGAGCCTTGCTTTGATCAGAGGAAAATGTGAAAACCCTCGCGTACGTGGGTGTATTCGCGCGTTAAAGAACCACATGTGGCAAAAAGTAATTCCAAGCTTTTCACCATACAGTGTTCCTCATCACCCACTATGCACTTTCGGGACGGTAATCCCAAGGAAGTTTTATTGATTAAACTACGCACTTAAGTTTATCTTTGTCCAATTTTCTATTAAACTTTGTCTTGCCCATTTCCAGCTCGTGCAGTAAATTGTCCTCTAGCAATTAGCGTTGTGTCATAGGACCCTTTAGCTGTTTTTCTGTATTTGCGCTGGTTCCTTGCCGCGATAAGTTGCCAACTCGCTCGACATGTGCACCTTTGCCTCGAAACTATGAAGCTCGCATTGCCTGCTTTCATCCAAGAAAATGCACTGTGGTTTTTCTTGCGATCCTGTGACCACAGTAACTATAACGGAAGACAACACGCACGGTGATGTCTCATAAAAGAAAGGCCGGGCATGGAGCGAAAAAAGAAAAATGTGCTATTTCATTTCTGAATAAAACTGCGTTACCACTGAAGCGGCAGTTGCGAAGTTCTCGCACGACACCACGTGCGCCTGAAAGAGATGGCGTTTGTTAATGAACGTGCCCGGCAACTTGGTTGCGCTACAGCAAGTGCCCTTAGCGGTGAAAGCCCGGGTGTGAAAAACGTGTGAAAGAGCCAAAGAAAACAACTCTTTTTAAAAAGGAAGAGAGAGTCAAAGAAATCGATTTGGTGTATTAAAGGAAGGATAAGTTTTCCGGTGTGCACATGTTTAAGTGATGATATTGAGGTAGCATGTTTTATTTCACTGCGTAATTTAATGCAGAAGAGAGCTCGTGACCTGTGAATCTCTGACAGCAGTACAGATGGCTATACGTTATATATGTACTGTCTTTTGTGGGGCTTCGTCGGACGATGACGCAGTTTCCGTGAAATGGAAGTCTGCGGGAAATCTCGGGAAAAACTGCATTAGTGATGAAAAAGATGAAATATTGCTTTTTGTATGGTTCCAGAAAAGCAGGGTCTGTGTTCTCAGACGAAAATTTTTACACTGCAACTGTTCGTCAGGGTAGCTGCCAGCCGGCAAATGACCAACAGCACTTGTCAACAAAAAGCTTTATGGCTTCGGGCCCAGGCTGCTGCAAGCCTGAAGAAAGGCTTGTTTGTATCCATGAATACTCGCGGATAATAACATATTCTTTAAAAATATAGGTAAGGTTGCTCCTCAGCAATTGGTTATTTGCGTGTACTTAAAGAGGTCCAAATTTTTTGTATCATATCTTTATTCTACATATGCCCAAAAATTTAAACGCATCATTTCAAAGATGGCTCCTCCAGTAGGCCGCTGTGTTATTCTCTAACGCTAGTAACACTAAAAGTTTCGTTATATACTTTTAAAGCTGTTTACGGCGCCAATAATTTTCCTAGGGGTGTACACCAGTAAAACGAAAGAAATATAAAGGATCGAGAAAGTTAGTTTGTGTGAGTGAATTGTGTTTCGCTACTGGGTGACAAGTGTTTCCGGCAAATGAAAGAGGAAGGAATTAATTCGCATAAGATGACATCTGTTCTTGGTGTTAAAGACAACTCCTTCCACGTCTTATATGCCGTAACTACTCCAAAACTTTTGAAAAGCTATACTTTTGCAAGTTACAAAAAGCCGAGAATCACAGACCACGTCACGCGTAGCCCTTTGCAATTACATAGCGTTTGCGAAATTGGAACAGAACATGTTAAAAAAATGCGATGGAACTGAATTTAATTGAATTTAGGAGTTTTACGTGCCAAAACCAAGGTTTAATTATGATGCATGGCGTAGTAGGAATATCGAAATAAATTTTGACCTCAAGGGGATCTTTTACGTACCCCTAATGCACGGGAATCGGGCGCTTTTACATTTCGCCCCCACTAATATGTGCCCCCGCGGCCGGGATGTGATCCCTGGACCTGGCGCTTAGCAGCGTAACACCATAGCTGCTAAGCTACCGCGGCGGGTGATGGAGCTTAAAAACCTTCAGATTAAAAGTAAAAACTAATTTTTTACTGTTAGTCCTGTGGCAGGAAGATTGAAGCGGTGACGGGAACACTAACTTTTCCCATCCTCTGCGTTGCAGGAAAGAATGTTAAGCACGCGAGTAAATTTGCTCATCGTTAACATGCCCGTACGGTAAGCGCGAAGAGAATTCTTTAAATGATTCTGTTTCGTGCTTTCCTGGCGCATACTTTCAACTTTCCCGAAAGCTGCCGTTATCACTTCGCTGCGTTAATTAGAGGAACTTCGTCGTTTTTATGCTCAGGTATTTCTGCATGCCTTTCACAGAATATGGCACATTCAAGCGCGCTTCGAAAGCGTTCATCGTGTCTTGTTATTTTCAGCATTGGACGCAGCACTGCAAAAAAAGAAAAAGAAAAATTGCAATTTTTTTACTTTATTTAACGCCATGCGTAGTACATTTTAAGGTTATTGTAGTGTTTACATCGTTTACTTTCTCCAACTTGTGCTTCTCGATAGGTGTCACCACGGTCGCAGGAGAAAAGACGTGTCTGCAAGAATTACTTAAATGCCGGTGCACAGAGCGGGCTGTCTTCCTCAGTTCAGCGAAGAAGGAACTACTTGTCTAAGTGCGGTCGTCCGTTTTCGCAGGTTTGAAAGACGCTGCTGGTGTGCTTTATAGTGTTTGCAAAGCAGCGACGTATGCGGAAAGGTAAACAAGATTTGCACATTATCTGCATCTTTCAGCCAGGAGATACTTCAGTTCTCAAGAAGGCAAGTGTGCAGCTCAGAATTTGACATTTGTTCACACTTCACGCGGGTAGAACTGCGAAGGGGTGATACATAATTTTATGCCAGGGAGGCGGGACTCAGTGAAACAAAGTGTATGCGGTTACGTATTTTATAAATAAACTACCCGTGAAATAAGGCTATGGGTGGGAGTAAAATAGCACAAAGCCAAAAAAAAACCTTAGGAACACGTCTGTCAATGTAAAATAGCAACAACAAAAAATTCACCGACAATTACGATTGTCCCTAATGCGAAATTTGAGTGCAGCTCTTTAGGCGTTTTGAATTCCATCGGTTGCGTCGCCCATTGTTCAGAAAGAAAGCGCTAACACGGGAACGAGTTTCTCGCGCCGAGCGCATTCTCGTGCCTGCTCTCTATCGGCGGCGGTGCGGGCGAAGTAGTGCATCCGATGTGGGTCCACAGCACATGCCAGCGCTCTGTTTCCATATATGGTATCGGTGGACGCCCTCGCCCAGCGCTCGCCGCATGCTTTAGTAATGCCGCCATCGGCGTACTACGGAGCACGCTACTATGGCGCAATCTCGTAGTGTCGTGCGGCGCTCTTCTTCCTTCCTCACCGTTTAGCCATACTCTCCTCCTCCGCTTTCCGCCTCATGCTTTCACTGTAGCCTCCTCCTCCGCTCTGCTTCTCGCGCTCTCTTCGCTATCACCATCTTTCATCTCCCGCTGCGCTCCGCGCACGCTCTTTGATCCTTCGCTGTGCTCTTTCGCTCGGTTACGCCGACGCCAACGCTCAACGCAGGAACGGGCGCCTAGCTGCGCTCTAAAAAATCAAGATGCAATCTTGATTATTACAATGATTGTAATCAAGATTACAATCTTGATTACAATCCAGACCCGACTCGGCTGGTTGTGCAAAGCGCTCCCTGGTCGCGTCGCAGCAGTTACGGCAGTGAAATGAGAATCCAGCAAAGCGAGCTCGTGATTGCGTAACACATTCCGCTTTAGTGCATCATAACGTGCCAGCCCGCCTCCAGGGGGCCTTAAGAAAGTCTACAAAACAGAGAAGTGCGTTCTTCGTAAAGGTCTTTCTCTGCCAACAAATAATAATTGATATGGCTTAATGCAATACTGACCCACATTTCGTAAGTGGTATCACACGCTTCTCGCCTGCAAGAGAATGACACCTAGCAAGTATGCAAGCTGTAGAAACACTTATCAAGAAGTTTATTACAAAGGCTAAAAAGTGTTGGCACACTTTGTAGTTATGCATGTCTTATCTTGTCTACCTAAATTGCGTGTCTTTATGTAACGCTGTGCGCCAGGTACTTTTACTTCGCGAAGAGCATGCTCATTATCAGCATAAAATAGCTTTCTTGTTTTCAGGAAGGAAACGCTGACCAGACAGATGAAGATTATTGTTTGGGGACAAGATGGGCCCCAAAGGTTGTAAATTTTGCTTAGGTTGTAAAATTCATCTTCAGACACCAACCTGGAGTAATCGACATCATTGCGACACCATGAAAAAGCAAAAATTGCTGACATCGTGTAGCAACATGGCTAGGTATGATGACGTTGCTCATAAAATGTAGACAAAAGTGCTTGCTGAACGCGTGTCTCCAGGCTGTGCCCGCGAGGGCCGCTCGCCGCGATTCCCGACGAGGAGCGAACCAATATATCTCGACGTCGCGACGCGTCCACCGACTCAGTAGCTAAATCTAAGCTGGAACCATGAGCCCTATAACGTAAAACTATCCCAATCTGTTCTTATTCCAATCCGCTGACGTCTTACGTAACCACCGACGCAAGCATCGGGCGGTAACACGCAGCGTTGTTTGAAAAGCCCAATCAAACGCGCTTCTCGTTTATAGGATGTCACTTTCTTTTGCATTAAAAGCGAATAGCATTGTCTACATTGAGCAGTTGTTCTTATCTGGTTGGCGAGGAGCACGCTCAAAGGGAGAGAGGTTCGATGGGGCCTAGCCAGCGCAGTGAAAGTAGACAGCCGGATAAGGAGGGTTGGGGGAGGGGGGGGGGTGCCGGCGTTTGCGATTGGTACGCTTCTCCTTACTAAATTAGCTTGAGGTGGCCGGTCGAATACCGCGGCGGCGTGAAATGGCAGGTTAAACATGCCATTAAAACGGATGCTCAGCAAAATAGAGTTGGCAGAGCGATGCCGTACATATGCCGAAAGGTCTCGCTAACGTTATACTGCCACGCAATATCTTAAGCGCAAATAAATCCATGTTCCCCGGCAGCTCCGAGTAGCCAGTCCCAAAGCGATCGGCGGCAGCCTTCTTCTATTCATTTTGGAACGGGGCAGAAATTTTTCAGTTTTGCTCGGCATATAAATGCGTCTTTAACGCGTACATGTTACTTTGATGGGGTGAGCTTTCGTGGTTTTGTGACGTCTCGTGAGAGACAGGTAAAGTGGGCGTAGCCCAAAAACATTTCACCGATATCACTTGGTCAGACGATGCCTTTTTCACTATTGGCGAAAAAGACGTCGAATCAAAAATTATTATTTTTCTTTTTTCCGTTCCAATCATGCATAATCAATGTGCACATATTATATCAGATGGGGCATTTTCGCAGTTTTCGTGACGCTGCGTGGCAGAGATGCAGTGGGTGTTGACCAGAAAATTTTTTCGCAAGTCGTTGAGGGCTGATCACAGAATGCGAATAGAAAAGTTTGGAATAGCCTTACGTTATAGCACCCCATATTCACAAAACAAGAGTAAATGCCAGCCAACCGGGAGGACGGCCATATTACAGCTAAAGTTGCCAGCCAATGTGCAACATTCATTACGTAGGAAAAGATTCGTGCATTCGACCCTGGACCGAATTAACAAAGCTTTTCATTCGTAAGTGGTGTATCTCATTGGCTAGACACTTTCACCATTAATATGTCGAGCATCAGGATTCGCTTGAATATGTATTTTCGAACAGTTCAAGCGTAAGATTTTTTTTGGGGAAACACGGGCTCTGGTTTGGAGAAAAAAATTAGCGCACTATTCTTTTAGGACACTCTGACGCTTGCAAGCATTCTTCTAAAGTTCAAAGGGTGTGCATGTTAATATAATGCAACAAAATGAAACGTCTCATCTGTCACGTCAGCATACTATATTTAGCATCCAACCGCGATTCTAGGCCCTATGAGACGTTATAACGACGGGCCCCCCTTTAAACAGCCGGAGATATTCAATGGGCATCAAACTTGAATTACTACGCGCTTTTTTTTTCAATCTACCTCTCTAGAAATACGTGGCGGCTTTAATCGCGTGACATCGTACTCATCAGCAAAACTCCGTTGTCATTGCACGACTGAGCCACTTTCTTCGCCAGCAAGGACGTGACGAAACAGATAGTCGGCAATGAGTCGACAAAGACGAATTCGCTGATGAAAAAGATAATACACCATGGCATCTTCATCGCCGACGTTAATCGAAAGAGTGAAACTTGTTTTCTATATGACCGCAGAGGTGATTTTGAGCATGAGATAATAAACACAAGCGTGGCTCTAACTTTCTTTTTTCACGTCAGGACCTTGTTCTTCTCGTGCCTATATAGCGACAACACATAGTCTGGCCAATCACCTTCTTCCTGCCACTTGCGCTACTCGCCTAGCGCCTTGCTAAAGTTGCGCCTTGTTTGTTGCCTCAAGAGAAGATGAGCAAGCACCGCTTCGCGTCTTCATTTCCCATATAACGAAGCACACGATGTGCGTGCCTTGTAACGATGCCTTTCCTCCGGAGGCCCTCTGATTGAACCGGCAGTACACCGTGTCGCTGCCATTTCCATCAGCGGCGCAATGAGTGCACCTGAGTACCGCCTAAATGGCCAGCGTCTGCAACTTCCTGCCTCGCCTTATTGCATCATCTGGTTGGTTGATATTGCAACATTCTGGTGTCTGTGTACGCGTCAACGTCTTTTCACGTCACCCATGCTGTGCTTTTCCTTGCAAGCCTTTCTCAGGCATTTACAGCGTAGTTTAACATCAAATGACACACGAAGCAGTCTAAAATAAAATAAAGCCAGTTTACATTTTCTGCGAAACCGTATATCACCATCCACTAACAAACAATAAAGTATTCCGTATGTCAGTTTCGTATAACATGTATCGCAATACATCTTTCTCTTACGCTTTTTCTGTTTCTGTCACGGCACCTGATGAGTCTTCTTCTCAAACTCTTTTTGTGAGAGGGATAACAATAACGAGATTGACAGCTAATCCATAAAAAGCAAAGCTGCGCTGATTTTCGAAGTGAACACTTCCTGAATTGCGACCAGCTTGCTGGTAAAAGTCTGTCTTGTCTTGGTCAAAGAAAGTGCTTGGGAAATGTACGGTTCAGTGCTACTGATGCTTCGGTTCCCTTAAGTGCAATGAAACGACCAACATGCAAAGAAACTGAAATTGTGAACTGGAAAAACTGGATAGCGCATTGAAAGTGTGTGCTCAGCCGCACGTAGCAGGAAACCATCGTATTCTTGTGACTGCAGCCTATACTTTGATACGTAGGCGGAGCGTACAGCGCTACTGCGAAAGGGATTTGAGGACCCTATGATGTTTCAGCAATATTTTACGTGTCACCATATCTCGGTTGGCCTCGTATTGGTATGACCTAAATATTTCTAAAAATAAAAGAACAGAAATGTGCACGAAGGATCTCATATGAAATTTTTCTAAATGACGCGTAAGTATTTGCTACTAATCACCTGCTGTTTCGTCATCGTTTGCTATAACTGCGAGAAACACCGCGAAAGAATCGTGAAGCGGTGAAGTGCGCTTGAAACACCGAAATGTTAACTGAGACCTGCATGAGATGAAGAAAAAGAGGCTAGTAGTAGCAGTGTTAAGTGATGTCATATGATGGTGCGTTTGTATGAAGCCGTTGCTTCGTGGGAGTTGAGCACTGGCCAATTCGTGCTGTAGTGCATTACGTAAATGAACAGTGTCACGTTTGGTAGATCTCGCACGCAGATGTGATCGATGAGGCGGCCTTCTCTCGATACGAACCATTATCAACCGTGATCAACCGTACTCCTGCGGCAGCTGCCTTTGGCGCGGTCGCGCGGACCCTATCTTGAAAGCGATCTGCGATGGCGACTGGGTGCGCACAGTGGTGCTAGCTTCGTGAGCGCTGTGCTCTAGCCGCTTAGTTCATGCTGAAGCGAGCGGCAACATGAACGTGAATTCGCTGGCTGCTGCGGGCGCTATCTCCGAAGCGATCGTCTTTGTTGCGGACGGATGGGTTTCCTCGTTGGGTAGGCATAAAAACGCTTGCGCATTTAAAATGTGCGGTGGTATGAAAAGGGGTTAGGGAAGACGACTCAAGGAGTCTGCTCTGAGGAGTCATTTTCAGAAACAATTTTCGACAAGGACAACAAAAAAGAAGTGTCGATTGTTGCAAGAGCGAACTGCTCCGATGTGCGAAGAAATCGATCACTGAAAGTCAAAATGCCTACTTGCCAACTTTCGGGGCAGATAGAATTTAAAGCAAACCAGAGAACCGCGGTCCATAAGCAGAGAAAGGCCCGCCAGCCTGAGGCCAGCAAGCACTGTTCCTGGCCTCAGCCACTGAGGCTATCGTGCGACATTCGTTCAACAGGTATGCGTATCTGAAGCTCCCGTACGTTTATTCTTTTTTTTTTTCTGAACTGCCTGCAGAGGGCGCCTTTGTGCTCTCGGCTATATAGCGTGTCCGCTGGCGTGCAGCGGTCTCTCCTTTAACAGTTCGCAATGTTCGCGGTCCCCGCGACCGAAATGAAAAGCGGGCGAGTGCTGACGCTGCGCCGCGTCAATTCATCTTCCCGGTTTTCTTTCGCAGTGCACTGAGCTGTACGCGAATGAGTGTGGCCAGAGAATGCGCGCTGGAGAAGAATCCACTCTTCCCGGTCGTGTCTGTCCTCCATTTCCGCGCGTCCTCGTTTTCTGCTGAAGCTCGCCCCCCCCCCCCCCCCCCCCCCCGCCAGCCGGAGCGTTCTGGAAATGCCCTTTTCTCCAAGCCTCGCCAATCGCTGTGGAAATATTTCCGCGCGCCGGCCATGAAGCGCAGCTTCCGAAAAGAGAGCTTTTCTTTTTTTCACTCTAGACGGGCTCTTACGATTGTGCTCTCGATGTCTCTTGTCCTTTATTTTTTCTCTTCCGCTCCCACAGCGGATAAATTTCGCTGAGATAATGTAAGACGGTAAAGGAAGTATGAAAAGTTCTTATATATGTAGGCGCAAAGTTGAAATCGAATAGCGCCGAATTATTCCGCCGGATAAAGGGATATATGATTGGAAGCAGAAAAAGAAAATGTACTTGGAGAACTCGCGAGACCGGCTTTCTTCTGACTTTCCGACTCTCCATTCGAAGGAATTCCGCGCGGGCGCTCCTTGTCCCCCGTACACTGTCCCCGGCGAATGGGCGCGATCCCCGAATCTGATTTCGTTCCACGCCGATCATTACTCACGAGCACAGTGCGAGAGCCTTCCGGCTTCGCCTGGAGGTCTGGGCTTACGCTTCGGCGCTCGGATTAGCAGCGCGCCATCGCGGGTGGTGCCGATAGCGCCAGGTTCAAACACGGGGAGATGTCTCAATATACGACGGGAAGGAAGGGACCATCGCGCCAACTCGCCGCTCTTTCTCGTCGCCGTTGAATGGGAAGGAAAAAAAAGGAGGTCTGCGATTCTCCGGACATCACTGTGATCCTCTGCGACCCGGTTTCTCGGCTTTCTGCGATAAAACTCGCAAAGGAGAGAGAGCCTTTACCGTTTACGGTGGTGTGATAATGTTTGGAAGTATAGGATCACGGTGGTTTCATGGCGCCCTTATACAGCAACAGACGAAGAGCCTAAAAGCGATAAAACTGCTGGAGTGAAGCAGTGCGTAGAATCGTGGGGCCTCGTTGTCTTTCGTCGTTATCTTACAGCAAGTCAACTGTGCCCGACTAAGCGGGGACGCACTCGCTCCCAGAAACGACCTTTTCAGATCAACTTGTATTGCGCTAAACTCGAATGGCGGTAAACTATATTTTACGGTGGATAGTGCTCTGCACGGATTCCTGCACAGATGCCTGCTGAGCATCATGGGATATCACCATTAGGGGATAGACAAAACGAAATTGGCAATCACTGAAATGTCGCTTGCTCTGTCCCTAGAGTGTCCGACGACCCGTTATTGCATCTGTTAGGACAATGCCTGTTTAAAAGAGCGATGTTTTCCATTGAAGTACAGATGTACGGTAGAACTTCTTTCAAGCTATCCTTCCGCGAAATGTTCCACGAACTATATGAACGTTAGAAGTAGTTTTATCCAACAATACCTGAAGGACGAACGCCGGGAGAATGACGAGCCCTACCTTAAATGAACACCGGGCGCTGTATCTTTATACCTTGGTGAGAAATGCGGTGAAGGTGCAATGAGACCAAAAGGTCTTTGCTGTTCCTGAATTTGTACTTTTTCTCTGTGCTACACCACGTATCCCTAACATGCTTTCCGACGCCGAGATCACCAGCCACAAGTAATGATATGCATCGACCTTACTTACTGCCTCACATTAAAGGTTCCTTCAACCATGCCTCAGGTGTTCTGAGCGATCTGCTAAAATATCTATTAAATACTTCAGGTATTCCACCTTGCGCATGCGCTAACAAGGAAAGGAGAGACTGTCTGTTACCTCTCGTCTCGCAGTTACTACGAACATGTCTTGCCAGTATAAAAAAAAATAGCAGCAACAGCAACCAAAAAACGTTGGCCCTATATGGTATGTATATATATACATAATACTATATAGTTTTATTTACAATATTAATGCAATTTGATGACATATATCATCAAACAGAACTCTGCATGAAAACATGTGCATTCCATTTAAAACCATATGACCACACAGGATTAAAGTAAGTGAAATATGAGATATTTAGTAGGGATTGCACTAAAAAATAAGAAAAGAAGCAAATACTTATCGAGTCTGGATAATCCCAAATATGATCATGGTTAAAAAAGCAATTTCACAAGGCAGCCGCAAATTGGGCTTTGCAATCGGTCAACACAGCGAATGTTTTAAAATCTACATTAGGACCAGAAAGCAAATAACTGACGAACATAGCTAAACGTTTTAATTTCTCATTGTTAAAGGTGTCCTAAAGAAAACTTGACCGCGCTTGAACTAATAGTAGTTACATATGTACAGATCCCTTGCATGTCCTTCCTTACACTCCACGCAAAGCACGCTTCGCGGATCACGAGCTACGTTTAAGCGCAAAAAAAAACGGTCAATATATAAAACGAAACCGGCTCGCTTTTTATTACAAGCGAGATTGTCGCCCCTCACTTCGCTCACAATGTTGCGACAAGGCGCCGGTCGCACGCTTCGCCGAGCCATGCATTTCATAACAAGCCGCTCGCTCACCCGTCAGGCTCCTTTAGCATAATGGCGTGCGAGCTCACCGACCCCGCTAGTACGCAGACGGCTGATAACACCGTGCCTTCATTTCGACGACTCTTGCACCGGGGCTGAACTGCACATCAACTCGTACGCACAAACACAACAGCAAAATACATTTGCTGACTAAACGCTCGCCTCGGCATGCGCGAAGCGGTTTCCACTAACCGGCTTTCCGTGTTCTCACAACGCGGAATAAGAGAACTCGGCGCACGTACAAAAACTTCGCACGCGTGTACGCCATGTATACACACCGGTGTTTGCCCCGGCCACCAGAGCCGCAAATGGCTGCAGGTATATAAAGAACGAACTGGAAGTAACTGAGCCGGACGAGCCGGCGTGTTGGCTCGGCTTGCACACGGGCTGGTTTTGTACGTTAGGCGCACACCTCAGCACACGCCTCGAAGTGCGCCGCAGGGACAACGCACGCACGCGCGTGCAGCGCGTTTCGGTTAATGGCCTTTCGCTGCCGATGAGAGACCGGCTTCGAGTTCGGCCGGCAAGGAAAGGAGCGCGCGGTGAACGGTAAGGGCGAAAGATGGCTCGCTCAGGTCGTTAAGCAGAAGGCAGCCATTCCAGCTTTTCCAATCCCTGCCACCTCCGTTTTCCAATGACTGGGACGCCAGCCGACGCTCTTTACCTCCCGACGCCTTATTCCAACGCGTACGGTTAGAAATTAACGCCGCAAACAAACAAGAAGTTAAAACAGCTCTCCCCCTGGCAGCCCCTGATTTCTCTGGCCAGAATTGCTGTAAAGGGGATTGGACCTGAGATTGCGTCTGCTTTAATTATAGAAATCAAACTGAAAACATCTGTAAAGCAAAGCACGGATAATAATCAGAATTAAGATAAAAGAGAAATGAGTAAGAAAAGAGGCGTTTCGAAATTAAGCTTTCACGTCGTTCTTAATACCCTAAGCTGAATGAGATCTGCATGACGCGTTCTTTTTTTACTGTTTTTTCTTCTTCTTCTAGCAAGCGCAGCTTTCAGTCCCGTCTTGCTTCGTAATTTGTCGCGCCGGCTCGTGGCCAGATCTGTCAACTCCGTATCGGCTAGTTTACCTTACATGTTTATATTGCTCTTGTCTTTGTGACTCTATTCGCTTATGTAGTCACTCAAGCTCTTTTGCGTACTTGCAGCTTCGCTGAAAGAGATTTGACGCGTTAATGCCCGAGCCATCGCTGTGAACCCTGGCAGACGACGGTCACAGTGATATTGGTTCCCTTTACAGCAAAAAAAAAAAAGGCTATTACGTTTACTTAACAGCACGGGATTCAGAAATTTCGTACGTGTTTAGAAAAGCTGAGCTTATGTACACGTGTGTGCGCAATGCCAGCCGCGTTCACGCAACACTCTACTTCAATAAATTGGTAAATATAAACGATAAGCCTTAGTTTTATCACATTTAAATATTTTAAACTTCTCCCGTAAACATCAGTGTTACGTAGTTTTTTTGGCCAAAATGAAGAGGGAAACACCGCGGCGCTTACTTGAATCTACATCGAAAGACAGCGGCTTGCTCGTTTTTTTCACATTGAGCCCGATAGTTTTTCAGGGCAAAGTATGGTTGCATCAGACTGTTTCTAAGAAGGAAATAAAATTAATTAATTATTTCGTTTCTTTTGCTATATTTACCGCAAGACATATGTGGTAAGCGTCCCAAAACCATGACCTGATTATGAGGCATGCCATAGTTTGGTCTGTATGAGGGGCGGGGGTCTCCGGAATAATTTTGAGCACCAGCGGTTCATCAGCGTGCAGCCAATGCACGACACATGAGAGTTCTTGCATTGCACCCCCATCGGACACTGTTCAAATCTGCTAACACCTCCACAAAGCTTAGCTTTCCCTTAGTCGTAAATCGTAGGGACTTGCACATAAGCAGCTGGGGAGCAGGCATACACGCACAATGTGCTCTAGTCACTGCCTACTTTTTAGGGAAAGCACGGGGAAGGCGGTAGATGGGGAAATTCAAGACGATGAGCAAAACGAGAACAAGGTGAAAATAGGAGCCAACGTTTCGACAAGTGGACAACAAGAAGACAAGTCCACATGTCGAAACGTTGGCTCCTGCTTTCACCTTTTTCTCGTTTTACTCATTGTCTACTTTTCTAGCGTTTATCGTCGGTGAGTGTCCCGACACTCGTGGTGCGCGTGTTCCTGTCGTGAACTACCAGGAGTGCCGCATGGGCCGTGGTCTACGTTAAAGCTAGCCAAATGTACTGATTCGCGCTTAGTTAGCCGCATAGAATCAGCCCCAGAAATGTGACCGAAGGAGCGGGGGCGAGGGGCGCGCTGAATTCACGCAAGGAAAAAAAAATTCAAGAGAAGTTCATCTAAGTTTTAATAATTCACACCAGGCTCCTTCGAACGGTCCCCTTCACACCGCCATCTTTTTGATTCCGCACTGCTTTCATCATTCTGCAAATACACAATTTTCCTCCACGTTTTGTTCTTTTCTTCGACAGTACCTGACAAGCGGTGTCGAGCGGCGGCAAACTAACGATGGGGGCGCAACTTCTCTATTTTTCTCGCAGCCTCATTCACATTCACTGCCGCATTCTATGACAAGCGCATACGAAAACTGTAGTGTAGACACATCCTAGCTGACACATAGGCAGACACACTGCGAACTCCAAGCACATCTTCAACACTGCGCGCAGTGGCGGGAACACAAATTCTGGAGCATAGTTCATGCTGCTCATCATTCTTACATGGCCGTTGCTCCATGTGCCACTGCGAACACTAGAGCGGTCAATCAATCAATCAATCAATCAATCAATCAATCAATCAATCAATCAATCAATCAATCAATCAATCAATCAGTCAATCAATCAATCAATCAATCAATCAATCAATCAATCAATCAATCAATCAATCAATCAATCAATCAATCAATCAATCAATCAATCAATAACCGCTGGTCGAGTTCCAAGGCTATTAATATGCAGCTCCTCTTTTCCTTGACGATTGACCAATCTGACTACTGCTATTGGCAGCTAGTGCGCATGCTTCTTTTGGCGTATAAGTTGCTGCCAATTCTTTTTCTCATCCGATCTCGCGGCTTTTGCGCCGCCGATTGCTACTGCCACAAAACTTGGTTATTATAATTTGGTAGGAAAGCTGACTCTCTTCCGGTAAACGTCGACACACTCATTGGCTTCATTTTTTTTGTGCCTAAGGCAACTTCTCGGTATACGAGTGCTCTGTGATCAGTAGCGAAGGTGTCAAAACGACTTTACACCGCCTCGCTTTTTCACGCACCCGGCCTCTTCGTGGAAGGACCTACGTGGTCCTACAGATATAGACGGCTAAACTGGAGAAGCGTCATAATGGGTCGGGAAAGGAAGTCTGGGGGAGAAGCAAGAAGGAAAGCAGCGCGCAGGCAAAGGGCACGTCGTTGAGCCAGCCGCGGATTGACCCTCACCGACAGGAAATGGAGGTTAGGATGTGTGTGGAGCGCAGTCAAGTAACAGGATTTGTTCAGGCTCGATGAAGCCATGGATAGCGGAAACGAAAGAAACCAGCCTTCTCCCTGAAGCCACACAGCTTATGCGCTTTTACCGTTAATACATGACCGTGCGATGAAGCCTTGGAGACCATTTTTGAACGATAAGGGAGGCTGGAAACTCTTCAAGTTCTAGCATTACAGATAACTATGGATACAGTTATTATTATTATTATTATTTGTTTTGCACACATATACACATATACACAGGTAACAGGAAAGGGAAAGCGAGGAGCAGGCTGGCAACTGCCACCGGAAGGGGCACAACGCCTACCTACTCTTCTGAAGGGAGGCGACAGCAACACAGGAATGGAAGATAGGAAGGAGGGGAGGAAAAAGGAAAAAGGAAAGGAGAGCAACAGGACAAATCTAAAGACCAAAGTAGAACACTGCAACAGGACAAATCTAAAGACTAAAGTGCAACTCTGCAGCCGGAATTAAAGTGAGGCAGCGTCGAACAGCCTCCACAATTATCAACCACGTCCATGGCTAGTTCGCTATGCGGCTGATTGTGTTCTCCACGATGAGACGCCAAGTAAAGCTGCACGTAATCACCGTTTCACGTAATCACCTGCACGTAATCACCGGTTCACAATATACACTACAAGGTGTCCGAACCCGCCACCTCCCATACAGAGAAGAAGGCGTAAAAACTACATTCCAAGTGAAGAAAAACAAAACAGAGATATCTGACTGAGCTTGAAAATATCTGTTTAAAGAAAAAAAGACGGAATGGAAATGGCAGTTCCCTTAGGATGACTGAAAACTGCGCAGAAACCCGTTTATTTGCCAGGAGAGCACTATACAATGTTACGCTCCTTCTTATGTTGTGAACGTCACTGCGCTCAATTTGACTCCTCGGATTGATAAAATACTACAAAGATGACTGTTGGCATATTTTTTTGCAGCTTCTGTAGTATATGCCTCCACTATAATCAATATGTTTGCCATCACAATGTTTTTCTTAGCGAAAGAAGAACATTTCACGAGAAAACTCAAATCCCCACCTGCCCCATAGAATTTCATCCCGGTCCACGACGTGCGATCCGCCGTACCACCGAGAGTACCACTGTAAGTGTAGTGCCACCATCAGTCTCCATTTCATTAAGCATTTTAGACTTTGCTGAGTGGCCAGGAGAACGACTTAAGAGGAAGCTCTAGCTCGGGACCAACTCTGATGCGGCCCATTGAAATGCACGCGGAAATTATTTTACAAGAAAGCCGCTGGGCCGATTTAAATAGAATTTATGTAGCTTAGAATAATTTCTTGTTGGGTGAGTTGGTGCATATTAGCAAACAGTTTTATAACTGCGTAAACAAACGACCACAGAGAGAAAGCACACAAGGACAAGCGCAGCCCTGCGCATGTCCTTGTGTGCTCTCTCTCTCTCTCTCTCTCTCTCTCGTCGTTTCGTTTGTTTGCGCAGTTATAAAGCTGTTTGAATAGAATTTGTTGCAGTTGAGAGAGAAAGATAAATTATACTGACTGTAGAAAGCCGTGGTTTGATTTAGACGTTAAAATATTTTCCGAAAATTTTTCAAAGTTGTGAAGTTTAAAAAAAAAGAAAAAATTCCAGGCCGGAGTTTAAAAAATCCTAACTACGAAGCAAAACGGGTATCACAGTTCTTTAAAATGCATCCGTTAGAGCAGCTAAAGTGGTCAAATTTGATTTATGAACTGACAGCTTACATGGAATTGTTACGATGTTTACGAGAGTATTGCAAAAGCCCGACACATAAATTAGTGGTATAGTTCAGAGCTAAGTGTAACATATTAATTTTGTCCGCGTTCTATTTATTATTAGGTGCGTTTCGAAAAATTGTGATACCGTTTTTTATTGCTGAGTTACCGAGTTGTAAACTTGATAGCTAAGTTCCTTTAAATTGTGAACTTTCTATGTTGTTTATAAAAACACTTATGGCCGAATTAAAGTATTTGGGCTCACTGTGATTAGAGTATAAGTTCTTACTTTTAAATGAAATATACATAATAAATAATTGGTACAGCGGTCGCTCAGAAAAATGATTTCTCCGTTCCCATGTATTTAGGTTGACGCTCCCGAGATAAAGCTTCCTCTTAAAAGCTCACGTCATACTATCCTGTCGGCGCCGCGACATGGCCTACGCAATCGAGGCTATAAGTTTCACGAAAATTGACAAAAGCAAGCCGTCCAGAAACGTACCGCATTTGCTCTGACGAAAATCACAAATAAAAAAAAAATCCCACGCTAAAGAATACTTCGAAACAGTTTTTCATTTCCTTTTGCATGTGTAAACCTAGGGATAGCCTCAACGATAACCACAAGGCGACATCAAACGTAGGGACTTTTAGCGCCGAATGGCATTGTCTCTGGCTTGCAAATACACCGGAACCGGAAATAGCTGCAGCCGGATGGCCCAGGCAGCACCAGACGCTCACCTTGAGCGAGAAATATCCTCGAGCCCTGCTGCTAACGATGCCTCGAGTTGGCGACTCATTAAGGAGTCGCCAATAATGACCAGGATCATCACGCATCACTGAGGTCATCTGGGAGTCCGTCATACTGGATGCTTCCTTACCCAGCGTACGAACGCGGATATACAACGGCCTCCTAGACTGCGGCGTACCTCGTGGCGTTCAGCTTTTAATACAAAACCATTTTTCTGTCTAGACCCAACAGCAGTTTCCTGACAAACAACTTTGAAGGAACCAGCGCCATCGCTAGCACACATTTGAAGCTTTGAAATTGATAAGTTAGGCGCACTAACTATCTCTAGGTGTCCTAAAAACGCTCATTAGCTTCAGCTCCTGCATTTGCTAACTCGTACTAAGATTCTAAGCCATCAAGTATTCATTCGATATGAACCTGACACCTAATTTTGAACCGTTGACGCATTTTTGTCCATCTCATCAAGTCTGACCAAGTACTAGCTTGACATATCATATTTTTAATTTTTGGTCTGCTTTGTCACGTAACTGAAGCATACTCATCATTGACTGCAATGAAAGCCAGCACCGAGCGGTATGCCTTTGGTGGCGAAGAAGCTGTACAGAACACCTTGTTTGCTACAGCCCGCGTCCTTCGAAAATGAAAGATTTGCCCTCCACACCAGCCTAAACCAGCTAGACAGAAAAACATTCGGGTTGTATAATATCTTGGGACCATAGTCTCGCGTATCACAGCTGCAGAAGGCTTAAAAATCGCTGCTGCGATTTCTGAACGCAATCGAACTGAACAACCGTCTTTCGATGCAGCACAGAGAATTTTCACTAGGTCGGTGACAACACTGAATAATTTACTTCTCTTAATTTTCCCTCCCATTTTTTCTTTTTTAATGCAAGGTAGTAAACCGCGTTGAGTCCTGCGTGGTTAAACGCTCTGCCCTTCATTTATCCTTCTATTTTTCTATGTTGCAGTACGTGCAGCTGCTCGAACTTCTCTTCGTTTATTGATGTCATTGTTAAGAGAAGTAATTGTGATCATATTTATCTCGTACTTTATTTGTAATGTGTCTCATTGACGGCATAATCGCCAGAAGGCCTAAATAGTATTGCAAAAGCTAAAATATAGCTAATTCGGGTTTAATGGCGCAAAAGCGACTAAGGCCATCTGCGCCAACCACAAGATATGCAAAAACTAAAAGAAACCATACAACTTTATTTATAGCATTGTACATTTTGCCTTCCCTGAACTGTCATTTGAATGTGGTAGAAAGCTATAGGTACATTTTGCACACCCTGCGTCACTTATTTTTGGTGTATTAGCATTCGTTTAATTATGAAGTTTGCCCATTCACCCATGCCATTAAATGTACCATAGAAGAGTTGTACTCACTGTCATGAGAGCGCAGAAGAACGAGAAGTTAGCACACATCATATAACGTTCTGCGTTAAACGACCATTGCGTAGATACACATTTTCAGAACATATATGTAAAAATATGCTTCACCATGATTGCCAGAAAACAAGATCACCGTCAACAATGTTGCCAATATTGATCTTGATGTCGGTGTGTTTTCAGTGGTGCTACGCAATTTATCGCAATAAAGATTCTCCATAACTAAATACATGACGGCTGATTGGACGTTTCTTTCACACACCAAGGCACGATCCGTGTAATTCTCACTCGCACGTAGCAGCAAACTTCAGGGTTCATTAGTGTCTATGCATGAAAAAAAGAAATGACCAAACAATTTTGGCGGTCCTTTCTATCACCGAAACAAAAATACCTTAATCTTTGCTTTTTTTGTTTCTTGCTAACATACTCCAACCGAGGTGTATCTAAAAATTCTGGCGTATGTAAATTAATCAAAAAGAGCCAGTGGTCTGCAATCTAGATTGACGAGCAATCACATTTTTCTGTGCTCTAGTCGGTTAGCAGCCGTTGCAAACTTTTGCTACACAGGGTCGCCGTGGGTAGTTAGCGAGCTGGAGAGAGCACAAGGTTAGTAATGACCACAGGGCATAAACGATCGATGGAGCGCTGACGGCGTCCTTTCTATGGCAGTCGCTGAGGCAGCATCCCCCGATCAAGAAATATACAGCGCACCAACCTAACTAAACACGTGGTGACCAGGTTTAGGTAATAAGTTTCTTTTACTTCTGAACTATAAATTATAAGTTATAACTGTCTCTATAAATTATAGAGACAGTTAAAATTATTCGCCTCCCCCCCCCCCCAGCTTTGTCCATTTGCCTAAGAGAGGTATAGATGACTAAGTACGATATAGTTTGAGTTAATTTCACGATCGCTTCCGAATTTGAAAATAGCACCGGAGTTGCTGTAAAAATCATGGAGCGAAGTTGCTGTGATGTGAGAAACTTGAAACTCAGCACCTAAAGCAGTGGTGTGCACTGTCAATGCAATAATTAAAGAAAAAATAACACAGAATGCATAATATATGGCCGCAGACAACTCCATAAAGAACGTCGCTTCGCTTCTGTGTCGTTATTGAGCGCATTCATGCTGAGGCCACCTGCACTTGCAACAAAGCTGTTGCAGATAAGAACCCCCCCCCCCCCCCCCCCCCCTCGCGAAGACGGCCAGGCGATTATAAGTGCGCGTATCTTAATTGAACCGCCATGCATGATTTATGAGAGCGAGAAATAGTAGGCGATGATCACACGCGCTCAGATAACCGAATAGAGGGACCACGACTAAAGTCGATGGTGACAGCCTGAAAAGAGCCACCTGCCCTCTCTTTCTTCTTCCTCGCGTAAACGACACATGGAGCCAGGGGTACATAAAAGGGTTTGCGTTGATTGACTGGCCTCGCTTCACCGGAACAGTGGTGCGTTCCTCTTATGGGATACCCCCGGGATCTCCTTTCCTGTTGGACGCGAGCGTCAGAGATTGCACTCAGGCCCGTTGAAGCTACGCGCAGCGAAGATTACGGCCAGTACCGTGTACATCGCACCCTGATGGCGAGATACTAAGGGCGTGACCGGCTCGTTTGCGTCGGTCAGATCGACCACTTGGAAAAAAAAATGGTCAGTGTGCCTGAAATTTTAATGAAGCGCATAGTGTGGCAAAGCCCGAAAGAGATGTAGAAGCCTTGAGTCAAAACTGGCTTGATGTGTAGTTCCGAATGAAACGTCTCGAGGCCCGACTAGCCAATGCGCTTGGTTCCAAAGAATCGCTTTGTTATTGGTGACCGCGTTGACTATCATTTGATGAGAGGATAAAAACAGATTGGCTGGCGTCCTTATTTATTAACAAATTTCTTGCGAAGATCCATTTTGTGCATGATTTGTACAATGTTCTCGTTTTGCATGGTTAGAAAACCTTTACTCTGGGCAGTTGCTTTTGTCTGCAAGACAGAACGCAGCGAGAAATAACACCGATTCTGCCCCCATGCATACTAGATCAATCCTATTGCCTGTACGCCTGAAAATATAGTCTCGTGATAAATGCAACCATAGGTACCAAACACTTCTTGGATGCACGTGAGTGGTGTACAGCGCATACTGCAGACAATAGACGGCAGGAAAGAGCACAGGATATGTCCTGCATTGTCCTGCGTTCCTGTAATTCGTCCATTGCATGCACGTGCTGTATAACATGTAGTGCAGTCGAAGATGTTGCTACTAATGAGACGATGGCTCAGCATGATTTATAACACCGGCCGAACGCTGTGATACAAAGTGCTGTAAGAGTGGCAGTGAATCTTACTGATGCTTTTTAGGGGAATAAATTTCTACGCCTGCTTTTTTATAGTAGCAAACACTGAGTAGGAAGAGCTGATAGTATTCTGCTGTCTCTAGTTTACTTGCCTTGTTTTGCCCACGTTTCAACAACCTTTTATAAAATAGAAGTTATGTTGCATTTTTTACTCACCTTGGCTACATAAGTGCACCACAATTGGAAGATTGAGTTACTGACCAAGTCAAAGCGTGTAAGAATGCATAATGGAACCGCGCAAACGACAACGGACGAAGAAGAAAACACACTGGACTTCATTTGCGCGGTTACATTATGCATTCTAATATCGACCACCAACTAGCCCACCTTTCTCTGTTACAAAGCGTGTAGCGATAATCGATGCACACCGCAATATTTGTGAATTTCCAATCCATTCACCCCTAACCACAAGCGTGAGGTCATGACCTTGCTGGTCAACAGAACAAGGAGGATCTGCTCTAACGCAAGAGACTTCAAGAAAGACATGAGAACCGTTAAAAGCGGTATAACAAATGGCAGATACCCCAGAGCTTTTTATTCACAAGACTGTACTGAAAGTAAATGACAGACAGCTACTCCCAATAAACGGGGACAACGTCGTGGTGGTCCAGAAATCGAAGCTTGATGCTATCCTCTTACACTCCAGACACCAGCGAGGCCCTCCCTGGTATCTTCAGAAGCGGGGAGTACAGATTGTGAATGAGATCCCAAGTAAGCTTCGAGCCGCTCTGCCGCATTCAAGAAGGTGAACAAAATGTTAACTGCCACAAGACAAACCAGATGGCAGGTTCGCATATCAAAGCGAATATAGAAGCTAGCGTTGTAACATCGCCTGCAAGCGTTCAAAAACGCACGCATCGACACGAACTATTCAATTTGGTGAGCGAGCATCGAAGCCATTGAAAGCGGCGTTGCCTGTCCCATACTCGGGTGAAGAAATCAGCTAAAACAACACTAGGCTAAAACGAAGCACCATGATCAGGAAGCAACGACTGGAAGCAAAGAGAACAACAACATGAACGCAAGGCTTGGCGCCGCGTACAAACGGCGAGGCAGCCAACCAATGGCAGTATCGGAGGAATACCGGCAGAATGCAGAAAGCCTCCTATATAGCAGTTGCAGCTAGCGACGGCGTGATCTTCCCCCCGCGGCTGCCGCAAAATGACCGAAGCGCTACTCTCGAGGCGAGACGCGAACGTTGAGTGCTATAGCGGCATGGCGAGGCGTAGAGCGGATTTGAGCCAGAAACTGCGAGACCGTGACCGGAAATGCATATCGCCGCCAATGGGAGGCATACATGTAGAGTGCGCTCTTATATGTATGCAATCTTATTGCGCTGTAGGCAAGGACAACGAGCGGGCGCCCACAAAAAAGACAAAGACCTCGCCCCCCTCCATAAAAAAGAAAGAAAGAAGAAAGAAAGAAACAGGAGCCCTTATAGTTTCTAAAAGAGGAGCTTCGACCAAGATGCCGGCTTTACATTTTGCAAAGAGTGCGCTTCGAATCGGCGGCTTGTGAGCTGCGCTTGCATAGGCATACACTCAAGGGCTTACGCTCGAGGAAGTTACTGTGAAACAGCGAAAGTGCCCTATCGACCAAGCCACGAAATATAACTGCAAAGGCAGCGAAGTGAATAAGAACGCGAAAGAGCTAGCTCGGGAATCGTACACGAATGATGAAATCTTTTGTGCCTTCCTTCGACCTAGTGTTTAGTCGGGTGTGAAAAAAGCGAGCGTGTTTCTTTCCTTCGGACGAAAGCAGTTTCGTTGCGTGAAATAAGAGCCCAAGTGCGCACTTCGCGTTGGCACATTGTATGTTTTTATCTTGCGCATTTCTTGTTTCAGTTATACATCTATATGAATTTTACAGCAGAATTTCGTTTCTACGTCGATGCCGTGTTTACGGCAAACTTACGAGCTCCCTCTACAGGATTTTTACAGCCAATAGTAAGAACGTTCATGGCCTTAGTCTGTGCAAATTGCGCCGAGTGTATATGTCTTATCGCCCGTTAACCTCCGTTATTGATGACTACCCTGAGAAAAACTTTTCTAGCGATTTTAGGCGCACGTTATGCAAATTATCTTCAGGTGTAGCAATCAGTGTACAAAGATCAATGGCAAAGAACGAAGCCTCGAGTGCGCCGGCCCAATAAGTCTTATGTGTTTATTTTGGCGCAGTTTTTTGTTTTTGCCATACAATCAGGATGATGGTGGTAAACTTTATTGAAAGGGGGAATGGTAAAGGGGAACGTGGCTGATGGATCGGGCTCAAGTAAGGCCCTGGGCCTGCTTGGCCTTCTCCGCCCTGTCCGCCAGTTCAAGCTGTCGGTCGACGTCCTCGGAACTGAGCCAGGCTGTCCAGTCAGTCTCGCTGCTGACGGGAGGATGAGAAGACGGGAGTGAGGTGCATTCCCACATTATGTGTGTGGAGGTCCCTGTTTCCAAACAGAGCCTACATTGGTTGCTTTCCTTGCCCCCTGTGATTTTGTTAATGTACTTTGGGTGTGGGTATTGTTAGATATGGAGCTGTTTCCTGCGATTACTTCGAGTTCCCCAAACCACTTCGAAACGCCGCACAGCTAATTGAGGAATGCAGAAGCAGGAAAGCACATTCCAGAGGAGCACCCGACCAGTGCAAACAAGTTTGCGGCCCCCAGGTCGTGCGCCGCCGGGATTAGAAGTGGGCCTCGGACAATGGAGCATGAGCAGCCCTCCCCTTCTCCTCGTTAGAAGAAGTGCATTGCCAGTCTGCGAGTCAAGACCGCAGAGAGCCGCCAGGTGTGACACCGCGACACGGGCGCCTACCATTGGCTGAAAGTGGCGTCATCGGAGCGGACTCTCCCATTGGTCAAACATGACGTGACTTACAGTGCTCGAAGGGTTTATAAGAAGCCTTCCAGAGAGACCTGAGCATGCTGGATATTCCCTGATTCAGCTCTCTCGAACTTCTTGCCGCGGGCCGCAGCGTGCGAGTTGCTGCCGGCCCGTAATGACTGTACGACTGGTACTTGACGCTGACCTCCCTGTATAGAATGTAAAATAAATCCCTCCCAAGTTTGGGTTTTCATCCCGAAGTCCGTCCTCCAACCCCTACATCTGGTTGGCAGCGGTAGGATCGCCTCCGAATGCATCAGCTGGTGGCAGCGCTACGGATAAACCTTCGTCGTGAGAGACCCTAAGGAACCGGGAAGAGCGAAGAAGAGAGAGCCTTCGTTGAAAGAGGTCCGAAGAAACTGGGAGTAGCGAAGAAGGAGCGAGCCTTCGACCCAGGGAGTCCGGAGGAACCGGGAACAGCGGACAAATGAACCGGATGGCAGGGTGCTGCAACCGTAAGTGAGCGCGTGTTTTTTTTCCTTATGATTCGCCAGACTCAAAGGTTGTGTGTTCAATTTTGATAGTTCTGGGAATCGGGAGTTTGTTGCATTGTGTGTTTGCACAAATTAATTAAGGAAAACAGTTCTAACCACCTGTCGGGGCAGCTGCCATGGATCTTAGAAGGTTGACGAGGTTGGACTTGTTGTTGGTGTGCGACGATTTGGGAGTTGAGGCGGACGAACGGATGAAAACGCCAGCTATCATAAAGGCGATTAATGATAGTGGCAATGATGACAAAAGCATTGAGCTTGCTTGGGAGGTGATACAGGAGCCACGGGAGCGTGTGCGTCGTGTACGTTTGCGAGAGCGTCGTGAACTTAAGAGTCAGAGTAAGCGTGAAGAACGCGAGAATGAACGGAAGCAGGAGCTTCAAGAACTTACTCTTAGGTGTCAGCGTCACGAACGTGAGAAGGAACGCGAACGTGGGTATCAGGAACGAAAGCTTGAGCGTGAGCAAAAGTATGAGATAGAGAAGGCAGCACTGATCAAAGAGATACAGTATTGTGATCAGTTATTGGCACAGAGACAACGGCTGTCTGAGAATTCTGTAGGTAATACAGAGCGAAAGAATGAGGCAGCATCGAGCGGATTTTCGCCAGAAGCCGACGAGAAGAGTAGTGCCTGTGAGATTAGCTGCAGATTCATAAGTGAAGGGGAAAGGCTAGCTGCTAACGATGCCTTAGTGGCAACAGAGGCCGTTAAAGGCCGCAAGGAGAGCGACGAGGTGCTGTGCCAACAGATGACTGTAGAGACAGCTAGGCCAGCTGCGAACAAATTGGCACAGTTACCGCGCGTGTGCGTCGCTGGTAATGTTAGCGAGGTTGCTAGCGAAGGAAAGGGTACTGCTCACCCGAGGGACGCGAGCACCCATGTAGAGCCAGATGTGCGTGCAGAAGTGAAGTACGAGCTGAGCGGTGCAGTTGAGGGTAATTCTCAGGATCGCGAGCTGCGTAGCTCAAGAGAATACAACTGCATTGTTCAGGGATCGGTGCGGCTCTCCGCCACTCTAGATAGCCTAGATAGGGATGGTTCAGTTATTAATCATTCGGACTGTGCGCGTGAGACAGCGATCGATACCGACGGGTTGTGTGCCGATGCACAGCGTGAGCTGGGCAATGTAGTAGAGGGCAGTTCGCAAGAGTGCGAGTTGTCTAACTCGAGTAAAGCCTGCTGCATTGTTCCAGAGTCGGTTGGGCTGTCCGCCAGTCGAGGCAAAGTGAGAGTAGATTTAAATGTAAATCACTCAGACTGTGCGGGTAAGAGACCGATCCGGGCCGACGAAATGTGTACCGGCCAGCACGAGGCACGAGGCGACATGAAAGCGAGTGCAAAGAGAAAGCGCCGTAAAAAGAAGCGCGGTAAAGACCGAAAGTCGGTAAATAATGTAGCGCCGCCAAAAATGGCGAGAAACCCAAATGGGCAGGGCGCGAGGAGTAGAAAGGTGCGGTCGTCACTGACGATGTTGACGCATCCTAAACGTTCGAGCCACAGGTCCAAGGGGGACCGCGAAGAATGTTCTGCACGGACGCGGACAAAGGGCACGAGGCAGTTAAGCTCCTCGTCGTTCCGTAGTTCTTTTCACAGCTCAGCGTGCAGTTCGAAGAAACGCAAGGTGGCAGGACGAGACCAGGTGGGGGGTGGCGACGCGGTCAATCGAGTTTGTGTTGAAAGCGGGGCGCGAGGACGCAAATTGGCAGGAGACCGTAACGTCTTGGGGATAGTGAATCAGCCCTTTTGTTGTCTCTCGGCAGACAGAGTAGCTTTGAGAACACGCCCACCTCGGGTCAGGCTGAATGTATGAGTCAGTCGTAAGCAATCGGGAACGGGAAGCCAAGAGAGCTTCCGTAGAAGTAAAACGTGTTATTTTGTTTTTTATTTTGAGCATCGGAAAGTTTTCGCGAATTGAGACTGGGATTTCTTTCAATGTGTAAGGTTTGAGCTTTGTTTATGTTTTGGTTTGAGAAAGCTCCGAGATTTGAAAGATGCGTTTTAAGTAAACATGTAGTCTCGCGAGATGCTCATTAATAAGTAGATAGGTTTTTTTTGTGTGTGTGTGTGAGTAACCTGAAGGTCAAGGTTCTCGTTGAGAGGCCTATCGTAACGCGCGTGTGTGTTAGTTAACCTTCTTTCTTTTTAAGTGTTGAATTTTCTAAGGTTAAGCGCGTAGATTTTCAGTGAGTGCATGAATTGCACGGAGAAGCGTTCTTAGTTCCATTAGCGCGTGTCCTGTGTGGACGGAAGGAAGCAGACTTTATGACTGGGTTGCTAGTGTGTGTTGAGGGCAGCCGTATTCTGACTTCTCTAATAAGTATGCGTGGAACGAGTTATTAAAAGACGCATTATTTTAAGGGTTCTGCGGAGTGTGTAAGTCCCGCGAGTTTAATCGTTCGTTTACGTCACGTGTCCTGTAGGACTTTCAGGGAAGAAACGTGAGTAAGCGTGAATGCAAAGTTTGCCTACAACGCAAGTACGCGTTCTGTTTAGTGACCGCAAGGCTAGCGCGCTTGTGATTACGTGCTTGTGAGGTTGACCAGATCGTTCAGTGGCACCAATACGTGCGATAAGTACGCCACTGCGATAGATTGGAAACATGCTGTTCGTGTAGTTAGGCCACTTAAGTTATGTTCGGCTGTTTTCATTTGTTGTTTGCATCGTCAACGACCCTTTTGTTTTGCAACAACAATAGTACTCTGGTCTTGTCGGCAATCGAGGAGAAATGGATAGCTGTTTGGAAGGGTGGTTGGAACTGTTTAGTCAAAATTGGGGAAATAAAAGATCAGGGTTCATTTTGACTCAGTAATAGCCTGGCGAGTCAGGGGTGAAGAGCCTGCGCTTACACGTGGGGCAGCGCTGTGTTGTTTGGTTTGTTTGACGTTTGTTCTCCAGGGCCTAGGATCCCGAAGTTCGTCAAACGAGGCTCGACCCCAGTACCCTGCAGCTTCTTTCAGCGTTCCTCATGGCCAGCGAATTGAGTTCACCGGCCATTCAGAACAACCGGGGCGAGGACGAGCTGTTAGATATGGAGCTGTTTCCTGCGATTACTTCGAGTTCCCCAAACCACTTCGAAACGCCGCACAGCTAATCGAGGAATGCAGAAGCAGGAAAGCACATTCCAGAGGAGCACCCGACCAGTGCAAACAAGTTTGCGGCCCCCAGGTCGTGCGCCGGCGGGATTAGAAGTGGGCCTCGGACAATGGAGCATGAGCAGCCCTCCCCTTCTCCTCGTTAGAAGAAGTGCATTGCCAGTCTGCGAGGCAAGACCGCAGAGAGCCGCCAGGTGTGACACCGAGACACGGGCGCCTACCATTGGCTGAAAGTGGCGTCATCGGAGCGGACTCTCCCATTGGTCAAACATGACGTGACTTACAGTGCTCGAAGGGTTTATAAGAAGCCTTCCAGAGAGACCTGAGCATGCTGGATATTCCCTGATTCAGCTCTCTCGAACTTCTTGCCGCGGGCCGCAGCGTGCGAGTTGCTGCCGGCCCGTAATGACTGTACGACTGGTACTTGACGCTGACCTCCCTGTATAGAATGTAAAATAAATCCCTCCCAAGTTTGGGTTTTCATCCCGAAGTCCGTCCTCCAACCCCTACAGTATGTGTTTGTCTGGAGTCGCCTAAACGCGACCGCTTGCGTTTTATCGAGTTGCTTGGCCGGTGGTGGGGGCACGCGACGCCTCAAGCGATACCTATGGGCTATTTCATGATAAGTCTCGCAGGGATCCTCGTGTCTCTCCTCCTCATTCACGACGTTCCCATCCGCGGACGAGGCTAGGCGCGCGAGATCTCGAGCCAAACTGTGAGCCGACGTGTTGCCGGGCACAGCCGCGTGAGCGGGGGTCCACAGGAAAGTTGTCAAGCCGCTTAGGGGGCGCCGCGTGAGGACATGGCACGCTTGTTTGGAAATTCTATACCGCGGAAGAAATTGCCGATGGCCTGAATGGGAAAGTTGAAGCTGTCCCGTGATTCATTTTCTCCCCAAGGGAAGGTCTTGCGACCATTGCAATGTTAATCGTTCGTGAACAAGAACGCTTATCCAAATTATATTTGTCTGTCCATTTTCACAGCATAAAGTTATTTTCTATTTATTTGCGGCATTCGGACCGTTTCTGATTTATAATAGAAGCAAAACAAAGATATTCCCTACGCTTTTTCTATCTTTCTTTCTTTCTTTCTCTTCTTTACCCTCGCATTTCCTTACTTAAAAGCCTTATTAAGCTCAGTGACTGTGATGAGTTCGACTCACCATCTCGGCGGCCCCGTTCCATTGGACGCGGATTGCGAAAACGATCGTGTTCGCGTGGTCTGTCACCAGCTGCAGTGTTTGTCCTCAGTGCACAGAGGTCAGCGCAGCTAACGGAGGTCTTTCTATCAGGTGCCGCTCGCTGAGAGGGAAGTTGTCGAGACACGCTGGCATGCGGTCGGTGGCGTGGCTGTGTGCTTTGTGGCAAACTACTCCCCGCGCTTCGCACTAGCGTGCTCGTGGCTGCCACAATGAAGAACTGTCATTACGTCACGTCTACGTTTTTCTCCGAAATTACTCCTAGTGCTGTCGACGCATTTTTTAAGAGTAGCGGGCGTAATTTCCACATCACGTGACCCACTTTTACGGGTTATTGTACAGAAATACTTATGACCTTAATATGTTTTTATTAAGCGCAAGAAACCACTCGAAGCGTAAGAACTAACGGAATAGTGAAAAATGAAAAGAAAATGAGGGCTGCCATCGCTTGTCGCATTGCAGTCTCGTGGCCTCCATCTCTCCGTAAACGCACGCGCACGGTGCCCTTTTGATGCGAGCCTAGGTCGCTGCTCTCCACCTCTGACAATACATAACTGCTACGTTCGCAATCTTGCGAAAGCGAGATTGCGATACGAACGTCAGTTCGGAACTGTGAATAACCAAAACAAAACCGTGCCGTAGTACGAAATTTTTACGGCTGCCAACGTATGCACCCGTCTTTCACTTCTGAAGCATGAACGACGCTTCTAACTTAATGTTTCAGAAATTTGCGTGACTCAATCTTGCTCAATGACACCTACTCACACCGCATGCCCTCACCTGCTATTGTTTTTGTTTTCATCGCTTTGTGTCTTTATAGGTTCTCTGTTTTCGTCCTGCAATCTTTCCACACAATGACGTGCAATGAAGGTCGCCATGGTAACTGCCACAATAAGTTTGCGAAATCCGTCAGTTAGACGGCGAAGCAACTGACTGACTGACTGTTGTGAAATGTGGTTCCTGAAGACCATAGTACCAGCGTCGAATACAATACACACGAAGTCTTTTTTTTTAAAATTCCGTCTATGGCTGGTGTATGGCTGGGACGTATTCAATTCTAAGGTGTCGAACTGAGGCAAACACCGTGTGCATCAACAAAAAATAATAATGGAGAAAATCACATAGGTGAACATTCAGAGATTCGCAGAAAGCGAACTGTCTCAAAGAAAGCAGGATGAGCGCTGGATAGGGTAACTTATAACAAGAACACTATGTCGTTGATTTTACGCCATCATGACAAGCTCATTACGACTTAGTACGTTATTCCTTCTGCAAGGCATTCGCCCTTATTTGTCTTTTGTTGCTTGGGTGTTGTACAGAAAAGAACACAGCACGTGAAAGAGGGTTAAACATTTCACCGAGAAACACGTCACCGCCCTTGGGCTGATGCTTTACTTGGCTGGAAGTTTGCGTCAGAGTACAAGTGCAAGAACAAAGAAACCGTTTTTTATATTTTCTTTGCTCTTGAACTCATTTTCTCAACCTATGCTTTCTTAATTACGTAGATGGGCTCAGCAGCACAGCTACAGAGAATGCGTGAACTGCTGGATACTTCGTCTCCTCCAACATCACAATAGCGCATCTTGCAAATATGTAGCACAAAGCTGCACGTACGGGTGATTTCCACTTTTTTACAGCTATAGGCAAAAGACGAGGTACTTCAATTTAAATTACTGTAATTTTCAAGATATTATCCCCAATGCTAAACAAGAAATATTTACAGCGGTATATTTGCACCTTGTGAAATCAGAAAGCAGTTACAATCAATCAATCAATCAATCAATCAATCAATCAATCAATCAATCAATCAATCAATCAATCAATCAATCAATCAATCAATCAATCAATCAATCAACCAATCAATCAATCAATCAATCAATCAATCAATCAATCAATCAATCAATCAATCAATCAAATAATCAATCAGTCAATCAAAATACAGTCAATCAATCACGCGTGCGCAGACTCATGCGCATAAACAGCTGACAGTGAGTGCTTGCGAGTGGCTGCCCATTGTAGTGCACAGATCCCGCTCCCGTATAGCGCTCAGAACCGCCAATAGTAGCATGCCTATGCGCTGCTTCTGGAGCTCCTGAGTAGAGTACATGAATTCGTTCAATTTAGCGTTACATATTTATGCCCTAAAGCAGTGTTTTGTTGATGTGTTCCAATAGGAGTTCGAAAAACCCTTTATGACACCCACTACTTTTTGTAACAATGCGCTAGCGTGTTGCTGACACTAAGAATTCCGAAGCCTGAACAATAAATGGCGCGTGTAGTGAAGATCATTTAACTGGCCCCACTCCCACAATTACTCAATAACACCGGCGGGCGTAGTAGGATACAATTTGGTCGCTCCTGTACACAAGAAGACGAGCCCAGGCTGCGTCTAGGGAAAAGCTTTCATCTACATCTTCCACTTTGTTTTCCATCTCCCTAACGAAAGCATGAACTGACCGCTCACCTCTTCCTAGAGAATTCCCCAATGCGGCGAATCCAGCACCAGCCCCATTCCAAGAAAACGGTTAGACTCCATGTCTCAACTAAGAAAGCAGCGAGGAACTACAACGAGCTGCTGTTCTTATCCACATTTGCTTAGTGATAACGAAAGCAAGGACAAAATAGACACGAAACAAGCGAAGAGAGGTCACTACTGAAGTGCAAGAATCGAGGCAAACCGTCGGACATGCAAACAGAACGAAGAAACTGGTACGGCTCCAGTTTCGATTAACCGCGCTAATTAATTAACCGATTTATGAACCGATGCGGCCGAGCTGGCTGTAGATTTTGTTTTTATCTGTGCACAACTTCGCGATGCACTGTGATAACTTTTTTTTTGCCGCAAGACGTCATTCTATTAATCTTTTACGATCTCGACAGCCCGTAGATATCGAATAAGAGGCAACTAAACTAACACACACGTGCCCACGATTTTTTTTTCTTCTTGAACTTCCCGAGTAGAGTCGCAGACCACTTCATCCTCGACCTTTCAAACATCGTTGCTTCTCTGAAACCAGTCTAGCGTTGCTTTAACGGCACTTCAGAACTTCTCTCTTCCTTCTCCTATTTCAATCCCCTTTCCCCCTTCATAAGTGCAGGGTAGGCTACCGGGCTCAGCCTGGTTAACCTCACTGACTTTACCTTATTTTCTTTATCTCTCTCTCTCTCTCTCAAGCAGACTCGTCTTCGCATCTTTGTAGTATGTTTTATCGTGAGCGTGATCTCTTGTTTCTCAACTGGTGCGTCCTTTCCAGTTCTTAGATAAAGCTCCTGCTTGTGCCGAATTTTTTCTTCCGTCCACTTTTGTTTTTTAGAACCTTCAGACATATATTGCTACCGTGATTTTAAATGGTTTTGTGCTTATATTGAAGTCGGCCTGCTGAACGCAAATCGTTATATGCAGAGCGTGCTTTGTCGCTGGTATGCACTGATACGGCCTCCACTGTTCAATCTCGACAATTTAGTACAGAAGCAGCCTTGTACTCGTGATTCAAGGGCAGCGCCCATATAGAGTTTCTTGATCGTCATACGCGCATCGTGTACGTTTAGCTCGCTTTATTCACTTTAATATGTAGGATTGATAACTCCTGTTCAAAATCTTTAATGCCACTAAAGCGTGGTGGCTTCAGCACAGACATTTACAGATTGGCTAATATTTTTAAGTCGGACGCCTGTGTCTCCCGCTGTTCTTCGCGAACAAGCAAGATGGTGTATGGGAGCATAAGGTTACGTCTCCAAATTTTATCAGCAGTAGCAATATCCTTTTATTTTTTGCGCCCCTTGAGCCCGTCATGCTTTCCTGTCGACCTTATCGCAGCCTACCCGCGGCATTTCCCACTTTGTGTAGTTGTTTATTTTATTTGAAATGAAACTAAAAGAAAGAGATGTAGACACCCTATAATAGCGACGGCTACTCCTTTTCTCCTAGCAGAAATAACAATATATAAAGAAGTATGTACTAGGAAAATGAAAAGAAACGACGTCACATGGTCAAACGACGTCACAACGACATCAATTATTAAGACTCTTCAGTGACCCGACTGTTTAATGTTTTGAAACCTATTACGTGCATGGATGGACTGATACAATGAACTTCGAATTTGATTTTATTGCAGGCGACGTTCACCGATCTGTTTCTATTAACGTTAGTGGATCTGCAACAAAAAGCAAGCGCAGCAGAAAACCATATTTTAAAGTTCCGATTCCACCGCACAATGGGAAAGTCTTGTGAGAAGTGCTAATACTACTTTCGAGCAAAAGCAGTATGGTCACATGTTTTGTTGTTGTTGTTGTTATTGTTGTTGTTATGTTGTTGTTGTTGTGCTACTTCAAATACCTTGGCTAATGGCTCCATGCTTAAGACGTTTTGCGCGTAGTATTTTGTAACATTCATTGGTGACTTACCCTCTCACGCTTTCAACAGAATTTTGCAGTCAATGTTTTATATATATATATATATATAAAGAAGTATGTACTAGGAAAATGAAAAGAAACGACGTCACATGGTCAAACGACGTCACAACGACATCAATTATTAAGACTCTATATATATATATATATATATATATATATATATATATATATATATATATATATATATATATATATATATATATATATATATATATATATATATATATATTATCATCATCATCAGCCTAGTTACGCCCACTGCAGGGCAAAGGCCTCTCCCATACTTCTCCAACTACCCCGGTCATGTACTAATTGTGGTCATGTTGTCCCTGCAAACGTCTTAATGTCATCCGCCCACCTAACTTTCTGCCGCCCCCGGCTGCGCTTCCCTTCCCTTGGAATCAAGTCCGTAACCCTTAATGACCATCGGTTATCTTCCCTCCTCATTACATGTCCGGCCCATGCCCATTTCTTTTTCTTGATTTCAACTAAGATGTCGTTTACCCGCATTTGTTGCCTCACCCAATCTGCTCTTTTCTTATCCCTTAACGTTACACCCATCATTCTTCTTTCCATAGCTCGTTGCATCGTCCTCAATTTCAGCAGAACCCTTTTCGTAAGCCTCCAGGTTTCTGCCCCATATGTGAGTACTGGTAACACACAGCTGTTATACACTTTCCTTTTGAGGGATAGTGGCAACCTGCTGTTCATGATTTGAGAATGCCTGCCAAACGCACCCCAGCCCATTCTTATTCTTCTGGTAATTTCAGTCTTATGATCCGGATCCGTGGTCATTACCTGCCCTAGGTAGATGTATTCCCTTACCACTTCCAGTGCTTCGCTACCTATCGTAAACTGCTGTTCTCTTCCGAGACTGTTAAACATTACTTTAGTTTTCTGCAGGTTAATTCTCAGACCCACCCTTCTGCTTTGCCTCTCCAGGTCAGTGAGCATGCATTGCAATTGGTCTCCTGAGTTACTAAGCAAGGCAATAGCATCAGCGAATCGCAAGTTGCCAAGGTGTTCTCCATCAACTTTTATCCCCAATTCTTCCCACTCCAGGCCTCTGAATACCTCCTGTAAACATGCTGTGAATAGCATTGGAGAGATCGTATCTCCCTGTCTGACGCCGTTCTTTATAGGGATTGTGTTGCTTTCTTTGTGGAGGACTACGGTGGCTGTGGAGCCGCTATAGATATCTTCCAGTATTTTTACATATGGCTCATCTACACCCTGATTCCGTAATGCCTCCATGACTGCTGAGGTTTCGACTGAATCAAACGCTTTCTCGTAATCAATGAAAGCTATATATAAGGGTTGGTTATATTATATACATATATATATATATATATATATATATATAAGTGTTGCCATGTTGTCCCTGCAAACTTCTTAATCTCATCCGCCCACCTAACGTTCTGCCGCCCCCTGTTACGCTTCCCTTCCCTTGGAATCCAGTCCGTAACCCTTAATGACCATCGGTTATCTTCCCTCCTCATTACATGTCCTGCCCATGCCCATTTCTTTTTCTTGATTTCAATTAAGCTGTCATTAACTCGCGTTTGTTCTCTCACACAATCTGCTGTTTTCTTATCCCTTAACGTTACAGCTATCATTCTTCTTTCCATAGCTCGTTGCGTCTTCCTCAATTTAAGTACAACCCTTTTCGTAAGCCTCCAGGTCTCTGCCCCGTACGTAAGTACTGGTAATACACAGCTGCTATACACTTTTTTTTAGGAATAATGGCAACCTGCTGTTCATGATCTGAGAATGCCTGCCAAACGCACCCCAGCCCTTATTCTTATTCTTCTGATTATTTCAGTCTCATGATCCGGATCCGCGATTACTACCTGTCCTAAGTAGATGTATTCCCTCACCACTTGCAGTGCCTCGCTACCTATCGTAAACTGCTGTTCTCTTCCGAGGCTCTTAAACATTACTTTAGTTTTCTGCAGATTAATTTTTAGATCCACCCTTCTGCTTTGCCTCTACAAGTCAGTGAGCATGCATTGCAGTTGGTTCCCTGAGTTCCTAAGCAAGGCGATATCATCAGCGAATCGCAAGTTAGTAAGGTATTCTCCATTAACTCTTATCCCCAATTCTTCCCAATCCAGGTCTCTGAATACCTCCTGTATACACGTTGTGAATAGCATTGGAGAGATCGCATCTCCCTGCCTGACGCCTTTCTTTATTGAGATTTTGTTGATTTTGTTGATTTTGTTTCCTTCAGTAGCCTTAGTTAAACTCTGCAGTACTGCGTATGTTATTCGTGCGTGTGGTTGGTTGTCAGGAATATTTTCAAGACATGCTAAAGCCGATAAGGATTCTGTCCGTACAAATTACCCAGTTTTTTTTAGTATCTTATATGTTTTGATAAAATAAGTGGCTTGGACAATTGCCACTAATTCCGCTGTTGATGGTGACGACGTGCGTCCTAGATGACACGCATATTCTACCTGTAAAGATGGTATAGCATAAGCCGCAGTCGCACTTTCTTTGATTACAGAGCCATCCGTGTACACGCAAATAGACTCCTGGTACTTGTGAAATAGCTGATGCAAGGCTAATTATGACGCTGCTAATGTGGAAACGTCGCGTTTACTTTTAAGACCTTCAATTGACGTTTCTATTTTCGGTACTTGTAGTAGCCATGGTGGGTAGCAAGGTCTGAACGCCAAAAAACCGATTGTGGAAGTCATGATTTAGGCTCTTGAAACGTGGCGCGTATCTGTGCACCCGGACGGTTCTCTATCATTGAAAGAAATAGGTGCGCAGAATGCAAGGTACAAATTCTGAAGAAATGCCGGCATGTTTCCAGGCTGTGAATTACGGTGAGGTAACTATAGATGTAGCTTTCGGGACTCTCAGACATACTCGTAAACTCCGATCCTGAATAGCTGCAGTCGGTGAAGGGGCGTAGCAGATAGTTTGTGCAATACAAGGGCGGAGTAAGCATTTTTTCTGGCGGGCAATTGCTGAGTTCCACCCCACTTCGTACCTGTAGTTGTTGCTTCAGCCTACAAAAGCATCGGCATGTAATAATCTACGTCACATTAGTTTTTTTTACATTATTAGACATTATTTTACTTGTAGAACATTGTAGTGCTTTTCTTCTTCTTCTTGTTAGCGTGAGGACAACCTAAGCTGCCTGGGGCACTTTCTTTAGTCGTCTAGAGGCCACATGAGTTTGCTCAAAAATTTATTTCCTTCATTTTTATTTACCGGCATTGAAAAGAGGAAAGCGTGAATTATAACAAAAAAGTAGCTTCAACATTTGAGTTGCTCTAGGTTTGAAGAACGTTGCGAATAATGCCATCACTGGAGGCTTTGACACATGCTTTCATCTTTCTTGCTTGTTGAGGTATTCGCATGAAACTTATCATTTCGGAGAGTGAATGTTTTGCCTTCTGTGATGATATTTTGAAGAGCTCTGTAAATTTTATATGATGTGCTTCACACACATACCGCTATAGGGAATATGAGTTAACTGCTTTTGCATAAGTTCATCTCTTATGCATTCAAAGAGGGCGTCTTATTAATATGTAAAGGCCAAACGGCAATGTGTCGATACATAGTATCTACAGTGGCCTAGAAGACTTTCAATTCGCTTCAGTAAAAGTATATTATTTGTCCTGCGCTAAATAGCCGCAATGGACATTTATGAGATTCTAATGACATTTATGAGCTTCTCTTGCGGAACACATCTCGCCCGTCTCTGTGTTTTTCTGGACTTCTTACTGCACCTGTGGGGTCTACCGCCCCCTCCATCGCGGTGATGGATGTACAACACCCCGAGGATCCTCCCGGTTCCCGTTCACCCGCGGACATCGGTTCGAGGAAGCGAGGAAGTACGTCGAGTGGTAGCGAGGACACAGAGCTGTACTGCGCATCAGGTGACGAGTCCTCGGAAGACAGCTTTCGACTTGTCCAGTACCGCAAGGCCAAACGAAGAATTATCAACTCATCTTCGGCGTCCAGCTCGAACACTCTGAAAACAGCTCCTCAACGATGGCCTCACTCCATCCTGTTTGTGCCACAGAACGCTACCGACAACCTGCGCGTCCTCAACAGGCAAGCACTCTCCGTGTATCTAGAAAACACCGTGCCAAATGAGATCAAGGATGTTAGGATAAATACTAGACGAAACATCCTGGCAATCGATGTGATGAACCCGAGTGCACTGACCATACTACAACATGTAACGCAGCTGGGAAACATCAAGGTCCGATCCATCGTGCCAACGAATGGTGCCACAATAACTGGAGTCATCTATGACATTGACAATGAAATATCTAATGCAGACCTCCCAATTCTCATAAAACCAGCAAGCGAACACAACGTGATTGTGCATGTTGGTCGCCTCGGCGACACACGTTGTGTGAAGATAACCTTCAAAGGCGACTGCCTTCCACCCTACGTGAAGGTCGGCCACTTTCGCCACCAGGTTCGACCTTTTATTCCAAGACCAATGCAATGCTTCAATTGTCAGAAGATTGGACATGTGAAGGGTGTTTGCAGAAATTCGGCCGTGTGCCCTCGATGTGCCGAACCCCACTCAGAAGACAACTGCAGCGCAACCACGTTCAAGTGTCCTAACTGTCAAGGTGATCACTGCGCCTCTTCCAAAGACTGTCCCCAGATCAAGAAAGAGTTCACCATTCTTAAGCAAATGGTGAGAGACAACTCTACCCACAAAGAGGCCGCTGTGAAAGTACGGCGAAGACGACGTCACCGACAAAGGTCTTCACGGCGGAAAACATCAAGCTTTCAGGAAAAGTCCCCTCGTCAAGCATCATGATCAGCGGACGTTTCCAGCACTCCGAACACCAATGTTGGAAGGGAGCAAACTGCCAGATCTCTCTCCACAAAGGAATGGCCGCCACTTCCGCGTACACGACCGCCAGAAGAGCCGCAGAAGAAGCCGCCCTCAGTACAGCAAGGTGCTGTATCCGAGGAGTCGCGCAAAACAGATGCGCAAGTGATAGCACTTATTAGGCCTCTAATGAATGCCATTCGCGTGCTGCTAAGCAACATGCACACACCGTCTGCCAGAAGTGCGCTTCAAGTACTGGACGCTCTGAGTCCGGTGCTTGCAACCCTTGAGTAGATCATGGCTCCACAGCCACGGTCTTTTAGGGAAGAGGTCCGAGAAGCAGCTATTTTTCAGTGGAATGCCCGCGGACTCAGAGCGCGCCTTTCGGATTTCTGTCGCTTCGTGCTCGCCAATATGTTTCCCATTATCGTCATTTGCGAGCCGAACTTATCGAACAAAATCAGGCTTTCTGGATATGAATCATTTATGTCGTCAGCTGTTTATGAAAACAGTAAGGTTTTGGTGTTCATTCGCCGTGACCTCACCTACACTCATCAGCCTGTACCACCTAATGACAGTAATCAATATATATGCCTAAACGTAAGGAAAAAGAATCTGGCCTTCACTTTTGTAGGCGCCTACCTATCTCCGTCAAGTCGATTTGATTACAAAAGACTACGAGACATCCTTTCCTCAACTTCCAATCCCTGGGTCATCACTGGAGATTTCAACGCCCATCATACACTCTGGGGAAGTCCGATCACCAACGCAAGAGGCAGAGCTCTGGTATCTTTCGCCTCCAGTTATGAACTTTGGCTGCTGAATGATGGAAGTCCTACGTTCTTACGTGGCTCCAAGTACAGCAGCTGTCTTGACTTGGCTTTCGTCTCACGAAGCCTAGTCAGACGTGCAGGGTGGTTTGCGGACATAGAGACGCACGGAAGCGACCATATCCCCACGTACATCAAGATCAGAGGATTGACCGCTTCCAAAATACGGGATACGATCCAAAGAGTGGACTGGCCTAAATTTCAGTCTATTATGGAAGAACACTGCGACGCCAATCCATCTTTCGACTTGGAAGAGGCAATCAAGAGCGTGGTGCAAGACACTATGCGTACTCTAACATGCTCCTCGAAACTTAATGATTTTGATGTGGAACTAGAACGGCTTCGAGCAATCCGACGACGTGCTGAACGAAGATACCGACGTACGAAAACAATGGAGGATCTACGGACCGCCAGGCGCACGCAAAAGAAGATACAGCGCCGGTTAGACAAGCTCGAATCGCAACGTTGGGCTGCCTTCTGTGAGTCGCTAGATCCACGCAAGCCTCTATCGCAACTATGGAGAACGGTGCGCGGACTGCGGACACTTCCCGTACAGCGATTCCCATTCAAGGCACTTGCCCTCTCTCAAAAGAGATCGGAGATTGACGTGGCAGAAGATTTCTGCGCCAGATTATCCGGCCAACTCACAGCTGCCAACATTCCATCGCCTTCGAGCAGCTGTCCGCTACCACGTGATCACCGGTTGGATCTACCATTCTCGATCCACGAACTTAAGGCAGCATTAGCTTTGTGTAGCCGCACATCAGCGCCAGGACCTGACGGAATTTCCTACCGAGCTCTGTGTCACCTGGGGGAGCGAGCGAGAGGGGTTCTTCTTGAGGTGTACAATGAATCTTGGAGGAATGGCACGCTACCAACAACCTGGAAGACAAGTCGCCTTGTTCCACTGCTGAAGCCTGGCAAGTCGCCGTTGGAGCTCTCTTCATATCGCCCGATCGCTTTGGCGAGCTGTGTGGGCAAAGTAATGGAGAGGATGATCCTAGGACGCCTGGAGTGGTACTTGGAGTACCACAACACCTACCCAGATGCCATGGCGGGCTTCCGACGCGGTCGATCATCGATCGATAACGTCATCGACCTGGTGACCTACATTCAACATGAGAAACGCCGTAAGCGTCTCTGCGCATCCTTATTCCTCGACGTTAAAGGGGCGTATGACAACGTTACGCATGAAGCCATCCTCTCTGCTCTCGCAGAGGTAGGAATGGGTGGTCGGATATTTCAATGGATACGGAGCTATCTATCTATGCGATCCTTCTTTGTAAGCACCGAGGAAGGCCATACTTCTCTACATTATAGCTACCGCGGCGTCCCCCAGGGCGGTGTACTTAGCCCCGTGTTATTTAATCTAACACTAATTGCTCTCCTTGAGCACGTGCCAACCACAGTCAGGCTATCAATGTACGCGGATGACATCTGCATATGGACATCTGCAGTAACACGCCTACAGCTGCGAGCGAGAATTCAGAAAGCCGCGACACAAACTGCTGTCTACCTCCGTAATCGAGGCCTGGAAATTTCCTCCGAGAAATGCGCACTAGTGCCATTTACGCGCAAACCCATGGCAAACTACAGTCTAACGATAAATGGCCAAGTAATACGACGGGTCCGATCGTACAAGTTTCTAGGAGTCATAATCGACAGGGACTTGTCGTGGAGCCCACACATATCTTACGTGAAAAAACGGTTGACAGGCATATGCCACCTGTTCAAATTTTTCGCTGGCAAGACCTGGGGAATGTCGCCTAGTGCCATGTTACAACTGTACAGGGTGCTTTTTCTGGGATTTCTGCGATACAGCTTGCCAGCAATAAACAACACAGGCAAAACGAATCTACGCACAATACAAAGTCTTCAGGGTGAAGTGCTCCGGATCTGTCTAGGCCTGCCTCAGAGTGCTTCAACAGTGGCTACGATAGCAATCGCTAGAGACCACCTTGTCAAGACCCACATTGAAATTGAAGTACTCAGGACCCATATAAGGCATCTAGCCAGGACTCCTCGTCACCATTTAGCCTCTCTACCAGCGGACAGGCCACACACATCTTTCAGCCAAACGATAACTGCATATGATGAATCATTGCCAACTTGTTTCACTCCGGCTGCGAGACCTTCGATCCCTCCATGGTGCCTCGCTCAGCCAAAAATCAACCTCGCAATACCTGGTATCTCGAAAAAAGCTGATCTGTCATCACCAGCCCTTAGACAGCTCACGCTACTATACTACAACTTGGCATTCTGGCACGCACGATCTCCTTAGCAGAGTGGAATAATGTACATACAAGACGCACAAGACTGCACCGACTGAACCCATCACTTCAACTCAGACCACCAGCCGGTGTGCACCGGCGTGAAACGTCTCTTCTGTGTCGGTTATGGCTTGGAGTGGCCTTCACGAATGCCTACTCAGCACTAATTGGAATGGCTGATAGTCCTGCATGTGATGTTTGCGCATGCGAGGAGAACATTGACCACATATTGTGCCATTGTCCTCAATTTCAAGCCCAAAGACAGTATTTGTCCGACACATTGAGGAAACTAGACGATCGTCCTCTGAGTGAACAGACAATATTAGAGCACCGTCCCGACCGATCATCGGCTCAGAAGGCAGTGAAGGCACTTTTGTGTTTTCTCAGAACTTCTGGTTTGCTCGAGCGACTTTAACTGAAGTGCTGTCGCGTACGCGTACCTACACCTTCTCTCTCCCTTCTTTCTCTTCCCCTTCTCCCTTCCCCCAGAGTAGGGTAGCCAACCAGACTATTGACTGGTTAACATCCCTGCCTTCCTGTATTCTTCTCTCTCTCTATATTTGTACGAGAACTACCGTGACTCTACGCATATTTACACTGATGGATCTGTCCTTCCAAGCAGCTCCGCGGCGGCAATCGTCATACCAGCGAAAGCTACAACCATCAAATTTAAGACGACCCACGCGACAACATCGACGGCAGCAGAGCTCGCCGCTCTCTTTACTGCTCTTCATCACATTGGTGATGAACCACCACACAAATGGACAATATTCTGCGACTCGAAGGCGGCACTGCAGTCTCTACTGTCACCTTTACGACGCGGACCGCACGAACAGCTAATATTCCATATTACAGAGACATTACACCATATAAGTGATGCAGGCCACGAAATAACCTTTCAGTGGCTTCCAAGTCACTTTGGGATTGTCGGCAATGAACGGGCGGATCACGCTGCCCGCTCAGCCCATACTGAGGAGCGCCACGTCCCAATTCCTCTTTCTAGAACTGACGTGGCACGGAAGCTCCGCCTACTTGCTCGGCAGTGCACCGTGTCGCAATGGAATGAGCCACATTTAAGGAATCCGCGACTATACTCACTTGATCCAACATTAAGTCTTCGAGCGCCATCACAGCTTCGCCGTAGAGACGCCACGCTTTTATATCGACTTTGGTTGGGCGTTGCCTTTACTAAAGCCTATGCCTTCCGCATAGGGATGACCGACACCCCAACCTGTGACCACTGCGGCCATGAAGAATCAATTAGCCATATTTTGTGCACCTGCCCGCAGTACAGTCCACAGAGGGCATGCCTCTGCCAGGAACTTGGCCAACTGGACGACCAACCGCTATCCGAAAAAAGAATGCTGCAACATCGAAAGGACCTACCGTCACAGAAGAAGGCCGTGCAAGCGCTTTTGCGCTTCTTGCGATCTACCGGCCTGTGTGAACGGCTTTAACTGGAACGCCTTTTGTGTGTGTGTCTCCACGTGTGCGCGTTCGGTTTCTTTTTTTTTTGCGTTTTCCTCTCTGTCATCTTTCTCACCCCTAGTGTAGGGTAGCAAACCGGAGACTCATATCTAGTTAACCTCCCTGCCTTTCCTCTCCATTCTCTCTCTCTCTATGAGATTCTAAACATTTCTCCTAAATGTTCATGACAGCGCTTCTAGACAAATAATTTGCCACGTTTCACTTAGCTTAGTGTAGCTTTCAGCGTTTCCACGAGCGCTTTAATTTGTTTAAAAAATTTTACTTGAGAGACTTGCCGCAAGCCATATGTACCAAAAATAACTGCTGTCCACTCCAAAGTAAGCCGATTCTTCACCAACATGATAACTTTGGAAGAAAAATAAAGCTTTGCGTACTACATTTACTTGTAGTAGAGCATTGAAAGGGCAGCCTGGTTCCGGTTTGTGGATTTGATGGCACAGGGACGGAACTTTGCACATGTTAAAGTCTAAAATTATAATCTCTCAAAAAAAAGAAAAAAAGAAACCATATAATGAAACGGGCACAAACGGTCGATTCAGAGAGACGTGTGCTCTTTCCTAACTAGGCCAAGAAACATCGATCTTCTCTGGACTAACGAGTCAGCGGTTACATTACCGAACACTGCTGAATGCTTTTGTTTATTGCACATGTGCTTTGTTCACATCGACAGAGGGTGGGCGTTTATCCCTGAAGACAAGGCTTGCGAGCCTGTTAAGTCGTGCACGTGTGCGAAAACAAGACAGGACACTCTTTCTCATCTGCAGTTGGGCCACACTCATCGTTACAACGTTCTGCCAACTGAGTGTTCAAACTTTACTGCCAAACCAATAGGCTAAGCAGGGGTGAATCTGAGCCGCTCGGAATCAGATGGACTGAAGTTTGCGTACCTGCCAATGTCGACATCGTCTCCAAAGGTCACTGCAGTGCTTACGACGTCGCTGTTGGGGCTTGTTACCATAGTGACCCCACGTGGGCAACTGAGTCTTGGGTTAGGTGACGTGTCAGAGCGGAGAAGAAAAGACAGTTTTGCAGGGAGACAGAAGACTTCAATAAAAAAAAATGGCTGTGGCTTAGCTAAGGTTAAGCCCAGGATGCGAAGCATACTAGCCTTTATTTTAACGCGACAGCGTTAAGGAGCTCGTGTCGCAGAAAAGCCGGTGTCGTCGGCGTCGGCTCAGGCGTGCGGCGCTTGCTCAGGCGCACATTTTGTTGTCGCGCCGAACGCTGCGTTGCTCGACGCTCACCGCGTCCGATGCGGGGCGCGTATTCGCTGCGCCGTAGCAAAGCCACCTAGAAACAGTCTCTGTAGCATGCCGCAACCTTCGCTTCTCATTCCAACGAGCAGCTCTGTCTCCAGGAGGCATCTCACCTCGTGAGTGTCTAGCAGAGGCAAGCGCAGCTGCTTATATACCGCCGCGACGCCGCGAGCGACGGCGCGAGTTGGAGCCCCGTTTTTCCTCTGTCGTGACGTCACGGTGTCACGTGGTATTGAAGGCGACACCACCGCGCCTGAGGAGCTGGGTTGAACTCTAGTAATATGCTTCGCATAAAATCCGCCTCCATTCCACTCTATTAAAGTGGATGTACACCGAAGCTGTATGCCACCGTTAGACAAGCACAGCTGACGTTAGACAAGTACCACCACCCCACTTGACATTAGGCAACGTTAGACAAGCACCACCAGCACACGACACATTAGACAATCACAAACTGCTGGTGTGATACTTCTATTTCGTTATCATTGGGACGATAGCCTTGCTTGTGGTCGCTACTTCTCCTTGAAAAGGCCCCCGCCATCTGCGATTGGGTTGCGCTGATAGACGTCAATCCACACGCCGCCAACTGCAGGTGTGCTCTGACCAGGGGCATGAGCCTTTATGCCCCATTCTCCAGCTGCCACTTGAGGTCTGTCTGATTGACCTCGGCGGCTAGGTGGCGGTACTATTTTTGAACAGTGTTCGCCATAATGTTGATTACGGCTGCAACACACGCTGTGCGACAGATGCAACGGGCACAGCGCCCACAAATCAAGAACAGCTATATTATGTGCACACGTATATCGCGCGTGCACGCACGTCTACGGAAGCGCAGCAAACATCCTTATTCTTCTAGGCCCTCCACCAAGCGGAAGTGCCTTATTGAACTAACTGAAATTTTCAAAGTAAGTTGCGTCAGGTACGACGAGGTTGTAAAGTACGACTAACACACAAGCTGCAGACATGCATGAGGCCCCATAACGTAAAACTATTCCAGTATGTTTTCATTCCAATCTCCTGACGTCATATTTGCGCAACCGCCGACGCAAGCATCGGGCGGTCACCCGCAGGGTTGCCTGAGCAGACCAATCAAACGCTCTCCTCGTTCATAGGAGGTCACTTTTGTTTCCTTGAAAAACGCATAAAATCGCCTACACTGAGCGGTTTGTCTTATCTAATTGGGTGAAAAGAGGCGAGGAGCACGCTCAAGTGGGGAGTGTTTCGATTGGGTCAAGCCACTGCACTGAAAATAGATAACCGGATCAAGAGCATCATGCCGGCGTCTGCAATTCGTCCGGTTTCCCTTACTTAGCTTCTGGTGGCTGGTCGAAAATCATTGCGGCATGCAACGAAAGCTTAAGAATGACGCTGAAACGGGTCCTCAGCAAAGCGGAGTTGGCATAACGAGGTCATAAACGTTCCGAAAGTGCTCGAAAATGTTACACGACCACGCAAAAAGCTTTATTATACGCAAATAAACCCATGCTCTCAAACAGGTGCGAGTCGCCAGTGCCTGAGCGATCGGCGGCAGCCATCTTTTATTCCTTTCAGAACGGGGCAGCCTGCAGCTATTCAGAAGAAAATTCCGTTTTGTCCAGCCTATTAATACATCTTTAACGCGTACACGTTACTTTGACGCGGTGAATTTCTGCGGTTTTGTGACGTCGCGTGACAGGCAGGTGAAGTGGATGCAGCCCAAAATTTTTTGACAAATAGCAGAGAGCTAATGGTGAAATGGGGGTTGAATCAGAAATAACTAATTTTTTGTTTGGTCTAATCATGCATAATCAGTGTGTACATGTCGTATCAGATGGGAGCTATCACGATTTTCGTGACGTCGCGTGACTGACAGGCGAAGGGGGGGGGGGGTCCAAAAAGGTTTGTGGTCAATCGCGGAGGGCTCATTGCAGAATTGGAATAGAAAAGTTTGGAATAGTTTTATAGTTTTACGTTTACGTTTACGTTTACGTTTACGTTTAGCGTTTACGTTTACGTTTTTATGTTTAGCGCCCATAGTATCTTCGGATTGTAATACGAATATACGAGAAAATATAGTTCTGTTACACGGAAAGTGAAAGACAACGCCCTTTTCCAGCTGCCGTTATATGCCTGTTTGAGTTCCCGCGGCCATTAGGTGGCGGTACTGTTTCTGGATGAGCATGAACTGACGAAATATCCCGACCAGCTGGAGACTGACAGCTTTGCTGTAAAGAATTGATATCTTAAGTAGATCATCCAGAGATCCTTCCGACAGCCGGAGAGAAGCGTGGTGCACATCAGTTTTCTATTTTCTCCTACACTCCAGACATTCTCTATCACCACGTTCTCAAAAGTAAGCAGTGAGAGGTTGCTTACTTGCCTGTGTTTTTAGTGGGTCGATCAGTAGTAATTGCACGCAGTGCTTTAAATGCTAGAATGCATTCCGTCGGCGCCTTCTCACTGCGGGACGCGCTTCCCCTCCCACCGAGTACCTTCGGTACTCCGGGGAAAATAGAAAGCGAGGCCGGGACAGGACGTCATCTTTCATGACCCCGAATCATCGGCTCTTGACCTATCAAAACCGCGTGGATGGTCTTGCTTGAAACGCGCGATCTAGGCTTCCGTTCTTTTGTGCGCTGCCGCCGATTAGGTATGCTGTTTTTAGCGGGAGGAGTGGTGAACCTGGGGCGGATAGTTCGACTCATGCAAAGTGAAATCGACAGTGCTGAGTAACGTGCTAGGCCAAACAGGCTCGAGTTACCTCTGCGCCACTTTGTTAGCGTGTTTTACAAACTCAGAATGAAATGCCATGACCATGAAAAAAGGAAGTCGTGAAACAAGTTTAATAAGATGCACGTTTATTTTTTGAAGTGCTTGTAGGAGAAAATAAAGAGGGAAGAACGTTGTAGTTCTTTTTTTCTTTCGTGTCTTCTTGTAAGCATGAGGACAACTCTAGGCCGTCTGAGGCGGTTCCTTTATTCGCCTAGGGACCACGAGGGTATACTAAAAAATAAAGAAAGAAAGGAAAAGAAAGAGAGGAAGAAAGAAAATAGGAAAGAAAAAGTTATGAGCCATTCCACTCTGGGAAGGTGGTTGACTAGAGAAGCTGTTTAGCACATGACACGGAGGTGACAAATAATTTCGAACAAAGGTACGAACTCATTTATTGTCTTCATCGGTGGTCATCGTGATAAAAAGTACGCACACTCATTTATTGTCTTGATCAGCGGTCATTATTTCATTCGCAAATGCAATCACATTCTTTGATAACCTTAAATCCATACATATACGCCGCCGCTGGGTGGTCGGTTAGGTCAGATCGGTGTGGCATCGCAAGAGGTACGTATGCAACACGGAACGCGTAAACCGCTCCCTTTTCGGTACCGACACATCGACATTGAACTCGCCGACAACGACAACAGAGGTAGCGTCAGCGCAGCTAATTCACGCAAAGTGAGTAGCCATGAACATTACGCGACTATGAGTAATTGTATTTTTTTGCTTGCTTACGGGGGTATGAGCCATTACTCACGGGGGTATGAGCCATTGTTCACGAGGGTATGAGCCATTGTTCGCGAGGGTATGAGCCATTGATGACAGTTTTTGACATGCTGTTCTGTATATTGTATGCGTGATTAGAAAGAATTTAAGCACTGTTCGCTTCATTTCGCTGAGTAATTGTAGCCTACGCCTTGCAGGGCTAAGAGCCACTGCATTTCTTGCTTGCTTACGGGAGGATAAAATGCTTACGGAGGCATGAGCCATTGATGATGATAGTTTGTGTTTACGGCAAAGAAAAATGCATGGAACACTGGCCATATACAGCTTCGCTGTAAAAATCAAGCGAAATTTCCTTGGTAAGTAACAAGGTGAGTGTCCCAACGATGCACAAGAGCCTCTGTGGATGGCGTTGATCTTACGGATTTCTTAAGCTGCACAAACAGGGTGACACCGGCCTGTCAGAAAGCTCCTAACCAAACCGTACGCTCGAGAGCTCTCTTACTGCAAGAGTTCAGTGCTAAATAAGTAAAAGAAGAATTTTGCTTGACAAGCACGCTGAGAAGCAGTGAGCTTTCCCAACGAACAGGCGAAACGAAATGTATTGCCGTGGGGTCAGAGACATATGTTTCTTGTTAGTCACACTGCAGAAGAGACATGGATTAGATCATGGAAAAAGAAAAATGACGAGAAGAAAACAAAATATAGGAGTGTTCGTTTGCGTGATGTGTCGCACTATGCTTTCACGACTTACCGCATTGCCCGACAACATTGCAAGCTGCGCACTGTCTTTGAAGCCTTCAAAGTAGGCGCCCGTGTGGACCATTACACTAGGGCCATAATGAACTTTAGACGTACCGGAAATTAAGCCCGTTTGTGAAACAAACAAAAAGGCTCTCACCTCTCCCATTCTGGAAGTATATTTACCAAGTCATTTTCTTGAATAAGACGAGTTTGTTCATCTATCAAACACTCGGGACGGCAGCCCACCTTTCAAAGCGCCGGTGCATAAACACTGAAGCCGAATTGGCAGCTTTCACGCAGGTTCGCTCTGTAATGGAACCTGTTGCCATCAGATTCGAGAAAGCGGGAATCATTCAACTCTTGCTTTGATACCCCCTCCCCACCCTCCCCTCTTATTTCCAATGACATACGCTCTTTCTGAAAAGCTCACATCGCGAGTAATACGGCTGCACGAGGAATGATCTGCAAAGCAAGAGCGAAACGCTGATGAGCACAGAATCAGAATTTCAAATGTGCGCGGAACTGTACAAGAAATTCACCATATGAGTCGCGCGAGTTAGAGTGCGCCCAAAAGAACTTTCAGCAATGGTGTTCTCGCAATTTTTTTCACCTCGAGTGCCCTGCTACCCAGAGTGGACTTACGAGGCCTAATATCGAGAATTGAAACATACCATTTCAGCCTTTTGCTTGCATTTGGCCTCCTAGCCTAGAGTGACTGTATGTTGGAGCAAATACAGCAACACTACTTCAGCCAATGTCTATGCCCGATGTGAGCACTACTAAAATATTCTCCTCACCAAGCTAAATTTTATGGAAATATAATTAAGAGGGAGGTGCGCAGAACTCACACAGAGGATGCAGGTTTAATGTATTCATTGGCCAGTGAATAATAAAAAAAAGTGCTGTCGTTCTCAGTTGCTAGCGGTCTTTTGCTCTCTTTCGAATTTCTTTTTCCAGAAGTCAAGTTCTGCTCCCACCCAAAGCACTGCCTTCCGGATAATCATCGCCCCTTCAACGCGTTCTCGTATGATACCCGACCTCATGAACTCGGTTTTCACGTGAGAGCGCGGTGAACCGCGAATTTCGCAGTGTGTGAGCAACGAGGCACTTTCAGACTTACGCATACAACCACTAGTGCTCTGGTGGCCGTGAAATACGCTACAGGGCTCTGAATTCTGACTGCTCGCCCTTTTCCTACTGATTCGCCAGGCTGTGAAATCCTCGCGTCTGTCGGAACGGCGGCGTTCGCGACAGGAGCGATTAGTCAGCGTCTGGTGCTCGCCAGTGCGGAATGAACACGGTGGCCCGACGCCCCCCTCCTTCTTCCGCCGAAGTCGTTTCTTCTCGAGACGGAGGAAAACAGCGTAAGCATGTCTTCGGCTCCGGCAGACTGACTTCATTAGCATTCTCTCCCCTCACTCAGCGTGCGGCGTCAGCACGCAGAACTGACGCTTTGTCGCATTCAGCGAATCGCGCCGGATGCAAGAACGATGCTTTGCCAGGAACGCCACCGCGGTCGTCGCCGGAACACTGGAGTGACCCCGCCGCTTCAATCCCCACCCTACTACCTGTCCTCATTATCGCTCCTCCTACACCTCTTTTTCACCTCTTCCCTTCCCCTTTGAGCAGAGTAGTAGGTTAGGGTAAGTTATTTAGGCCAACCTCTCTGCGTCTCTTCAATAAGTACTTGGAAATGCTTTTACTCGACAAGAAACCACCACTACCTAAAGGCGTGGCCATCAGAGCGGCGTAGACAGTGGTGGTTGTCAGTAGCAAGAACGCGTCCTATTTTTGCTCTAAATCATTTAACCTAGATTGCCTGGAACTTTTGTACAAGGAAGATGTCCTGCCGATATTTGTAGCGTGTCACGGAACAATAAATACATAGCATTCTCACGACATAGAGACAATAACGTTGGTACAATCAGATTGCTTTCAAGCGCCATGTATCTGTGCCACAAATGCGCTATAAGAAATAACCATGCGTTACCAAATGCAAAAGCACCCCGCACGCACGCACGCCTCGCGGTCTTCATACGTTTAGAGCAAAATGCAAGCGCAAGGATAGCAGAATTTGCAAAATAGATAATATAATATTCACTATCGCGCCATGAGGGCTACAGAGGTAAGGCGCACCCTACATAATATTTTAAACAGAACAGCGCGTATTTTGACAGGCACTATAGGAGGGAGACAGGACACAGACAGCGCTGACTTGCAACTCAACGTGTCCGTGTCGTGTCTCCCCCCTAGTGCCTGTCAAAATACGCGCTGTTTTGTTTAAAATGGCTTACCAACTCGCCCAAACGTCCGTTTTAACGCTGCATAAATTACAGTAAATTTATGTACGTACGCGTATGAATTACAGCTGCTCATATGCCTTCTCTTTTGTCATTCGTTATGTATGCAGGATGTTCTTGCCTTCGGCCGCCAGCATGTTTTCTTACTGTCCTTTGTGTGTACGGATGTTTCCCGGTGGTAGCTGCTGTGTGTTTCTTAAAGCACGTGGAAGTCTGTGCTGTACTGGATACCAGACGCCGGTATGAATTTTTACCCTGTGGTCAGCACAGTTCGGGGCAGTCATGCCTGTTGCAATTGTCGTTGACGCTTGGAACACAGTTGCGACTTGTGCACGGTACTGGTGTTGATAATGAACGTAGTGGGGTCGATGCGATACGTATCAGTCAGGGAGAATGTATAAACGCATTACGTGTGCAAGAATGCAAGTTTTATATTTAACACAACTGCTATCGCAAATTTTTAGCATTCTTTATGCGTGAAAATTATTTTGACGATATCAAGCACGAATCATTAGCTTACACAATGAACTTTGTGGTTACAAATATATGCATGACACCGCAATGTCTGCTGTATGTCTGACATCACATACTTCTAGAAGTATTGTTTAGTCAAGAAAGGAAAAAACAGAAAGAATGGCGAGCTGTAGAGATTAAGTTACCGCTGCTGCTTAGCTGAGTTTGGGAAAGGGTTGCTAATAGTATCCTTAAATAAAGAGCAAACATTTGCAATTTTTGTAGAAGTTAGACTAAGTAAACAATCTTAACTATAGCTCACCGATCTCTCGGAGGATATTAAGTGCACCCTTCATCTCTACGCCTTTTGCTGTCGTCCTTCTATTTCAACTACACTTAGCAGCAACCGGCGACACGCAAACGCAATCATGGGTCGGAGCAGCCGCCCTTCTTGTCACAATCGTTAAAACAAAAGCCCTTCACTTCCAGCATTCTCCGGGACAAATCGTTGAAAAGTCCTCCGGAGTGACGGTTCTCTGCTGCAGACTGAGCGGTAACATGGAATGAAGCACCGAGGAAGAAAGGCACTCTCGCTGCAACAAAGTCGACGACGGGTGGTGGAGTCAACAGCGAGACACATTGAAAAAACAAAACTCCATCGCCCTCTCCCTGTACCTTCATACTAAGTCTTCTTCCTCTTTCTTTCTCATCCCCAACCCCCTTCTTCACCCCACACATACACAACCACGCCCTTCTTCTTTTCCGATACACCGTTCTGCATGTTGCACCGTGCACAGCGGCATTCCATTGTTCACAAAAGCACATGCGGAAAGCAAGAAGCGCTTGCGGGCGGGTGCGTGCGAGAAGAGAAAGAACGAGGGAATGAGGGATTAATCGATGAGCAAAATTGCCTACGTCGGTCGCGTATCGAGGCAGATCCCTTCGATCGTGCCAGCCGTATATATATGAAGGAAGGCACGCCTCAGTGCCCATATCCTCCCTGTCGCGCTGGTACTTCTTTTGTCCCGAAGAAGACGAATAAAAAACTAAGGAAAGGCGAATGTATAGACGGACGTGTCGGAGAGAAGAGAGTGGCGTCGGATCTGTAGGAAGAGACGAGGAAAGCGTCTGGCTGCCACGCGACTTGAGCTTTCTTTCTATACAGGACGGGCATATACTGATGAGCTGGTACTACATAACGAAATGGTTAGCAACGCGGGAACGACGGCAACAAAAGCGAAAAAAAAATGACACATTACCGAATGCGTTCTTTGCTCGGGCTTTCCCTTCGAACAGCTTTAGGGCGATTAGATGACAGGCCTTTTATGAAAGGAAAGATTCTGAGACCGTCGCCTGGAGCGTATGCGACTTGCAAAGCCACAAAAGCACTGCTGCGCAGCTTCAATATACACTAGCCTGTGTGGTCGTTTGTAAATAACTCAACGATAAACGCTTTACTTTGTGTGTGTGTCTGTGCATAGCATGAACTTCTCTCCTTCGCAGCTTTCAGTCTCCTTTCCCCATTCCCCAGCACTGGTTAGCTAACCAGGCTCAGCCTTATCAACGCAGACCCCCCCCTCCCCCCCCCCCCGCCTACTCCCATAGCCTCTTCCTTATCATGTCTCTCTTTCTCTTGTTTCTGTTTTGTTTGTTGAAACTATAAGGGTGTGCTAACTTACGAATGCGGCAGCGAGTATTCATTGCCGTACAAGCAGGAACACTTATAAAAATAATGCATGGCGTTCAACTGCATTTCAGCGAGAAATATACTGAACAAAACGAAAGCTAAATCAAAGTGCCGCATGAAATTCCTTACGACTTTTGCAAAGAAAGTGCCATTCCATCGGCAAGAATACTTTTATATACTCCTATGCATTTTACACAGAAGGACGACTTTCTCGCAATCAACACAGGACACAACTACATCCCAATGTAACAGTCAAAACAAGATAACTATGTCAAAAAATAACTTAAAGCAACGGCGCGAACAAAAATAATATCATCGAGTCCTAGAACTCTAGCACGTACCACACAGAAAAAAAAAAACAAGCCACTAATATTGACAAAACAGTTGTGCGTGTGCTTTTCGTGGGCCTTCTTCCTACTTCTAGTGCTTTTGTATTATTAGTTCATGCGCATGTTCACCGTTGTCGTACTTTACTTTGTCTCATTGGAAAGCCTTGCCGTTTAATGCTTTCTTTGTCGGACACGATGGAGCATTCGCGTGCCTCCAACAGTCTCTAGAAATCTGTAGGAGGGCGCGATCATCGACCGTTTGCCCGCCCGTCTTATAAATCTACAGAACAAATACATATATAGGTACACAAACACTGTCATGCGCTGACCTTTCTTTCACATTGTCCGTTACGCAAGACAGCCGGAATGAGCAAGGAGAGGTGGAAGATAACAGACCAACTCCTCCCCGCTCCAAAAGAAAAAGAAAAAGAAGCCATCAATAAAGCGTTCGCTACGCCCCAGCCATTAGACATTGCCTTCGTCGACGTTACCCCATTAAAGCCATAGCTGCGACATTGTGTTGTACTCTTAGAAAAGACGGCGAACACCTAGACCCCGTTCGACGCGTGCTATTCGCTTTACAGTCACGTGTTTGCGCTTATCTCCCCTCTGGTCGTTCGTTACGCTTTCCTTAATAAAATATATAGGGCTGGGAGCGAAAAGAAATCTTGCCGACGAATTCGCCACACATGCTAAACTGCAGTACTATGGGGAGAAAGAAGAACGAAAAACATGCAACTGCACAAACGGCGAAAGACGGTCGAACAGTGCGTTTGCGGGGTTCGAGATTGATCGCTGCTGCACGCCTGTCCATGAAAAGAGAAAGAAAATGTGAAGTCACGGCGGAGTGTTTCTCAAGATCCCTCTCTAGTAGTCGGTGCTTTTGTCTCCGAACCGTGCACATTCAATACTAACCCCTCCCCTCCTCCACCCTTCCCCTCCTTTTTTTTTTGCAAATGTTTGTCTTTGATGGCCTTTCACTCCAAGCAATCTCGCAGCTCCTTGTAGTGGTAGTATACCCATGCTTTTCGTATCACCCGTCATTTTTTGATGCCATTCGTCCTCTGAACGGTCGCTGGCTGGTTTACAAAAGAGAAAACTCCGTGTGATGGAAATTACCACCGTATTGACGAACCTGAGGACATCAATGTGGCCGCAACTAAAGTGCACGGAGCGCTGCAAATGAAATGCACTCCGTCGTTTGTCAAATGCGCCGAATGCCAAGTTAAAATGAGTGCAATAAAGACACGACAGTGCTCGAAAGATCGGAAATTATGCCAAGCATTGTGAGATGCACGGAAAGCAGCACTTAGAGCTTTGGGAAACAAGGTTTCTGGCAATAATTTGCAAAATTCGTGCAGAATGTAAAATTAGCTTTTGAATATTGATTCAGAAAAAAGAAGGAAGGTAAACAAAAAAAGGACAGGGCTAAATTTATTTTTCGGTAATGTACAATTCAAGCGGCTTCAAAATATGGAGAAAAAAACACTAAGCACTGGGCCACAATGACTATGAATATGCAAAATTTAGCAGTAACTTACTCTGCGTCTACAGGTCAAGTTAGACAATTCAATGTGAAAAACACATGTAGAACATGATGTTGCAAAGGAACAGACGAAGCAGAAGTCAACTAAATTAAGAAGATCACACGTTTGATAACTCTATATACGTTAGCTCCTTAAGTGTGGTTGTTTTGAGAAATCCTAGAACATCTGGTAGTTGCTGTTGAACACCAACGCGAATGCAACTGAGATGCTCGAGGGGTATAGGTTAGAGAACAGTGCAGTGCTTTGACCGGACAGTTTTTTTTTACTTCAAAGGACAGCCATTCGAAAAGGCCACGTATTTTGACGGACCGGTCAAAGGGCGTTGCCGAATACATGACCTTGTTTTTGATGTCATGAACAACGTTCCCTGAGGCACAGACTAGACGGCTGTGCATGCCCCTCTTCCACCACTGTCATGGTAAAGGGAACTATTCTTTCCCGAAACATCCTGCCTTCCATCCACCCGCATCCACCTTGTCGCTGCAGCAACCTTGTACGCTTCCCTTTCACTCGTTAAGCTTGTACGGCTAACGTTGATGCTTTCACGCAGATTTATCCGTGTAAGCGCTTCCGAAATCAGAGCTTTGTTAAAAGCTGCACGCGAAAAAGTTGGCCTCGTAGTGCACAGCTTCAGGCCTTGCTCGTATCGTTGATTTTGTTTTGCGGCTCTTACGAATGGCGAGGCGGTGGCTGCGCCCGCGAGAAGACTGAGCAAGTACCAGATATTGAGTCGTATGAGAGGGAGAAAGAGAAATAATGAGAGAGAGAGAGAGAGAGAGAGAGAGAGAGAGAGAGAGAGAGAGAGAGGTTGACCCCGCTGTTGTGCTTGGCTGTTTTGTTCCAGCGGCTTTCAAAGACGAGCGGAAAGCCCCGAGGCGCCCTCGACCCATGGTGCCCCCTATGCGCGCCTTGGAAAACCTCGTCTAAGAAATAAGCCGGAAGCATATGGGTACCTCTGCTTGTGGTTCTTTTTCGTTCGCGTTCCCGCTCTTCCCTTTGGCGGTGCCATTTCCACGACAGCTGAGCGCTCCGCGGGGAGTGCCACTGGGAAAGCGCACGCACCAAGTAAAAGATAAACAGCCGTTCATTTCTCGCTGTTCCCTCTTGCTGCATTTTTGATGTAGCTCCTTTTCGTCCGCTGTTATAACCTTGAAAGACATCTGACATCTAGTGAAATGTTTGCGCCATTACAACATTCGGAGGCATCCTGAGTACAGAAAAGAGACAAGAATTCTCTATCAAGGGTCCAAAATCGTGTAGCGCAAAGACGGAAACATCTTACGCGTCTTTGGCGGACAAACTATGGCAGAGCTACGAGGTAGAGCAATAATTTGCTATCACATTGCATATCTAGGCTTTATAATAGGAAAAATGCAGAAATACCGAAGTAGTTGGAGAATTATGGGAGGGGCCTTTGCCCTGCAGTGAGCGCAACCAGGCTGATGACGATGACGATGCAGAAATACGTTTGGCTAGAATCAAATCTATAAGACGCCGCGACTGACTTCTTCGAGCGGCGTGCTATTTTCCTTGCGCCTGTGATTGTGTCTGCAACGTCTGCTCATAAAGGCAGAGACTGAAAGGAATAATAGTTCTTTCTAATAAGGGTGGCGGGAGGTGGTGGTATGGTTGAGATCCGTAAAAGAGAGAATAACAGAATATTTTCGGACTACAAATCTAGCTAGTTTTTCTTCTTTACTAAGTGTGCTTTGTGCGATCTCTGTTGTGAGCCACAGATACAAAGTGAGAGTAAATGAACTAACAGAAAGCATAGGGGAAGTTGATTGTAATGTTTAATTGCAATGTAGAAATAATAAGGCATAAAATGAAAGTGGACGAAAAGAAAACTTGCCACAAGCGGGAACTGAAGCTACATCTCCAAAATATGACGCAATAAGAAATGTGGTTGGGTGGGAAGTCAAATGGTGATGACGTTGAAATCCGTGAATGTATGTGCCATGCATAAAACTTTGAAACTACAAGTTTGCTTGCTAGTTTTGAGCTGATCTGCTATTAAAGCCATATATGTTAAAGCAGCTGCTTTCGACATTTAAGGAAACATTTACCCACTGTTGTCTGCTTTCCCTACAGTGTGCGTAAATGCTCGAATAAGTGCAAAAACAAAACACACCAAACCAGGAGAAGAACTATTTTAGTTTAGAGATCACTAAATCTTTACCCCTGCAACTACATCTATACTAAATATATCTAGGCTGAGATAGTCTTGCGTCAAGACCTACTATGTACATGCTAATTATTTGGAGAAATTGTCAAAAAATACATTTAAGAACCATGATTTCGAATTATCTAAGATAAACATATAACCAGGCAGTCATCAATTGCCTCGCTACTTTCTCGCCTTCCATACAGTGATACCTATCATGACATGCATAATTTCCATTACAAAGCCGGTGATTTGCAATCTTTAAGCGCACCTTGTAGAATACTGTCCTTACTGGTCGGCGTGCTGAAGTGATTTTTGGGAGCGTATAATATGCATCGTTCATCATCGTGTTTTCAGAGAGTAGAAGTTTGCCATACATCGCGTTCTGGTACTTCGCACTGTAACGTATGGTTCCTAGTGAGGAAAGTCTAAAGTTCGTCCTAAAGTTTTTGGTTTGTATGTTTTAACCAAAAATGACCTGCAGGAGTTTAAGAGCTGCAGGAGAGTTGCCCACTCCGTGCTGGCGCTCTGCAAGCTCACACATACAAAACAAGTTTAGCGCGTTACAGTTTCTACGCGTTCGCTTAACAGTGCCATGTTTTCACGTCCGTGTAGCGTGTCTAGCTCTGAAGTTCTCTTCCTTTCCGCCAACTATCACTTTTCGCCCCACATTAAGCGCAAGCAGCTGTTGCGGGCTTCTCTCAGCTGCGTAAAGCTGCGTCGAAAGCATTGTTCAGTTCCTGTGTTCGGTAGAACACAAACCATATGCATAAGGCTGAATTGTGAAACACCAGAAACGTATGACCAAGAGTTGCGGATGGAGCAGGTTAAGCCGTCCAAGTTCGCGTTACGAGTGAAGTCTTACACAAACAATTCTAACGAAAAGTTAGAAGTGTCTTGGACTTCTCCGTAAAACATTGCGATATGAAACACCGCTGATTCAACAACTTTTTCAAACTTCGCAGCAGCTGGCCGTGCACATTGGTGGTCTCTTCCGGTGTTTCAATAATTTCCTCGCCTGCCCCATCATTTCATTTTCGTAAGGATTCCAATTTGTTTCCGTTGGTCTGAAGCGCAAATTAGCACATCAGACACTCCTTTTACTTTTCTCCGCACTAATTTACATGTGTTACATACCCTTTGAATACCTTGTCTTATCATAACTTATTGCATTGCTTGCAATGCATTCCGTGGGTCCAATTTCTCGGACCACCACCTTAATAATGGACAGTACAAATAATGTTTTGCCTCCCTCTCTTTCTCTGTGTGAGTATTTCTCCTTTATATTTATTTCTCTCCTTACCCCTTCCCCAGTGCAGGGTAGCAAACTGGATCTCTACCTTTCAATTAATCTCGCTGCCTTTGGCATCTAATTTACCTCTCTTGCCTTGAGCATTCAGCATGAAACGAGCGAAAGGTGAAACTGCTTCCTTAACTTAAGGAAGCATACTTAACTTAACATAACGTATTACATTAAGCGCAAGCAGATAGCTGATGCGTTGGTGACGCAGTCACTTGAGTATCAGCTCCAGAAACCAAAGGGCGAAGCTTTTGTCCTTCCTTAAGTGCCATAACTAGCTCATTTATTTATTTACAGAGAACGTTGTCTGTGTATAGGTAAAGGTCTTGGTTACCCAAACATTACGTATAAATGCCTCAGTGTACTAGCTACTGTCTGCACAACCGATGTCTGCACAACCAACAGACATGCTTCAGCCCACAAGGCGCGTTATTGCCATGACTGTCGCTTGCCAACCGGGCTCATTCTTGGACTCCCTGTCACTCGCCCCCCCCCCCCCCCCCCTCTTTTTCATGAACATCAATGGAAACTTATATATGTGCTTGTACGTTTTAAACTTTGGAAACGTCCGCATATGCTTGTTACAGGTCCCCCATGAAAGGAAGATGTACATTGTGACATTTAGTCCTTCGCGCATCGACCACAATCTACTCCTTTCGTTTCCGCACATACTACATGGAAGCCGGCTCTCAAGCAGTATTCAACCATCTCTCAGTTTTCATTGTTCCTCACTGCTGAATTCAGCGTAATAACAAAATTTTCTGCTATCCCTGCAGTCCTAGTCCTGCCGAGTGTGTTTTTGTTCTCGGCCCTTATCTTCTACTTAGTTTCAAGAGAGAGAGAGAGAGAGAGAGAGAGAAAAGAAATATCCGAGGACCCATGCGCACTTCGTACTAGTTGTGGACGCGAAAGCATTAATTTCCATTTGCACACCCCTGAGCGGTTCTTTGAGTTATGAGCTTTTCACTGGCAAGCGAGCGCGTTCAAGCACTTGAAGACTTCTGATTTGGCCTTACTGAGGCGCAGTTAGAACGCAGGCAATAGCTTGCGCGGAGAAGGAACGCGCGGATAACACAAGCTTCCGAGAGCGAGAGCGAGGAGGATTCGACGTCACGTCGATGCCCTCTCCCCATCTGGCATAAGACTGTGGCAGCAGGTGTTCGATTTCACCCGCTCTGCTCCGTCGAGGCGTGCTTGTGCCCTGTCGTCGTAGCCAATGGGAATTTAGGTGCCGTTTCACTGCTACAGACGCGGGACGCAGATTTTTTTTGTTTAATGAGCCATTAAACGTATTCACATCAAAAAGGACAAGGTTCGATAAGTTAAGCGCGCGCTCGGTTTACAAGACTGCGCAACGGTAGCGTAAGTTACTGCTGGCGTCCGTGAATCAGCAAAATGAACAAGCTAATTAGCATATTGTTCTCCGCGGGAAACGTTGAATTCGACAGTTGAGTTTCGAACGCAGCACCTCGAAAGTCAGAGCGTGCTTGAAAGCTTCCACTTCATCCCCAAATTATTGCGATACGGAGTATAGATGCGGGCATGCTTCACTAATGCACCTAGCTTGCGCGACCTGCAAGCTGGCTCCACCGCAAGCATTTACCAATTGCAGCAAAGCCCGTTTGCGATGTGCGAGTGGATTATTAAGAATGCAAGGCTTACAGGCTGCATAGAACAGGTTGCAACGAACGAGCTTTGACTCCATCAAAGTAGGATGGTTTCAGCAAGGTGAAAAGACGCGAGGACTACTCCTTCTACTTGCGGTCGCGTCTTTTGCTTTTACTGACACCATCATACTTTCACTGTGCCCCAACTCGCCCAGCAAAGCACCCTACTTAACACAATCTCACTCAGTGTCGCAGGTATCACAGAGTTAGACGTGCTCTAACCAATTTGTAACGTAACCCGTGTTGATATATAATGCAAATAAATTTTGGCCTGCATAGCTGGCCGACCTGGAAAACAAACAATAAGTTCATGGTTCCTATTGAGCGCTGTAAAGACTGCATGAGTGTTCATCAGCGCCTGTATGAGCTCCAATAACGTGCTGAAAGATCATGTTTGACAACATATAAATGAACGATAATATTTTACGCGCAAACACATGATCTGATTACTATGCACGTAGTAGTGGGGGACTCCGCATTAAATTTGACTACTTATTTTTTTTTAGAGCACACTTAAATCTAAGGTTACGTGTGTTTTGCTTGTCGCAATCCGCAAGAATGCGGCCACTGAAGCCTGGATTCGAGCCTGTGGTATCGTGCTTAGCAGCGGAACGTCATAGCCCCTTAGCCACCACCGCGGCTGAATCGTTTCGTGACAAGTCCAAGTATATGTTGAAGTATACTTACCGAGAAGAGAAACCGTGAGTAGGCAACAAGGCAGGAAAAGAACAAGGATGGTAACAACGGTAACCAGCAGGGAGAAGAAGCACCCAACGAACCAAGAAAGTAGTCCGACGGAAAGAAATTTTTAGTTAAACTTGAATCTGCAAAGTTATATTACAACCCCGATGGCTGCTAAGTCCCATGGAAGCGCGCAAGTGCGACCCGGATTGCTTCCACAAAACTGATTTAATTCGCCTGTGACATCTCACTGCAAAAAATTAGGGGCGTCATGACATGCAACAGGACATTCATATCGGCGCCATGAGCAATACATCATGGTTACGGCAATTATCGCGCATGTTATAGGTGGTATTTGTTATTCATGGTGCAACGAGAGTTTCAATATAGCTTGTGAAGTCTCTCACTCCTCGACAGAATAAAATACTAACAAGCAGCTGAAGTGATAATGCACGAAGCGATGGAGTGTTGACACCAACCGGCTAGCACATTATCGCATACAGTTTCCGCTAATTCAGCGGCTCTTTTCTGCTCATGGTAGAGAAAGCAACAAAGCGGCTCCTCAGCTTTGTCGTAGCAGTAAACATCTGTTTTTGAATGTCATACCGATGACACCGCCAGCTTTGGCTAACGTCGCCTTCTTGAAGACTGTCTCATAAATATAGTTCTTTAGATAAAAGTGCTCTCTGGATCTTTTCTTCGCTTTCTTCCTCCCTGCATCCTTTATGTGGAGGTTGAACTGCTACAACTTAAGTAAAATAAGTCTTAGCTATTCATTGTTCAGCGTGCAGAGCTGGCAGGCATTACCATTGAATTCAAAACATTTTCTTCAAGAACACTTATGCAGGCCCAGATTTAGCCTGCGTAATAATGAAGTGCATCTATGGAAATTACAAAAGCAATTTATTTGATGCGTACGGACCGATTTCAGTGGGCGCCGACAAGTATTGTACCTGTGCAAGGCAAAATCTATCGAGAATGTATCGTAACATCCTTACGACTAAAACCTTGTATAAAATGAGCAAAACGCAAATCTGCTTGGTATTTTAAATGCACCTGCGTACCCTCTATGCTCGAAAATAATGAGAAGGGCGCCCACGGTCAGCATGTTTGTGTCGCAGTATGATTTGATGGCTTCATGGCATTTCGCCAAACAAGGTATAGAATGCGAATGCATTCATCATTGTTGTTTATTAACAAATTATGGATTTTAAAGGAATTAAGACTGGAATTAAGATGGAATTAAGATGGAATTAAGACACGAGACGTCGCATTTACATAGTTTTCACATCATGCACTGTTACTGGAGTGGTGCTAAGGGATTACGGCTGCAAAAATTGCCTGAGAGCAGTGAATCTGCCTTGTTATTAGCCAGACGAGTTTACGCACTCACGAATACAATAAATAAATAAATAAATAAATAAATAAATAAATAAATAAATAAATAAATAAATAAATACACTTCAGGCCTACTGCTCTAACAGAGTGAGCCGTCGAAGACGTAATTAATAAATTCAGAGCAGATTGGTAGAATTTATAAAAAGCATGAAGATGCAGCGCAACTTGAAAGAAAGGAAAGGTGGCAGTTTGAGTTCACATGTTCATGAATTCACAAAAAGGGGCAACGTACTACTATATCAAACCCTACTTACCTCTCTACTTATGCAAAACCTATTGCTTCTTTTTTTATTTATTTGCGTTTGTTCCGCGTGCGCTCAAGAACGACAGCAACTGGTCACTTCAATTGCAAACGTCGATAAGAGGCCGCTATCAGACGAGTTTCTTTTAGTTCCTTGGCCTAATGCAAACAGCGCAGCCCTGATAAAAAGTGCCGCTATAGCCTTTCTCCAAGCCACTGGGCTGGACGCACGGCTTTAGAGATGCTACAACTCTGTGAACTTGCATGTACGCGTCTCTTCTTCATATCATTATCATCATCATTCCTCAGCCCTTTTCCTCCGCATTCCTTTCACCCAGTCTAGAATAGCAAGCAGGCCAGAGTAAATTATAGCTCAGGCCGACCTCCCTGCCTTTTTGTAAATCTCTTTCTCTCTCTCTCTTCTTTTAAAAAGAGCATAAAAGTTAAGTATGACATTAGATTACTTGACGAGCATGTGAGGGTCGGTGGAAAAGACAAAAACAAAAAGAAGTCACAAGTTTAATGTTTATTTAGCCTATAAAATATACCGCAGAAACTTTTAGCACATTACGAGGTCTCAACGTAAAAAACATCCTGGTCTTGTTCATAGTACATAAAGGCACCCCAGGCAGCTGGTAAACGTGGCACAAGCGTAAAACAATAAAAATCGAAAAAAAGAAGTACAGAGAGCAATGAAATGCGAGTGCGCGCGCAGCAAGTACAAGAATAAAGAAAATAAAGAAAGAAAGGAGAAAGATAAAAATGAGAGGCGCAGGCGACAGTTTCGCATCAATGGCTCCTGTCATGAAGATTGCTTTGGGAGTAGCGCGGGAGCAACGCATAAAGATCGCGGAGATCATTTTCTTTGCCGTCGCGCCGAAACAAAACTAATATTGACCAATATAAAGATGGGACGGCATGAATAACACAGGGCTCGGTGAAAAGCGACGATCGATAACAGGGCTATAGCAGAGTGGCTGCCCTACTTTAGGGGGCGCCTAACATAAGACTCAAATGGGCGCGCTCGCTCTTCAAGTCTTAAACTTCATTCTGATCAGAAGTAAGGCTCCTAACACCCCCTGCTTTTATTTAATTTTTCATTACGCGTCATCCGCACAACTGTCTCACTGAAAAATGAGCCGCTTCCAGCCAAGAGGCAAGATATAAACCTTGGGGATGCAAAAAAAAAAAAAACTTGAGGTAGTTTATTTTCTTTGAGCTGGCACTGTCGACAAGGAGGATGTTAATTAGAGCCGCTTCGTAAAATTATGATGTATAAGTAAAAGATAATTGCGAAATGAAGCACGTCTGAAAGATGATGAACTTCAGAACGAGAAAAAGAAGATGTAGTGTCGTTGATCGGAATGAGGGCGGGAAGAAACGATGTGGGACACACAGACGCTCACTTACAACTTAAGTTTAATGAATAGTTTCCAAGGAAGCGGAGGGGGCGCGCACGCACACTTAGAAGGAAGGTACAGGGCTCATACATATTTACGTGAAAAAGCTGTAAAAATATTATTGCCTATCGGGAAAACTAATTTCTTTTTCCATCAGCGCCACTCACGCGATACTAACACACGTGGCTGATTGTGCACATATCTGGTCGGCCTCAATAATTTATCTCACCAGTCTGTCATTAGACCTTTTCAGAAACGTTGCGTCGTTGAAGAGCGGTGGGCAACTGCATTCACTGATGTGCGCTGGTAGGTGCATACCACCTGCTACCGCCTTCAAAGACGATGAGTGCTCTCAGAGAGTCCGTTTATACATCAACCCGTTTGGCCAATGCGAACTTTACCGCAGATTAGTGGAATCTTCTAAACGACCTCAGTGGCGCAAGTCACAAAGGGCTTTCCATGTCTCTTCTCAGGTGCCTCTTTTTTTTTGCGCTTGAGCACAACCTATAGAGTTTACAAGGGGCTGTGAAAGCTATGTCCACCCCATGCTTACGTTCGACTTTCTTCAGGTTGTGCGAAACTGCGAGTGTGTTTCGCATCCCCACAACCTTTTTCGGTTTTCGCGCTTCTTTAAAAGCGAACCTCCTACGGCCACTAACAGACTGGAAGGGAAACCCGAGCTTTCTAGACGTGACACCTACACTCTAAAGCTGTGCTCTACCTTGTGCAAACAAGACTTTCTCAATGTCAAATTGTGGCATGGCAGAGCTATCGCTCGCTCGACGAGCTTTATCTGTGAAGAGTCATATGGCAAAAGGATTTTCTTAGAGCGTGGTAAGTATCCCTAATAAAAAAGGTCTTCCCATTTATAGTACAAAGCAATGTCTAAGAACTGCAACACGTCATTGGCGGGAAGTTCAAGAGTAAAAGACAATGAACGTGAAAAACAATTAAAACATTCTAGCACGCTATTAGCTGCTGATATTAGCTGCTTTGCGAGATTCTTTAAGCCTAGCCAAAGTGGCTGCCAGCTGCAACCAGAACTTGAGAAAAAAATATACATGCTTTAAAAGTGTTTATATACGTTGACGACTTTCTTGTTTTTTCAGTTGTACCAAATGACAAAACGCCCACATCAACAGCTAATTGCATGTTAGAATTTTAAAAATTATTGTTCACGTTTAGTGTCCTTCACCCTGATACCACCGCCATCAACAGGAGTGGGAAGTGGCATCCAAACTATGATGTCGACTCATATTCTGCGATTCGGACATTTCACTAAATAAAGCAAGAATTTTCAGCTTCACGCGTAGTACCTCTGGTGAATAGCAGCGTCAACATTTATCAGCCGTATTGAAGAGCCTGACGACTACCTTGCGCTAAAATGACAGCCATTATTACACTTTTTTTATCACTGTTGATCCAGGCTGTCACTCAAGGGATTGATGAGAGAGTGTTAAAGGGAGGCGGGGCTGGCACTGTTTGATATTTTAAGTCTGTAGTACATTCCAGCATTTCTTCAATCTTTTTTCGCGACAAAGGGTTCCACAACTCGCTTTTCTGTCCAGTCTCCTCTGGGCTTAGGGGCGTTGGAAACGTTTCGTGTCGGCACATACAATTTATCACTGGCGAGCGTCAGCCAGGCGCGCCTGATATGCGCAGCTGACTTTACGCTCAGCACCCACTGCACGCTTTCTGGTACCTGGTGAAGTCACGTCGCTCCTGTCTCCCAGCGGGGCATCACGTGGAGCGCACCGATAGAGCTGCTGAGTCGCTTTAGCCGGAACGATTTGCAGAGCACTCCAGCTGCATTTTCCGCAACGCAAGGCTGAACAACACGCCATTTTGCATATCCTTCTTTGCGTCCCGCTGAAGTCGTTCTGTGTCGGTGTGCACAATTTATTGCCCGCGATGGTCAGTGCGCCACGCTCGGTGTAGCTAGCATTATCTTGCCCACTGAATGCATCAAGTCCTGGCGCGTACTTGATATAGCCACCAAATTTGTTTTGAGAAATACGTTTCGTTGAAAGCATATGTGAGATCTGGATAATCTTGTATATAGTCAGCGGCGAGGGCTAACATTTATTATGCATGAGTGTTTTCATCCGTAATAGCTCCTTCCTTACTTCGAAGACCAGTTCTCGGGTCGAAACGCTGGCGTCGTACTCAATAGCTCCTATTATTTTATGACACAAATATACCAGAAAACTTAGCAAAAAACGGTGCTGGGTATTACGTGTCAGAAGGCAAAAATTAATATTTAAAAAATAAATTCTGGGGTTTTACTTGCCAAAAAAGCGATATGATCACGAGGCACAGTGTATTGGGGGTCTCAGGAATAATTTTGACTACCTGGGGTTTTTTATAGTGCACCGAATGCACGGTACACTGGCGTTCTCGCATTTCGCACCTATCGAAATGCACACACCATGGCCAGGATTCGATCCCGTGGCCTCGGGATTAGCAGCGCAACAGCAAATTCACTAAGCAACCACGGCGGGCGATGGCAAAAATGGAAATATACTACAGGTGCTCGACAATTACTAACAAGAGTTAAAACATCAATAAATATGGAAAATGCAACAGAGAAAAGGAAAAATCCTCATGAAGTATCAGTATTCCCAATACGAAAAAGAAAGCCTACAATGTAACTTTGATCTCACTTCTTTCACACACCCATACCGTTACGTTCAATGAATTCGCATACCATCTTGAAAGAGTTTTACGAGTCTAGCCATGTATGTTGCTATGTTGCTAGCCATGTATGTTGCTGAAGGAGTTCAGGGAGGTTATCAACATAGTTGCTAACCTCCCTCAACTCCTTCAGAGCAGGCAGCGCGCCGTTACACTGTGTTCACCATATTCAATACTCATCCTCTTCTAACTGTAAAGCAAAAGTGTTTTCTCAAGCACGACGCCGTTGTAGCGCAGTGTATTTGGATAGGTATATAAGGGTCCAAATATCAGGGATTAAAGAAAAAAAATAACCTTTTGTGCTCAGTTTCAAGCAGCGCAGAGTGGTAAGCGACAAGAACAGTGACAACCACACAAGTTTAAGGACACTCATTGTCGTTCAATGTCCAAACCTCACATTGTTGTATTCATTTTTAACCATCAAATATGGCAATAACGAACAGTGCGAAGGGTTCGCCACCACGTTGCATGATATCACGCACCTTGCAGCTAACTTCTTGCTATAGCAGAGGCTGACGCAATCGGGAGTCTTTGAAGTGTAGCGTGTTTCTGAATACTGCTCAAAATAGCTCTTTCGAGAGTTCAGCATAGACCTCTTAGATATCCTAGCATACATATTTCGGGGAACTGGCACAAGTTAAGCAGACTAAATTAAAGTACTGGTTAAAGAGGTTCCTACATCTGCTTAGAAATGTTTCCTAGAACATCCACACTGTATTGCATTCGTGCCGAGTGAAATTCCATGTAAATGTTTTCATGGTATCAGTGACTGTAAATGAGAGCGACAGCGGTAGTTACTGCGATATAGGCACGCCCGTCTCCATTAGTGTGAGAACGTCTTGTATTGAGCGTACCACTATGTCAACACCAGCCGCTTGAGTTGAGCCCGTGGAGACGTCAATTTGACCGTGTAACCAAAGAGACCTTGTGATGGCTTTGAAAATACTTCACATACGTTCAGTACGTCAGCTCAGTCACCGTGTTTTTATATTTATGTTATTCATTTTTCAGCCCTTTACAGCGACTCCGTGTGCTTTAATAACATGCAAATACGGTTCTGGTTGTGCACTAAGATACTAGACTTACATGACGCATGGATAACAAAATGCTGGGTGTAGCTGCACAGGAAACATGGAATTTCATCTCAAGAAAATTTTTCTGTTTCTGTCTTTTTTTTTTAAGTACGATTACCATGCATGCAAAGGATAAATGCGCGGGTGTTGCTCGATAAGCGATATAGCGTTGGAATGCTGCCAACGCTCGACTACAAGAATATCGCACAGTTTAATGCTTGCTATGCCACGCAAACACTTCAGCACTGTCATTAGGCGCAGCAAGTGAGCCTACGGCTGAAGGTCTTCGTATTCAGGAAACCTACCTTCACTTTATGAGCCTGTCGGTTTGACACAAAAGAGCAGTCACACTGTATGGACAGATCTCCAGTGCAATTCAAGCGCATAAGAATGTTCTGCCGCATTTTCATCCTACGCTGCGGCGTGAATAGGAAGAGGAGGACGTTACTCGTACGTGCGGATGTAACCTTCCAAAAATAAGGAAAGAAGAATGTAAAAGGAATGCTGGTGATTCCTGCACTTGAGCTTGAACTCTAACACCTTCTTCGGCGGCACATCGAGCCTTATTTAACTTTGACAGTACTGGGAGCTGACAACAAAATATCGAGTGATCCTTTGCAGGCAAAGTGCGCTTCTCTATAGATTTGCTTCCTGCACGATTTCTTAAAATTAGTTCACAAGTATACATATATGGTTCAATAGCAGGCGAAGCTCCAATGGACTTCGTCTAAAAGGAGCATAAAAAAAGTGACAAGGCATCCTTTCATCCACTTTAGTTTCCCCTTTTCTTCATTATACTCTAAATTTCTATTTTAACCAAAGGAAATTATCCATATGGTTTCAGTGACCGCTGGTTTGATACGATCGTGATTGACAAGCGAGAAAAAGTCACGTGAGGATCACGAAAGTTTTTTTAGGCGCACCGTTCTCCAGCAAGGCTGCATGCCTTCTTGCTTGGCCTCTGCCTTCCTGTCTGAGTGTCGCTGAGCGCTCACTGCCCGGGGCGTCGACCTCGCGCAGGAGTCCGACAAAGTGTTAGCAGAAGCACCGTGGGTGACAACGTTTTCATGGTTTCCGCAACGCAGCCACCACAGGACCACTCGTGGCAGCGAGTGCAGTAAGCGTGGGCCACTGGATTCGAATGACGACGACTGGCCGTTGTAGAAGTTCCCGAAAAGCTAAATAAGGAAAGCTCGTTAATCGTGCCGTACGGCGACAGATGTCGTTCATTCATACGTAACCCATTAGCTGGAGTTGCCTTCAGTCATTCTGACATAGACAAAAAGTTTACGGAAACTCCTTCACGCGCAATACATTCATGTCTCGGGATCCTTTTGTTAATTAAGAATCACACCGCATTCTCGTACTTTGCGGCCCCATGCGGAGTATATCACGACAGATAAACTTGAGATGTTAATGGCGACCCTGGGACCGTAGAGCGAGATCATTGTAATGAGAATAAATTATTTCATCTTCAGCCTGGTAGCAAAGCAACACGATTGGTTTTGTTTTACGACCGGATGAAATTACTGTAATTGGGAGACTGGTTTCGTGCACAGTCGCTGTTGAGGATAGTTGAGGATAGGTCATTGTGCTTCATTTGTGGTGAGTGCAGCAACCAAATTAAGCGACGATTCCATAGCCGCCATAGAAGATGGTGTCCAAAGTAAGTGTCACATCTCAAGCTCCGCTGTTTAGGAATTGCAGTGGGAAACACAGACTTCGAAGCAAGTATGTCCGCTCGCTTTGTGCGTGTCCTGTGTTGTATTTGAACAATTTTCAGGTATTCTGAGGAGTTCACAAAATAGTTTGGCACCAATGCACTTCCGCTTGTATTTAGTGTGTGCAGTGCGCATGGAATTTCAGTTGAACATCATCGCTGGCCTTCTTGTGCTTTTGTTTTACGTGATACTGTTTAAAGCAGTTCACTTATATATCGAAACATACAAACGAGCTCAATTCGACACGTGCGCTGGTATTTCAGCGGTATTCAAATAGCGACGATTCTGTCACTGTTTCCTCTTTATCAGCATATGTACCATGTATAGTGAATCTCAATGAGAAAGAGCAGGAAAAAAGAAAGACACAGATGAATAACTTTTACTCGCTGCAGGAAGCACTATATCGTACTCGAATGCTAACTGGTTGAAATCAAAGTGGTAATGCCAGGCAAAGAAAAAAGAAGGAATCACACTATGAGTGCCCAGCAGGAATCAGCCTTTTCTGCTGAACTGCATGTGCCGAAAGAAATCGAAGTTCGCGTGTTTAAGCGCAGATAAAATAATAAATGAGTGCATAAAAGGAGACAGCGAGCAATCGAAGCAATCACAGGGCACGACTCTCAATGTAACTCCTCGGTAAGCGTTTTCCGAACAGCGTACTATGGAGCAGCAAATGCGCATCTACGAGGAGTCTGAAAGTATGAAAAAGAGTCTTAAAAGGAGGGGAAGAAAGTGCAACAAGGGCGAAAAAAAGTAATTTGGCATGTAATCACCGAAGCTCTTTCTTGCATTGGTTACAACATAGGGCGCGACTGCAAGCGCTCCTTCATACAGCGTGAATGTGTGCGTCCCAGAAGATGGAACGTGGGGGAAGTTCCGCTCCTCCAGCGCCCGAGGTTACCCCTCACTCGCGGTAAAACAACGAATGAAATTACACTTTCCTGCAGCTGATATTTTACCATCTGTTTTAACAACATAATGCAGGATCATGCGGTATGCGATTTGCTGCTTCTAATTGTTTTCTCATGAATAACTTGAAACGGAATATGTTTTCTCTCCGTTTGAACTTGAAATCACCAAAGTACAAAAATACGGCGACTACTCCGTACCGCTTCGCCTTGGGTTGAAAGCGAACACCGCGACCGAGTCGCGTAAAGGCTCTTACCTTGGAGCGACAAGCAGCTGATAGTCCAGCAAAGAAGCCACCAGAGTGCCCTTGACTCGGACATAACCTGCCGTGCACAGGTGGAGGTCTTTTGCATCTACGCAGAACAACGCACACCACTCCAGTGACTGCACAGAGCGCAATATCCTCGACACGGTGACTAAAGCTCCACGCTGCGGCGACAGTCCACGTGGAACAACGGCTCGCACGAGGTTCGACTGCAAGGGCACAACACAGCCGCGCAGGGGTATCCGCGCGAAGGAAAGGCTCACTTCACAATGTTGTTCAACGAAGCGTCACGTCCGAAATCGATGATCGCGGGGAACGAACTGAGGAAGCAGTTTCGATTTCAAGTACTCGTTCACCAAGAACAAAAGAAAATCACGGTGATCAGCAGGAGATACAGCGTTGCTTCCGAAAACGTAGTAAGAGTGCGCGTTTAGTGGTGGGAACGTAGCGGAAGAAAGCCTTGAACCGTCCACAAGGTCCGGTGATGCACTAAAGGAAGTGTTCCTATTGTAGAAGAAACACCAACCGGAAAGGGAAGAAAAATTATGGCACGATGTGCCCTTCGATGAAGTGTCGAAACTCCGACGCCTGGATCTGTCAAGCTTCACGGAATGTCTTCCGGCAACACCCGATTACTGAATAGTTTGCGCGTAGTATTTCAGCAGCGAGAAAAGCTGAGGCAGGAGAAGAAAAAAAAAGTCAATGCACCGGTTTAGTGAGTTCGAAGGGCTGACTAGAAACGTTTTTTTGGCAGCAAAACTTGAACGCGCGTGAATTTCAGGCTGCGAGCGAGCGCCGAGGACAGAGCATGGCCGAACCAACGCCGACTTCAGTGAAAGCGTCGTCGTCGGGAGATGCGAAAGGAGGCATCGCGTCGGCAGCTAAGTTTCCGGAGCAGCGCGCTTCGACCAAGGGCTTTTCGCTCCGACTGCTCCGTTGAGATGGTAGGCCGCCGAACGCCGCCAGCGAAATCCGTTAGCGTCGGCCGTTGGCGCCGCGAGCTGACACGGGGCTGAGTTGAGGAGGGTAAAGGACGCGAAGAGAAAGCCGATCACGCCGGCGCCTGGCGCCATCTACGGGAGGGCAAGGGCTACGTGCTGCACAAACCACCAATTTCGTTCCGAAAGATGACCTTAGTTACTTTGGTACAGGGAGAATGTAGCTACCCAGAGAACAGCATTGGTTGTATTCTTTCGACGACTCCGCGCGTTAATTATATACCAAAGTAAAAAGAAAATCCATAAAGAACTGTTTAGAAAATTATGAAATTATAAAGAATGATGAAGGGCTGTCGGCGCAGCAGCAATCGCAAGCGTTGTTTCTTTAAAATGCGATAAATGTTTTTAATAAAAAGTGCTAGCTCTAGAGGCCTTTTCTTTTTAAACGTAGACCTGCAGTACTGGCTAAAGAAAAATATAGAATAATCTGTATATTTCTAGACGTGTCTAGACGTGCAGAGGTAAAATGAACTAGAAGGTATCATAAAATAAATTTTTTCCTCTAAATGTAAGTTATATTTTTAACCTATTGATTTTCGCTGCTGCTGACAGCTATGAAGTATCCCTTCCTTAGCTGTTACAAAGACGTCTTGTATGACTGCGCAATAATGGTTGCGTTTACGTGGACAGTGTGGGCGCTTTAGGTTTATACTTGCGCTAAACGCAAAGAAATCAAAGCCCCTAGCTACACTTCTCGGACCGAAGCTTGGAACAGAGATCAAAATAAATGTGGAACCTCCGGCGGTCTTCTTATTTCCCGGATGAAATATAACCCCGCACCTTACACTTCACCGCAAGTGAGATGAATCCTTCCTTCAGATCGCTTAATTTTCATAAAGCGTTGCAACCCGACCCCCACTGATCAATTGCTCCTTAGGACAGCTACTCCGCTGAGGCCAACTGGCGGACCGCTGCTATCTCTTTCGCCACTTATCGCCACACGCCAGCCATTGAGAAGTTCGAATCAGCCGGCCTTAATACAAATCAGACCGGAATGCACGTTAACAGAGGCACAATAATTCTTTTTTTATCTCGTAAAACACATGAAACTGCCTACTCATCCTTTTTGCAGTATATGTAGTGAAGCATTGTTTCGATTGCTAAAGATTTTCCGGCTGAAACTGCTCTTATACAGAGCAATATATCTGCCATGATATTAATGTCATTCATATAGAGTGTGCTTTTATTTATCGAAGACGTCTTTTTAAGAAGCCCACAAAAGTTTCTCGAATTATGCCGCTACAGATTAAATATTGGCCCAGGCGAGCATAACTTGCAAGAAAAGCGAAAGCCATCACATCAGTAATTAAACTGATTATCATTAATTACTTAATAGTTGCAAACTATAGAGCACGTGCTTATATTGGAAAGCTGAACGATATCGTCACGAACGTCTAGTTTCGTGTTTCAACATTTCAACAAGACCACGTAAACCGAAATAATTGGCCTCAAATTAATTGTTCGCGGTTTTTCGATTCATGCCCGTCTGCTACGTCAGAGGAGGGTTGCTCCGCGACCCGAACTTCGCAATGCTGCCTGCGTAATCGGGAGAATTCGACAAATAATTTGAGCCCAATTTATTTTGCGTACGTGAACGTTCTAAAATTTCGAAACACGGGACCAGATATTGATGACGATTTCCTTCAACTTTGCAATACAAACACGTGCGGTAATTCTTGCAACGAATAAGTTAACCAAATTATTTTAATTAGTGATGTAAGTGCTTTGGTTTTTCTTGCAAATTATGTCTCCTTGGGCACATAAATATACTGTTTCACGTGATTCGACTAATTTTTGTATGCTTTTTCTTTAAAAAAGAAAATAACGTTCTTGAAGTAAAAAGAAATAACAATTATTCTGCTGTTGCTCGCTCGCTCACTGTGCTCGTAGAGATACGAGCCCAGAAAGACGACTGATAAGCGTATTTCGTATTTAGCTACAGTGAAATCACAATCATGATTCCTCATGTGGCTGTACATGAACTTCAACCTCAACAAGTCGAGCCTTCGGTTTCTTCCGCGTAAAACCCCACAATTAGTCTTTTGTGTCGAGGCCTGCGGCCTACCGTCTTCTTTTTACGTGTCCCCAGATGGTCTTCCGTGTGTTGCCCGAAGAAGCATGCCTATTTGCTGCATTCCTCGAAGGGTCACCTTGTACCGCGAACTTCGGTATCAGTCCCTTTATATTACCGCGCACCCGTTTTACAAGTTTACTTCGCGCACGTCGCTTGCATGTACACTTTGGTCTACGTACTTTCACGTTATTCTTCCTCTTCCCTACATATATGCACGCACCGCAGCTCTTCTCCGAAGGACTAAGCTTCCCCATCTATAGCTCCTGGCATTTCTTCGTTTCCAGAGTTTGTTCCAACGCACTTTTTGTTTTGTCCCAGAGCGTTTCGGAATCGATAAATCCTCTGGGTTGCAGTGCGCGCGACAGCGAAGATTTTTCAGCGCTGCGACGGTACGGGGAGGCCAAAGAAACATCGCGCACCGCAAGGCGGGGGTACGCCATCTGGAACGGAAAACGAAAGTCTCTCTTGAAGCGATGCGACTGCGATGACGATGACGAATACAGGGCCCAGGATACAGGAGAAGGCTGCCGTAGTTTTGTAGCCGGGCACAGAGGCAGACGCGCTCGGAGACCTAAGTGACAGTTTTTTTTTAAACATTTCATTTGTGCGTTTTCTTTTTCTTTCGATGAAGCCTCCCACCGCATTTCTTCCCATCTAGCTTCAGATCTTTCTTTCACTACATTTTATTTTGCCGACTCTCGTTTGTCTCCTTTCTTTTTTTTTTTTGGCCAGCGGCTCTGCACGTTTTCGGGGCTGTCACATGCCGGCAGAATGATTACTTTCGCTTCCGCAAAAAGGAAGTGAAAAATAAAAGCAAAACTTTACTACGCGGTATGTGTGCACATTTGTATACACCCATGTGCCTATGAGCGCTTTCCCCCCCACCCCTGTAATCTCCCCGTTCCATTTCCCTTTACACCACTACAACCCCATCCACGCATCTCGTACAATGCACCCGCGCTTCCTTTCCCGCTCTTGGGTTTTCGTGCGTTCTCCGCGTCTCCGATTTCGCGTTCTCAATTTGCGGGCCCGAACAACTGTGCAGTGTGTATGTGCGTGTGTGTGTCTTCGATGCTTTCGTCCATGTATTCCATTTCCTTTTCGCTGTCATTTGCATCCTCCGCTATGCGCCGAATCGCAGGGGACGACCGAAACCTGAGACGCCGCTCCCCGACAAAGCAAAGCAGCGTCTGTGAAGCGAAACGGCAATGGCACGCCTGCCTGCCTTCCTGCCTGTGCAACCCGAGAGTCTCGCCGGGAGCGCGACTTTTCATCAAGTCTTTACGCCACCGCGTTTCGGCATTCACCAGCCTCTTGCTCATATATTTGTCGCGCGGCGGTAATTTTCAATACCGCTCTTTTTCTTTTACGTCTTACGACAAGAGACGGCGCATACGGCGTATAATATGACACGGCGGGCGAGAATTCGAAGAGCATCGAGGAAGAGCAGGAAGCAGAGGAAGTGCGCGCTTTCGGGTCGCCTTAATTTGGCGCGCGCGCCGCGATTTCTGAGCTCCTTAAGCCGCTCGAAAAGCGCGCAGCCTCTCATCATGCGAGTCACGCCATAAGCCACTTGCGCGAGGGCTTCGTTCCTTCGTCTCCAATCTTCTATAGAATCTTTGTTTGTTCGTGTGCTCGTACTACCTGTCTTGTCATTCCTTTTTTTCCCCTTCTTCCTTACTTCCCAGTATGCCTCTCTCGCCTTTTCGGAAAAAGAGAAAAGAGGGTAGGATGCCATTTCTTCCGACCCGTTGAAACACCAAAAGCATTTCCGATTGCGCGTGCCGTGAAGGTGTTGGTGGCGACAAGGTTGTTTGAGAGACGATTTCTCACCACCGGCGTCGAGAGAGAGAGAGAGAGAGAGAGAGAGAGAAATATCGCGCGAGTTGCTGCAGATGCAACTGCGGTGCTCTCAGTACATTGGTGGCAACTACGTCGCATAGTTTTCACCGCTCCCTCCCCTCGGCATCGTTTCGGCACCTATGGCACAGCAGGGAGGCGGATTTGGAGATATTTGAATCTGCGAGGCGAGCGGTAGCGCGTCGCGCCCGAAAAAAATGGGGAAAGGCTCCGTGAGACATTTGTCTTTCCGTTCTGCTCTGCGCCCTTTCACTGGAAAGCAGAAAAAAAAAAGAGACAGAAAAGAAAAGAAAGTAAGGAAGAAAGAAAGCAAATGTAATTCGAGGTGCGGCCGCTTTTAAAACTGAAATTTCATCCCTATGTACAGTTAGCGGCGAGAGGCCGTTTGTCTTTTTCACAATGTCACTCTCTCTGCCAAGACACATTTTTTTCGGCGTTCTCTATATTTATCTTCAGCAAATTAAATAGCACTCGCCGTCCAATATTTCTCTTCACTGCAGACGCAGAGAAAATCCCAAACGGGCATGCTCTGTACGTTAGTGGTCCTTTCACCTTGGAAACAATTTTTAAAAACGTGAGGTGAGTTAAGCTCCCGCGTCGTATTCCAGCAGACCGCGCTTCGAAAGCCGACAGCGGCCCAGTCTTCATCCTTTTTCTTTTTAAATTTCTTTTCTAGTAAAGAGAAACGTATAAAGGACGTGATTTCAATAGCATTGACGAATCACGTTCAGGGAACCTGACTCTTGCTATAGGATTGTCAGGTTTAAATGTTCTATGCCATCCGACTGGAGACTTCGCGACGCACGGCCGGCAATTTGCCGCGGCATGCGGTGCTTTTTACTGCGTGATTTCAACTCGGACTCTGCGCGCGGGCGGGAGTCTGATTTCGAAACTTCTGATTACGCCACGCACCTATAGATGTGGCGAGTCAGGCCTCACGCGTGCTTCTATACTCTGGTATAATTAGCGTTCGCGTTGAATAAACTTGCACGCCCGTACAGTCTCTGTGTGAGTAGTGATGGTTTGCTCAAGTAAACAGCGCGCGTTCTCTGTGCTTTCCTAATTACTGAGCCAGTACGTTTGCTTACAAGCTCGTAATATTGACAGAGTCCCAACTAAGTTCCACAGTTTGCTTTTGCGTGAAACAACATGGCCAGGAGACGCACGGACGTATACGGTAGCGTGCGTAACTGTTACAAAGGAAGGTATAGGATTTACGGAGATGTTGGGACGCAGGTGCGGTATTCACAAGGTATGTTCGAAAGGGTTATTTCGGAGTGCCATGAGCCTTTGAAGCGTGCATCCCACAGGCTTAAAATCTCCATGAAATGTAGATGGTGTACTGAACACTGTATGTAAGTGTGATTCTAGACCAAATAAGTTTGCTGCAAAAATGTTGTGCTCCCTATTTTTTTCTTGCAAATATTCCCCGATAGCAAATGAACTGAGAGGTTTTGTGCCTATAAGGCAATAAGCGCAATGCGGAACAATGTGCGAGAAGCCTGTAAACAATATGTCCCGCGAAGTGCGTACCGTCTCCGTTTGCCGTCGTATTGTTGTTCACTGGATCTCACATGCGACAAAGCTAACACATGACACAATTCCTGCGCTTCTCAAGTCATGCACTTTCGTCGCCATGACGCTGCTGCGAAAATTAGCTGTATTCGTTGTCTTCTTCACTCCCAGCGTACCCACCCTAATCCAGTACCTTAGTTTGACATTTCAAAAATAGCTTCATCTGTTTAATTTGTTTTTGCCGTCAAGAGCTCATACCAAAACCTTCCCGACGGCAGACAGCTGTTTGTAGATATGAACGTGATTCGTAGAGATAACACGCACGCGCGCACGCACGCACGCACACGCACACACGCTCACACACACGCACACACGCACACAAGCACACACGCACGCACGCACGCACACAAAAGGAACACATTCTGTTCGGATCTTCTGCTCTCGATGTTTTAAAGTGCGTGACCTCATATACGTTTCCTGGGAACTGTCTCAGAACCAGACGACGTAGCTTTCATCTGGAAAGGGATCAAACGTCGCGCTTTTTTTTCCCTCCATTACTTTGGTGCGCATTTCGCTTAAAAAAAAAGACAGACGCAGCCACATTATGTCTGCTCAGCAAAGACAGAACAACGATCAAAGTACGGCTCACTAACGTCTGCTTTAAAGCCGTTGTGATGCTGATTTATATAGCAGCGATGTCGTTGCCCGGGTGACACCAGCCATCTGTAAAAGACCGACCATGGTTCCCGGAGGAGGCATTTCTGTAGGCGTATCAATGCCTGCTTCGTATTGTCCCTAGAAGCTGACGTTAGAAGTTGCCAGATAAATGTCTAATATAACTTTTTTCTCGACTCGATGCGTGTGCTCGAAGGGCATAAGTTACGTCTGAGTTGGTTGACCGTCTAGTATTATGGGGCTGACATGAAAGCTTACCAACTCCAGTGAAGTGCCATTAGTTCCCGGCTTCGTTCTTTTTTTGTTCTGATTTCTTCATATTGCTCGGTTCTGATACAAGATAGCTCAGAGTGGTATAGCTGGAAAACACCAAAAGCTCGGACGAGGGAGCCGTTAGGAACACCGTCAAAGGGTATGTGCAGTCATGAGCAGAATTCTGTGGTCTCTAGACTGTACGTACACATGTATACTTGGACAAGGGAATGCTGCCAGCGGGAGAAGCGAGAAATAGGAAATAAAAGAGAAAAGTGGGGAGGGAGGCGGGTGGGTGGGATAATGAAAATTCGGCAGCATGTTACAGTCCTGAAACACGTGAAGGCCAAAGCCTGCTGTACTCATGGTAATGCATTAAGTTATACGGTAGATGGGGTCATACTTCTCGCAAGACACAACGAGCCGCAGTGTGAAGTAAACATATAGCGCTATAGGTCGATCTCTTCAACGACACATGCGAGTACCTAATGCTCCACCTAAAGTTTCTTTCGTTCTTTCAATCTCTTTTTCTTCTTACTTTCTTTCTCTCGTTCCTTCTCTAATTCTTCATTTTTCTTTGTTATTTCGTTAGTTCTTTCTTTATTTCGTTTTTTCTTTCTTTTGTTTCTTCATTCATATTCAGCCATTGCATCTTTTCTTGCTTAAGGGGGTATGAGCCAATACTTATGTTATTTTTTGCATCACTGATTTTTTGCATCACTGGGCTAGACGCTGATTTTTATCAGGTGTGAGGCACTGCAATGAGCCACTTAAGGCTTTTGCCTTAAAAGAGGACACGACATAAAGTATATGAGTCGTAAAACAAGCATCTGTAATTTCACATTAACGTATGCTGGGCAGATGTTTGCGATCGGGCACGCTTTCTTTCGTCGGGTTCAGAGTGCGTTTAGCTCGTCTCCCGTCGTCCTTAGATTGCGTATTCCAGCCCTAATGCATTTTGTTTTCTTGTTATCGTTTCTTTTTTGTGTTATTTGAGTAGAGTGCTCCTAAACGTGGACGTTGAATAAGCAAATGAATTTTCCTAAAATCCACAAGGCGCAGGAGGTCCAATGAAAGGAATTGCCATCCGACCGCATCATGCACGAAGCTACAAAGAACACCCGCTCAGGTTTATGGGAAATAATGCTTCAGAAAAAACGAAGTAATGGGAAAGGCAAAATTATCATAGTTTATGAGCTGGAAGGATCTTTTGTTCAACCCTTCGGTGGTATTGTCGGGAAGCGCATCGGGCACATGCGAATCACACGTGGAACGGCGGAGTAATTAAATCAGTCCGTGTTAGCATAGAGGTGTATGAAGCTGAAGTGGTCATTAAGCCGTCGGGGCGAGAATGCTGCGTATTGGGGGGTTAAGGAAGATCCCCTGGTGTGCTTTGTCAAGGTGACGATTGTTAAAGTGTAAGATGGAGCTTGATTTGAGTTATGTTTGACAACGAGTTGGGTTTTTGAGCAGTGAACGAACCGGTTCTCATTTCACTTGCTTGAAACATGTCGAATAAGTAGTCATAGAGGGGACTACATCGGGGAAGTAAACTCGAGATGCGAATGAAAACTGTTAGTAATGCCATTCTGAGGATACTACATGAGGAATTACGTAACTTTCAGGAATAATATCCGAATTATTCACAAGCGGTGGCACGTATGGTGCCTATTCTAAACACGTAGTAAATGGTTAGCAAAACAACAACAAACACGTACCTGTATAATGATCACTGATACACAAGATCCTTGTTTATCTAATAAGAATGGAAGGTAGAGTAAATATTTACCCACAAAGGACTTTACTTGTGGCTTTGGTTAATTAAGTGCCATTAGATGCGTATTTTAATAAATTCTTAATATAAAACTTTCAGGCTAATTTTGCGCCTTTATGCACTAATACGTTAAATAGAGCTTTTAGAGCTAATACATAGTTTAGAAATAATAAAAACCAGAGGGCGTTGAACGTCTAGCGTAGGAGCGGACGAAGAAAAACTTTCATAATAAATTTGAAATTGACATCTCAGTAATTCATGCTGCAGAGCTCCTTTCAGTCGGAAAAGGAGCCAAAGGCTCTAGTGCCAAGTTTCATGAACCTCATTTTACGACTGACATTCATGGAGCAATATTGAAAAGTGCGTGGGACGTAGTAACTGCGCAATTCTGTGGAAAGTGGATAACAATGCAAACCAGCAGTGGTATAGCGGTAAGTGTGTTGTGCTACGATGACAACAAATGAAAGATGGCGAGACAAAGAAATAGAAAGTGGGGGCAATCCCTTGTAAAACAAATGAAGACAAAACGGCTGTGTAAAGAGGTTAGCCATGGCCGTCGTGTTTTTAGCATTACTGCGCCCTTGTCTCTTTGACTCCTCGAGTCCTTGAGCCTTCCTATTTCGAATTGTTAAATTAATAATGTGTTAAATGCCACTGTGTAGAATCAGAAGGCTGTTAATTGTCTGGGTGTTAATGGTCAGCAATGCCTTGCATACACTATGTTGCTGCGTAGGTCAAAATTTCGCAGTGGGAAAAGAAACAAGCACGAAACACTGTCCTATGTTATGGGAAGGGGTGCAGCATAGGGTAGGGGGAAGTAAAATACGTTATTTACCATGAATTACTGATCATGAGTTCAAAACTTACGGAGCCAATATATGGTGCAAGACTGTAATGTTAGTCGATAATTTCGAGATAACGTGAAGCTGGACTGCATGCATGGTCTAAAGCTTGTGGTAAATTGAGAAATAAAAATTTCATATAAAGGTTGTCATATGTAGTAATGCGCACGTCAGTTCCCTATGGAGTTCTGGTGTTTTCGTTTTATATGGCATGAGAGAAACGTTTCTTGACTATTCTGGTGACTAAAACGTTATTATATAATAAAAACGAGGTGTCATTATGCGTTCCGGCATCTTAACAATTATTGAAATTGAGCAGCAGTTTGAACAAGGTTCTCACCGCCATATTTAAATACTGGATGGCACGATATTTTGCATTCTTTCAATAGACGAGAATTTGCTCTGATGTCAAGAATTTCAGGAAACTTACAAAACTACCCTTGACATCGAACCGGTGGTTTGTACTACCTTAACGTTAACATTATTAACACAAGCCAACCTGTATTGTTTAATGTTGTTTCTAACCCCCCTTCCGTAGCGTGCAGCATACTAAAACTGTAATGTTAGATTGCTTAATCCTATAGTGTATTCACACCTTCATTCACATATTCACTCCTATAGCATATGTCACTCCTTCAGCTTACAAAAATAAGTTAATGAGATAGAGAGAGAGAGAGAGAGAGAGAGAGGGAGAGAGAGAGAGAGAAACTTCAATGGTAACTAAACTGGTCAGCATCGGCAAGTGCCCACACATACGCACGTACGTGCGTACAGAGAGAGAGAGAGAGAGAGAGAGAGAAATGAAATGAAGGCTAAGTATGGGATTCACGTCCCTCGTACTGACTGCCATCGAAGTGAGCTATTGCGCGTACTACAGATTCTCCTTCTTGTTTGCGCAGAATTATACCTAGCACATGCGATGACAGCAACGCGTGAGGGCATACGTCATGCCAATGAGTCATACGCACGCGCCCGTGCAAACGTGCACATAAATACAGACAGATAGCTCTGTACGATTTCTGAGCACTGCACTCTGAAGCTAATGCGAAGCTTTGCGAGATTCAGCTTTGAGGAGAGCTTCCTTAGGGATACACCGTATCGTTAGGAAGATCAACTGAACACGCCGGAAATAGCCAAAAAGCAATATTAATGGATAGTAGGACATATGTTTAAAATAATTTTGAGCGCACCTAAGCACTTGTGAATTGCGAATGCGAAACCATTAATGTCCAATTGAACGCCGCTGAGCTGTTCTTAGAGTTATGAACTCCTCGCGAGCAATCAAGCGCGTTGAGACTCTTGGCCAACGCCTCTAGAGAGCACAAGGCGGGTGCACTTCCCTCTTGACGTCATGTTACCTTGCCCGATTGCCAGTTACCCTAATGGGGACACTCCTTAGCAAGCCGCGGTGATTTTGACGTCGCAGGTTTCGCCACGTCCGGCTTGGTAATGCAAATTTCGGTCCAAGTAGCACGATTTGATAAAGCACAGTGCACAGGCCTGCTGCCTAGGAGGCGCTGATTTAGCCCAGTGGGTAAGACACTCGGCTTCTCAGCGTAGGGTTGCAGATTTGAAACTCACTATTGCCAATGATATTGTTTTCGAATTCATTCAATTTTTATACATTAATTTCTGATTAGCGATTACCAAGGCGAAGTTAGAATGCCGGCTAGAGCTTGCACGGACAACGAACGCTCAAGCAACATGGGCTTCCGAGAGCGAGGGTGACGTGGCGTCGCGGCGATGCCATTTCCCTTCGCTCAACACCTGGTGCGCCAGCGCGGCAGCAGGTGTTCTCTTCCGCCTGCTCTGCTCTATCGAGGCGCGCACGTGACGTGAAATCTCAGCCAATGAGAATTTATGTGCCGTTTCACAGCCCAAGGCGACAGACGCCGGCTGTTCAGCTCAATGGGCCACTTGATGATTTCGCATCAAAAATGTTCGCGCGTCGAGGTGGGGGGGGGGGGGGGGGGTGGAGGGGAGGGAGCAGGGATGCATACTCTTAGACACTTCGTAAAATTTGTGCTTACTGTACAAGGAAGACAATACCTTGGAAACTCGAAACCGTCCAAAGAATGAGGGGTGTGATGTAGTAAATGCCACATTGTTTCATTGCTCACGGAATGCAGGGATGGGGTACACAATAATGCTGATGTAGGAGACGACGTAAACAGAGAAAGAGTTGCTTCTCGTAAAGACGGCATGCGAGTGCATTGGAATGTACTTAGCGCTTGAGCCGAAGCGACGCTGGAAGATTATGAGCGTCCTTAAGGGAAACAGCCAGTTAAAATTTTTGGAAGGTTTTTTGACGATTGCAGATCCAGAGTTTATTTTACCAGACTGACCATAAATCTTCCTTGATGTGGCTCCCAACTCACTGTCACTGGTCAATTGACTGTCATTTCTTTCTCCGCCCTAAAAAAATTTCTTCAACTAAAATTCACTCTTCTTCATTCTAGGTTTGGTTTATATATAACTCTATTCTATTCCTCAAACACCACAACTGCAATACCGAATCTGAAGTTTTCTTTTGGTTGTTTTGTTTTTGGCGTCGTTCCTACAGACTTATTGCTGACTATGTTTCTGAATGTGCTTAAAACGTTATGTATATTTTTTGATTATGAATTCAGTATTCTGATGACATGTAAGAGATAGGAAACGTGCTCACGGCAATGATTTTATGAACTGAAAATGAATTAATAATTCGGCCATGTCTGACCAATATGCAGGCTCTAAGAGCTGCAGATGCTTCTACACTATTCCAGAATTCCATTGCGCCAGAGCGCCAGCTATGAGACGTGCACTTGTGCTAGGCACTGTTTTCGAGACGCTGTTAAATACTGAGCAGAGAATACTTTTGCATAGAGGGGCACTTGACGGACGGACACATGTATTTGTCCGTCTGGCACATGTATGTTTTGAATGATTGGCAGCACTTACAGGGCACCACTGAGTGGCGTACAATTATAAAACAGCATGTATGTTGGGCAATGGATAAACGAAATATGCGTGTGGTTGCATGGTAAACTAGGGCAATGAGGACGCAATAGCTAGTGAGGAATAAAAGAACATAATGTCGCAAAGGTGTAGCAGTTTTTTTTACTGCTCATTTGCCCTTTCTCAGCGTTTTTAGAAAATAAGCAAGAGCCCAGAGTGGGCATCGCTTCACCCATGCAGCACGCATATATGACGTCACTGCGTTTAGAGGTCACCAGCCAGGCCTGCGTCCCTAGTTTTTGCGGTCAAGTAACTGACACGCTAGAAAGGCATACTGGCCTATTTCCTTTCACGTCACCATTAACTGAACTTAGCCAAATAGGTGTCTACATATGCCTTTCCGAGAGTTGCTCAGGCGGTTTACCTTAAATGTTTCACCGTATTCTGCCAAGAGCCCGTACTCGCTGTCAAATATAGTGAGATATCTATGAGGCATCAGTCACTATACTCTGGCACACCGACGCGAGTGCATTGGTGCAAATCGAACATAAGCGTGCATGCAAGCGGGCCGCACTAACAATTACATTAAACGGAAATAGATGGGTGGACGTTCGAAATATAAAAAGGTTGTTGCACAGTGTAAGGCCATTAGCATAGTCTCACTCGATGATTTATTGCCCTTACTCCGATTATACCAATATCTTGCACTTCGGATACTGGAATGTGCTAATGGATGGATGGGTGGATGGATGGACGGATGTTATGAGCGTCCCCATTGGAACGGGGCGGTGGGTTGCGCCACCAAGCTCTTGCTATTATACTGCCTAATATCCTACCTAGGTTAAAAAAGAAATAAAAGAAAAAAAATCCAGTATGAACTCCCACACCCAAATTTTCTGACCACATATTGCGAACTTTGCTTTTGTACGTCTCCGTTTTCTTTCCTTCCCCTAACCACTTGATATAGTTAATCCGCTGGATTAACTTCAGCTATGCCATGACCTTTCCTCTTATTTGTTACAACGCCCGATGGCTTAAAGTGGCGCCGTCAAAAGATGAGAGTAAAGTGTAGCCGGATATTCGCCAAGCAAGAGCGTGAACGTTTTTAGTTAAGTGTTCTTTCTAGAGTGCTTGTGCGTGAGTAATCGTTAAGTGATTCAAACAAGATTTCATGTGCAAAGTTTGTGAATAAAAAGCTCGAAGCACGTACAGGAACGTTTATACACGTCATAGCTGCCTATCTATTTTTAGTGCAAGGCATTCAGCATGATAATTGAGCGAGTCCCAATATTACATGTGCTTCGGACTAAGCGATCAGATTCTTTGAGTTTTAGCGTCTTGACATGCCTGAAATAGAAATTTTAAAATATGCCTGTGCTCCCTATTGTTTTTCTTTGTTCTCCCGCTGATTTTCAAGTCCTGTGAGTTCTGCTGAACTTCATATTATCTATGATTAAGCGAGAGAAATGGGAAGGGCTGGCTATGCCAACTGACCCTTATGTTCATAATAAACTCTGTACTTCTTGGTAGAAAAAGGAAGGTCCAAAGAGAAAGAATTAAGGATGTACGGGTACCGACGAGAAAATCACTATTAAATTCACCAACCACGACAGGCGCGAAATAGAAACCAGACGCGATATTGTCCATTGCGTCTTGTTCTTCTGCTGCTGTTATTATTTTTTGTTGATGCGGATGTCTTGTTTTTGTTTTCTTCTTTCTTTTTAGCTGCTACATGTAACTGGTGGAGCAAACAACTTTTGCACACGAGATTTCGAAATGCTCCTGCACGTCATTTTCGTTACTGGCCTTAGCTATAACGGGGAGCCAGATAGAGAAAGTAATTTTGACACTCCCGGAAGTCACACTGCGCAATACATAATCAAAAATAAAGAAAAAGAGAGAGAATAAAGTATTCTATGAGAGAAGGCTGGGTGCAGACTCGTTGGTCGCCGAGCGGTCTCGTAATCGAGGAAGCGGCCCTGCACCCCGTGGTTCACTTTCGCAGATGAATAAGTTCTCCTCGACCCGGACACACTTACTCTCCTCTCACCCCGATTATGTCCTCCCCATCCCCTGTTGGACATCAGTGGCATTGGGCCATTGAGCAAGAGAAACAAAGAAGGAAAGACAAAAGATTCAAGACGGTGCCGGGAAAAACAAGAATTCAAGCTAAAATGAAGTGACCCCTGTCTGTAGTGGGGGAGCATGCGCTCAAGCCTAATAGAGATTAAGGAAAAAGAAAAGAACACTAAGGCAACTTATTCCATCTACCACAGCCCTCCTTCACAACCACCACTGATTTCGTCGTCACCCTGCCGGGAGCATTCGTCGGGACATCCAGCTGGGTGGCTCGCTTCGCTCAACAAGGATGCCTCTATCTGACGTGCGGGGAACAACGCAGTGGTCTCAGTTTTCTGTTTCTTGTTTTATTTTGCTACGCCCTTGTCAAGGGATTCGAAATCAGGGAGACACGCTGGACGGAGTGTTTCATTCCTCTCACATTGACGTGCAAGCTACTAAACTGGTGGTTTATTTACACGTTCTGCTTTTGCACACATCGTTTTTCGCATTCATTATATATACCTACTCTATTTAGAACAAGAAGCAGCGTTAAAAAAAAATCTCATTTTGGTTTAGCACCCTTTCATCTGCTATGATTTTGAAATATGTGTCCGTTTTGTTATATAAATTTCGTTTGGCTATAAAGTGCATGAATTGCTCTTTTTTCTATATATTCCTATCGAACTTCGGTGCGTCATCTTTTCAAGCTCCTTGCTTATTGCACGTCTGCTTTCTACGACAGATCGGTAACTAGGATCCTTTGAACACGAGTATCAAGAAGTTAGAAAATGTTTCCTTCAGCAGTGGTAGGCTGTGTTAGCTTCATTCACTCTGTAAGCTTGCGGCTTGTCAGTAGACAGCTGGTGAAAGGCGCTGCGGCAAGGCGTGAAGGTTGCTGCCTACCACTCCCGCCTTCTCTGAATGTCGTGTCAGTCGCGTCATGTCAGATCACCAGGTCCTAGATATTAAAGGGCTGGCACATTTTGAGCCGTGTTGTCAAACGGGAAGATCGAGAACCTCTACTTGAGGCAAGCAGCGCGAAAAAAACAACACGACAGAAAAAAAAGACGAATGGAGTGCTCAGAGCCTGAGTGAAGCCACGTAACTCCCATTGCTGGCTTTGAATGGTAGTACCGGTTTATACAGGTCACATAATTAAGACAAAGGCCGTTACTGACATATGAATGGTTTTGCCATCGCAATATACACAAGGGAGTAAACAGCATCAAATTAATGGAAGACTTCTTATAATACTTCTTTTCGTGCAGCGCCTTGCAAAGTATTCGGCGTAGCACTGTTTTCTACAACCACGGTTTGGCGCCGCCTGCGGTGAAACACGCTTACTTGCATCATTTATAACGACCGTGGCCAGCGTGACTTTGGACATGAAGTCTGTATGCACGAGGCATTTTTACTTTGCCACTATTTCTTCAAGGAACATAAACAACATCGCATGGTGTGACGGTCGTAGTAGAGAAACGACACATGCAGAAACGATCGTACCTTGAGAGAGAGAGATAAAGAGTAGAAAAGGCATGTGTGAGTAAACAGGTAGCACGTGGTTTGGCATCCTACACTGAGGGAGGGGGATAAGACAAAAAGAAAAAAAAGAGGAAAATGCGAATAAAGGAGAAGCGACGCGAGCGCACACATAACAGTGTTCGCTGTTCATTGTAAGGTGGTCACATGGCTCAATCGTCTTTTAAAAAAATCAACAGGGGCCTGGTAGCTTTCTGGGCTGATGATGGTCGAATCTATGCTCACAATACTTTTCTTATGTGAACGATACGCCGTGTATGTGGGCTTAGAGAGGGCCTGTTGTAACGAAGACATTGTACCTTGACTGCTAATGCGCACGACTGGCGCATGATTGGTGGATTAGATTTCTGACGTCGTTGGCTTGATGCAAGCAAGCGCTATGCGAAACCTCTAAAGCATTGGTGAAAGGAGCCTCTCTTGTTACGCGTTTACCTCAGGCACAGATGAGTAATGCGCCGGTCTAGTTTAATAACCTGCTTATGTTTCTGTGCAACGCCTGATTGTATTAGCGAGGAACAAGGTCAGAAAGCTCGCTGACCGTGTCGTTGGTGTGGTCAGTCTCATCGTAGACGTTCGTTCTCCCGGCATGAAATTAGCCAGTCAACTCGCACAAGAGAGATGAAAAATGAAACGTGATCGCCCGAGAGAGTTCGTGAAATTAAGTACAGGCTGCGTTGAACGCTTTGATATTCAACGTACGCCTATATATAGAGTGTGGTGAAGTTGCGATTGTAGAACATTATATTATATTATATTCTGCGCTCACTGAAAGAAGGAGAGGTCGATCTAGGACACGGCCTGGAACTCGAATCTTGAGTACAGTACAGACGTACATAGCCTGTAAATATACTGTAAATATATATCTTCACCTCCGTAACATATTGGTAAAGATGCTAGGTATCGCGCCTCACAGCCGCGATATTAGCTGTCAGTGTGCGCTCATATTGGATACTATAGCCTTTTAATGAAAAGTAGTGCGCTGGCTATGCTTGAAGTGGCCACCACATGGAACGCATTCCTTAATCCTTCTCGGCGTCGTGTGTCCCGGCTTGTGTGGAGGCATCCTTGAAGCACTCGATACCATTGGCTTCATGGTGTATCGCGGCTCTTAATTGGTAACTCGATGCAACAAATGGCCGGAAATAAGAGCGTGGTGATCTCGCGGCGCAGAATGGACGTGTCGATTCCGGACGAAGTCAGATCCAACAGGCGTCGTAAATGTGTTTCTGTCACTTAAAAGGAAAAAAGAATTGCCACGATAAGGGCCACTTTAAAATAAGCACATTTTATGGCCTCGCTTGCGTCCTTCGAGCGTCGCATATCACACCAACAAGAACTATGAAAAAGTGGGAAGACTGAGTTATAGATGCAACGTGTTCGGCGCATATACGTCTCACGCTAAAGAAATGTCATCTGGATTCAAGTACAGCTGGACTAAAGGATAGCAGTTAGCAATTCGTTTCACATCCACTCCTTTCTTTTCGGAAGCTCGAACAGTGGATGACTAATGGAAGAAGCTTTCCCCTTGAGTAGACGTTGGCGAATCAAATGCAGTATCGACAGCGTACGTGCCATCCCAAATGAAAATGAGAAATTGACGGCACCGTTCTTTCAGACCTCATCCATCCTGCATGCCATGCGTTGAATGTGAAGATTTCGCCTAAAATAGCGTCGCCTTTTGATAGCACGGAAGCGGGGCGCCATCCGCAATTGGCAGGGTTTCTGTGCCATAGAACCACATATGAAAGGTTTCTTGAATCACGACCAATCAAATGCATGCGGAGTTGCCCTGAGAGTAAACACTGAATTTTGCTGCATCATATAGTTAAGCAAAGATCAGGGTAATGTCGTGGGGCATTGCCGAGAACTTGTAGTGGCATCCTCAATTCAAAGATTAGTTGTGAAAATAATTACTCTTCTCTAATAGCGAACGCAACTGCTGACTACTCTTTTCACCAGAATAATCGTAAGAAAATTAACGTTTTCGAATGAAAGCGGTATTCAACATTGGGCTAAACTTGAAGGGGTGCGGACGTGATATTTTTGACTATTTATTTGATGCAACGAATGAAAGTCTTGGACCTCTAAATGTTACCAAAATAGTGACATGCCTCACAGCGCCGTAACTAAGATGGCAGCTATACTACAGCCAGTGTCGATTTCGTTTCTAGAAGGATACTCTGTTGTAACGTCACGACACAGTATATGGGAGCTCAACATTGGGACTTTTTGACGCTCACTTCGGCTCTCTCTGTCGCCTCGTATTCTGCTACTCGTTGTGAGCGCCAATGTAGCAGCATAACAGAAGATCGAGCGAGTCAGAGCAAGTGTCGAAACCTCGTGATGTCCTGGTCCCACGTGACCACATACTATGTCGTGACGTCACCACGGAGTATCCCCGTGGGAAGTGATACCGAAACCGGCTGCAGAAAAGCTATCATATTACATTATTTAGGCTCTCTGAGGCTTGTCACGGTTTTTATAGGGTTTAGAGACCTAAGACCTTCATTTAACGCTATAAAATATAAAGAGTCAGGAATGTGATGTCGGGACCCGTTTACATGAGAAGCGTTCATATAGTTGAACATGAAATTGGAAATGGTGTCCAACAACGATCTGTAGGCGCGGAGCGTTATTGCCATCAGTTTAAGTAGCTGTATGAAAATAAAAGAAAAATGCATTATGTTTCCTTCAGCAGCGCACTTTCAGAGTGGAAGTTATTACTTTCCGAGGACGTGCCAGCGTGGCAACTCATTGCAAGCTTTCAGCTTCCCGCTGTCTACACTCAGTGAAAAGGTTGTGGATGATTGGGGAAGTTCCTGCTTGTTGCTAAAATTTGAGGCTGTAGGCTAGCGGTGCATAACACTTAACCATTGTCGCCCGGTAAAGGCAGCCTAAACAATCATATGCATTTCTATGGACTGGTCTTATGTCCCTCGAACTTACATACTGGCATGAATTTCTCTGTGATAGGACACACGTCAAAGCGGGAAGTAATAAATTTCATGTCAGATTCGGCTGACATAAAATCGGGAAGACAGGCCTCTTTATGGCTGGCCATTCTAAAGTCCCAAACCCCACTCTAGAATGACCTTTCTCTTTAATTTCATCATTTATTCATCTTGGTCCCTCTAACACTAGCAAACCGCAACCGCTACACTTTTGTTTATACAAACATAGCTTCAAATACTCAGCGCAAATCCCCCGAATTGACACACACAAAACACTAAGCATTCGAAGTGACATTTTTGCTTGCATTATCTTGCTTTAAGTCATCCTTCAGCTAATGGTGCGATGATAATGGTTCTGAACGACCGGGTATCCCTGCTTTTCCCAATATTGGATGATGGAGAGCAGGAAAAGCACCCACGCCTAATGCGGGTCCCCAACCACTAGACTATGGCACCTTTCTGCTGTATTGGGCAGTGGAGACGACAGATTCGGCGGGGCCCTGACAGACATATCAGCCATTGCGCCATCGAGCGGAAGTGCCTCTCGAAGACTCCGGTGTCTGAGTGAGAGAGCGAGAGAGGGAGAGAGAGAAAGAGGGAACCCTCACAGGACCCACTCTGCTAGGGTCCGTCCAGTGCATACCACACTGCAAATGTACTGGCTAATATAGGAGCGCCCACCAGGCAATCAAAATAAATACGAGGGAAAAAAAAAACGAAAGGCATGATTCAGTCTTGCGAACAGACCACAGTGCTGTGTGAACAGTGAATCCCGTGGATACCGCATCATTCCGCGTACTGGCCCTCACAGGATTACAGATGTCTGCACGACCTTCGCAGTCCCGCGAACAGATTATTTGAGGCCTCATTATAAATTTGCAGTGCATTGTAAATCTAGCAGTGCTATTGGAGGAATTAGAGGGTAGTAAATGGGATAGAATAGGGCTCAGTGAAGTTAGGAGGCCAAAAGAAGCATATACAGTGCTAAAAAGCGGGCACGTCCTGTGCTGCCGGGGCTTAGCGGAGAGAAGAGAACTAGGCGTTGGATTCCTGATTAATAAGAATATAGCAGGTAATATACAGGAATTCTACAGCATTAACGAGAGGGTGGCAGGTCTTGTTGTGAAACTTAATAAGAGGTACAAAATGAAGATTGTACAGGTGTACGCTCCTACATCCAGTCATGATGACCAGGAAGTCGAAAACTTCTATGAAGACGTGGAATCGGCGATGAGTAGAGTGAAAACTAAATACACTATACTAATGGGCGACTTTAATGCCAAGGTAGGCAAGAAGCAGGCTGGAGACAAGGCAGTGGGGAATATGGCATAGGCACTAGGAATATCAGGGGAGAGTTATTAGTAGAGTTTGCGGAACAGAATAATATGAGGATAATGAATACCTTCTTCCGCAAGCGGGATAGCCGAAAGTGGACGTGGAGGAGCCCGAACGGCGAGACTAGAAATGAAATAGACTTCATACTCTGCGCTAACCCTGGCATCATACAAGATGTGGACGTGCTCGGCAAGGTGCGCTGCAGTGACCACAGGATGGTAAGAACTCGAATTAGCCTAGACCTGAGAAGGGAACGGAAGATACCGGTACAAAAGAAGCCGATCAATGAGTTAGTGGTAAGAGGGAAAATAGAGGAATTCCAGATCAAGCTACAGAACAGGTATTCGCCTTTAACTCAGGAAAAGGACCTTAGAGTTGAAGCAATGAACGACAATCTTGTGGGCATCATTAAGGAGTGTGCAGTGGAAGTGTGGCAACTCTGTTAGGCAGGATACCAGTAAACTATCACAGGAGACGAAAGATCTGATCAAGAAACGCCAATGTATGAAAGCCTCCAACCCTACAGCTAGATTAGAACTGGCAGAACTTTCGAAGTTAATCAACAAGCGTAAGACAGCTGACATAAGGAAGTATAATATGGATAGAATTGAACATGCTCTCAGGAACGGAGGAAGCCTAAAAACAGTGAAGAAGAAACTAGGAATTGGCAAGAATCAGATGTATGCGTTAAGAGACAAAGCCGGCAATATCATTACTAATATGGATGAGATAGTTCAAGTGGCTGAGGAGTTCTATAGAGATTTATACAGTACCAGTGGCACCCACGACGACAATGGAAGAGAAAATAGTCTAGAGGAATTTGAAATCCCACAGGTAACGCCGGAATAAGTAAATAAAGCCTTGGGAGATATGCAAAGGGGGAAGGCAGCTGGGGAGGATCAGGTAACAGCAGATTTGTTGAAGGATGGTGGGCAAATTGCTCTAGAGAAACTGGCCACCCTGTATACGCAATGCCTCGTAACGTCGAGCGTACCGGAATCTTGGAAAAACGCTAACATAATCCTAAACATAATCCTAATCCATAAGAAAGGGGACGCCAAAGACTTGAAAAAATTTTAGACCGATCAGCTTACTGTCCATTGCCTACAAACTATTTACTAAGGTAATCGCAAATAGAATCAGGAACACCTTAGCCTTCTGTCAAGCAAAGGACCAGGCAGGATTCCGTAAAGGGTACTCAACCATAGATCATATTCACACTATCAATCAGGTGATAGAGAAATGTGCGGAATATAACCAACCCTTATATATAGCTTTCATTGATTACGAGAAAACATTTGATTCTGTCGAAACCTCAGCAGTCATGGAGGCATTACGGAATCAGGGTGTAGACGAGCCGTATGTAAAAATACTGAAAGATATCTATAGCGGCTCCACAGCCACCATAGTCCTCCATAAAGAAAGTAACAAAATCCCAATAAAGAACAGCGTCAGGCAGGGAGATACGATCTCTCCAATGCTATTCACAGCGTGTTTACAGGAGGTATTCAGAGACCTGGATTGGGAAGAAATGGGGATAAAAGTTAATGGAGAATACCTTAGTAACTTGCGATTCGCTGATGATATTGCCTTGCTTAGTAACTCAGGGGACCAACTGCAATGCATGCTCACTGACCTGGAGAGGCAAAGCAGAAGAGTGGTTCTAAAAAGTAATCTACAGAAAACTAAAGTAATGTTTAACAGTCTCGGAAGAGAACTGCAATTTACAATAGGCAGCGAGGGACTGGAAGTCGTAAGGGAAAACATGTACTTAGGGCAGGTAGTCACTGCGGATCCGGATCATGTGACGGAAATAATCAGAAGAATAAGAATGGGCTGGGGTGCGTTTGGCCGGCATTCTCAGATCATGAACAGCAGGTTGCCATTATCCCTCAAGAGAAAAGTGTATGATAGCTGTGTCTTACCAGTACTCACTTACGGGGCAGAAACCTGGAGGCTTACGAAAAGGGTTGTACTCAAATTGAGGGCGACGCAACGAACTATGGAAAGAAGAATGATAGGTGTAACGTTAAGGGATAAGAAAAGAGCAGATTGGCTGAGGGAACAAACGCGAGTTAATAATATCTTAGTTGAAATCAAGAAAAAGAAATGAGCATGGGCAGGACATATAATGAGGAGGGAAGATAACCGATGGTCATTAAGGGTTACGGACTGGATTCCAAGGGAAGGGAAGCGTAACAGGGGGCAGCAGAAAGTTAGGTGGGCGGATGAAATTAAGAAGTTTGCAGGGATGGCATGGCCACAATTAGTACATGACCGGGGTTGTTGGAGAAATATGGGAGAGGCCTTTGTCCTGCAATGGGCGTAACCAGGCTGATAATGATGATGATGATGATGATGATGATATAAATTTGGTAAAATCACGATAATCGCAGCATTGCTAAATTGCTTTTGCATTTTGTGTGCAGTCAATACACTCCAGAAAGTAATGTCTTACGATGGCATCGCGTTTCAGCAGGGCATGCCACCACAAGCGTTCGCAGCCTTTTGTCAAAGAAACATGACGTGTGGGCAGTGATTAACGATTTTAACGCTGATATTGTCGAGTTAACCGAAAACTGGCTCTCTGATAAAATACTAAACGAAGAGCTGTTTTGCTGTAAAATGAAACATAAAATACTTCGCTGTGATATACCTAATTGATGTGGTGGTGGTGCTCTTCTTGCTATAAACATGGAAATTGAAAGCTACGAAGCTACGTTGTTGTTATAAAGTCTAGTTTGGAGCCAACACAGTGTAAAATATAATCAATTGTGTATGTTATCGACCACCTTCTGGGTGTTACAATTTTTGTGGCGACCTTCATGATTGCCTTAATCAAGTGAACATCATGTTTCCCGGAGCGCCGGTCATTCTGTTAGGTTATTTCAACTTTCCTAACATTGTACGGTATAATTCGTACTCACATTCGTCGCCTCATCATCTTCGTGAACAGTTCATTAAAACTCCTCCTTTCATATCAGCTAGAACTGACCATCTGCAAAAAGTTGATGTTCCTTGTTGCAGAACTGTGACCTATTCACATGCATTTTTACCTCAGACCACCTCCGAATGGAATCAGCTGCCAGAAGTAGCTGCTGCTATTACGGATACATCACGCTTTAAGACTGTTTTGAATAACATGCTTAACATTGGCTAATTATTTGTATTCAAATTGTTCTTTCTGTTTAGCCTGTCTTTCTTTAATTTTTATATCTTGAAATTACTCTGTTTTTTCTTATTTGCAACTGTACATATATTGTATTTATTTGTCGATTGTTCCTGCTCCTCGTTGTTATTGTATCAACAGTTGTTCTTTCCAATTTTGGTTTGTGATGTGCCCCTCCCCTCAGTAATGTGTAAACGCTGAGGGTAAAATAAATAAATAAATAAATAAATAAATAAATAAATGAATAGATCCTCACTGGAGTGGTCGTTGTTTATGGCACTTCTGTTTTCATGAGCCGAAAATTCTGCCACGTACATTAGTAAAACTTGTATTCGCCGTTCTGGTATTTTGCAGCAAGTATAAAAGCCCCTACAACACATAAACTGTAGTTATACAGCTGAACAACTTGAAAACTTAGATCGCTGATTTGTTTGACGGATACTCTATGCTCAAGCCACATGGCAACAATGCGGCTCGAGCGCATTGTTACATGTATCACTACATTGCGCATGCCAGCCTTCGTCAGATATCTCAAGCTGAATGTTTGAAATCATTACACCGTCTGAAAATACTAGAATAGAATGGCATGGCAAGTCACGATGATGAGCCCTTTCTTTTTAATGTGTGATATTTCGAAGATGGTAGGGCCTTTAAGCACTGCCAACTACTTTTCATATACACAAAGTTCATACTAAGAATGATAGAACAAGCCACGAGTGAACAACAAAAAGGTGAAAACAATGAAAAAAAATCAAACTTGAAGCCGGAGAGAGAGAGAGAGAGAGAGAGAGAGAGAGAGAAGATGGAAAGGCAGGGCAAGGTTTCGCCTGGTTGGCTACCCTACACTTGAAGAAGGGGAAAGGATGAAAGAAATTTAAGGAGAAGAGAAAGATAGTCATAGTGCGCGCACCCGCAGATGAACGTTCACTAACGTATATGTTCACTCCTAAAGCCAGGTGACATAACGCACTAAAGAAAGCTCACAACACAGGTCACATTAAACACACTGGAACCTAAAGCCAGCTCGCATCCACAAAGCATAGATAAAAAGAAAGAACTCATCTGGGAGAAAGGCAAGGTACATGAATTTAAGCGCAGAGAGGAACACATAATAAAAAGATTCCCACACAGATTGCACGTCATTATACAAACTGTAACAAATAATCCCCAACAACATTGCTCCGCTCCATAAATCTTTTAAGTGACAGTGGCAATCGTCTTTGTAACGTGTCTGTTGGCCATGGGCCAAAGCCCACCCGATGGCTCCTAGCTAATAAGCTCTGAAGCCATTCATTAGACTAGCGGAAGAGCCCATGCCTAACTGGCGAATAATATGGGCCTATGTTTGTCTTTGTTGTTTTACTTCTCGTCATCCTGATGCGCTTGACTTAGGGCGACATCGATCAGATTCTCACAATAGGCCATAACGTTTTCCAGTGGCCAGCAATTCACGGCCCTTTCTAAACGCTACGTATCTGCCCCGATGCCATGGTGAGCAGAAAGTAAAAAGCAAAACAAAACAAAAACAGTTGAATCTTTGAACAGCGATGTCCAAACTCCAGACCTCGTCTCGTGCCCTGCGGCAATACATAGCATAATTCGATTAGGTGCCGCCATTCTCCTGGGCTGCTTCCATGGTGCATTCTACGTCACTTTCTTTACAATGGTGGCGCGCTACAAACGCAGAGATACAAAAAACACGCACACATACAGCTTACAGCAGGGCCAAATGTTATAGGAATGACTGCTGCAACTATCCGCAGCCGTCAGCTTAACGGCGGGTCATTCCAGAGCTTTAATCCTATTAAGGCTCCATCGCTTTCCTTCTAAAAAAAAACACAAGAAATAACCCCTCGCCTTCTCCCAGTTCCGTACAGAACCGCCCGCTTACGTACCCTCTCCGACGTACCCACGTTCGCACCCACGTTGTCATCCGTAACTCAACGGGAATTTGGATTGTTCTTTTGTCGATGCGACTCGAGTGAGTCGAGTGAGCACCGTATGCGATAATGAGAACCACGTCCATCCCCACTCCAATAATCGCGCCAAACATTTTTTTCCATTCCCAAACACTCGGCCTAACGACGGATTGTGTGTCTTGGAAGGAATGATATGTGAGCGTAAATCTCGGCAATGAGGAAAATTCATGACGATGATGACTGCAGCTTATACTACTACTACTACGACGACCACGACTACCACCGCCACAACAACAAAAAATAATAATAACCATTGTAATAAAATGATAGCGCTTGAATAAGAATCACGTCAGCCGTTTAGTTTCGCCTGCGCGTTTTTCTTAAGCGCCTCTGGTCAACTTCGGCTGCTGGTGAATTTTACGGCTTCATCGAAGCGGTCGCTATTGTGCTCAACATGCAGTGGTGTTCCATAAAAAAAAATCTTGTACCTCGGAGATGGTTGACACGCTGTCAGCCCTGTGTGACATGGTTCAGCTGTAGGGTACTATTTCTTCATAGACCTGGCGCAATCTAGGGGGCGCTAGAGTGTTTCTTTCGATAGATATAGGCTACAATAACCGCACCACTGCGGTATTTTTTTCTTTTTGAGCTCTTGATTATGCTTTCTTATTTAAATGAAAGAAGACGCGAAGGTAGGCTTTTTAGGAGTCAGCCACTACAGAATTTCAAATAAAGTACCCACAAAGCAAGAAAAGGCAAGACTGAAGTAGCAAGAAACAATAGACACTCAAAACACAAGTATCAAGTGCAGATGAAGTGTCGCCATAGAGACATAAGCAAGGGAACTAACGTCCCTGGGACGATCTGCCAAGTGGCTTAGCGGCTATGGTGTTGCGCTACTAAGCACAAGGTCGCACGATCAAATCCCAGCCGCGGCGACCGCATTTAAATGGGGCCAAATTCAGAAACGCCCGTGTCCCGTGAATTAGGGGCCTATTAAATATGATGGTCAAAATTAATCCGCAGTCCCCCACTACGGCGTGCCTCGTAATGAAACTGGTTTTGGCATATGATACCCCACGATTCAGTTGAATTCAACATCCCCGGGACGGCAAGTGGTGAACCTCACTGGGAAACGCAAACAAGTCTTTCTATTGTAGAGGATTGGAACGATATAGCAAGTCGTCCTCTTCAGTGCTTTTTTGCTCGTGAATGTCGCCCGTGCTGAGAGTTCGTCCTCTGCGCTAACGGTCAATCCCAAACGCCGGCGAATAAGCAACGCCTTTGCAAGTGATGGAGGTTGCTTCGGCCTACAACATCAACCCTGAAACTTTGATCCGGCACCCTACGCTCAACCATGCCTGAAGACGCATCCCAGCAAAGGCCTCCTACTCCATCCAATCAAGCGGCTCCTCAGTCCGTCCTGTGCTCTGGTGTGCCTCGCCACAGGAACACTGCCGTTTTCAGCGGTGCGGACGACACCAACGCCGAGGACTGGCTGACGAGATATGAAAGGGCAAGCGCCCATGACAAATGGCACGATCCACCAAACTGAGCAACGTGCTCTTCTATCGCGGGTATCGCCAGTCGCTGGTACAACAACCACGAGACCGACTTTCTGACGTGATCCTCATTCAAGACCTTTTTAATGGATGTGTTTGGTCGCCCTGCTGCACGCAAGCTACGAGTGGAATCGCGTTTGCGAGAACGTGCACAGCAGCCCACTGAATCATTTACTAGATACAATGAAGATGTACTAGACTTTTGTAAGAAAGTCAATGCGACTATGTAGGAGTCCGACAAGATCAGAGATGTCTTAAAAGGGATAGACGACGATTCTTTCAGCATGCCACTGGCCAAGAATCCTCAGTCCGTGACAGACATTATCACTCTATGCCCAAGCTACGAGAAGCGACGCAGGCAGCGTTCGTTGACACGCCGCCATTCCTCGCGTGACCACCTCATGGCTGGTTTGGCTACCATCTCCGACCAGTCGGCGTTGCTTGCAGAAAGGAAAGCCATATTCCTTTCTCTATGGGAAAGCGTTCGTTAGGGAGGAAGTTGCACGCCAGCTCTCCTTGATATCCTTCGCTCAGCCGTCGCATCTCCAACAGCCCGCATCGAATTTTATGCCTGTGCTCCGTCGCGCAATCGAGCAGGAAATCGCCGAGGTCTTGCTAGGCCAGAGCCAACATCTTTGTGCGGCTGCACCACGAAGCCAAGCTGACGTTGTTGCGTCGCCCCAACAGGTCCCAACGACTGCACCACTCAGCTACGCTGAAGTCGTCGCAAGGACCCAGCCACTCCCTTCAAGTGTGCCTCTCCGTCCTGCCGATTCGTGCCTAGACCCCGACTGCCACCCGCCTTGCAGTATTGTCAGCAGCCGCCCCGTACAACGCGTCCTGTGGCATGTACGTCAGCTGCCCCGGTGAGTCGTTGGCGTACTCCCGACAACCCGCCAATATGCTTTGCGTGCGGTTACGCCGGTTACGTCGTACGTTTTGTTAATCGTGTGCAGCCGCTTAGCGCCGCAATGTCCGTGACAAGCCAATCCAACCGTCCATATTGCGGTCCCCCGTCGGCTGAGCCGCCGACATTGCGCCCGACCGCAGCTACCCTCCGTTCACCTTCTCGACGCCGTCGCTCACTGTCGCCGATGCGTACTGGCCCCGTAACTCGGGACAAAGAAAACTAATCGTCGCAGTCCAAGAGGCAAGCGCTGCGACAACGTCGAAATGTGAATTCTCGCTGCAGTCCCTCGAACGTAATCGAAGTGTTTGTTGACGGTGTTCGCACATCTGCACTCGTAGACACTGGCACTGCCGAATATGTTATGAACACTAAGTATTGCAGCTTACTTCGGAAAGCCACGACGCCTCTTTCTGGACTGTCCCTCCGCACAGCCAGTGCTCAAGTGCCTCATTTTGCGATTCGCGACCAGCTACTGTATCGACGCAACTATGCCCCAGAGGGACGCACCTGGTTACTCGTCATTCCGAGAATCTTGCGAGCAGAGCTCTGCTCCTCATTCCACGTCGACCCTCAGTGTGGCCATGCGGGAGTCTTCAAGACCTACGAAAGACTTCGACACCGCTATTACTGGCGGGGAATGTATAATTTCGTTCGAACATTCGTCCGCTCTTGTCATGAGTGCCAACGCCGGAAAGCGCCACCGCACAACTCCGCCGGTGAACTCCAGCCTTTACAATGCCCATCCCGACCCTTTGATCGCGTGGGCATAGATCTCTACGGGCCGCTTCCGTTGACTCCTACCGGCAACAGGTGGATAATGGTTGCGGTAGACCACTTAACCCGTTATTCGGAGACCGCTGCTCTACCAAATGCTACAGCGCAGGAGGTCGCCAATTTCATACTTCACCGCTTTCTCCTTCGTCATGGTGGTCCACGTGAACTTTTAAGCGACAGAGGCCACGCCTTCATATCTGAAGTCATCGAACAACTGCTTGCTGAATGCGCTATTGTTCATCGTAAATGCACTGCTTATCACCCACAGACTAACGGTACCACGGAACGCTTTAATCGAACTCTTGGTGACATGCTTGCCATGTATGTTTCACCTGATCACTCTAATTGGGACCCGGTTCTTCCGTTTGTCACCTATGCCTACAACACCGCGACTCAGGCCACTACCAGATTCTCACCCTTTTACCTTCTTTACGGCCGTCCTCCTTCGCACACAATCGACACCATTCTGCCCTACCGGCCAGACCCATCCGAATGCCTGCCGATCTCGGAAGCCGCCAGACACGCCGAGGAATGTCGCCAGCTTGCCCGTCGATTCACCTCGGACCACCAGAACCGTCAAAAAGCCGTTCACGATGCCCAGAACTCGACTCCCACTTTTCTCCCGGGCGCTTTCGTCTGGTTGTTAGTGCCCCACCGCACGCCTGGGCTAGCTTCAAAACTCCTTCCGAAGTACGACGGGCCATACCACGTTCTCGAGAGAACATCACCCGTGAATTACCTGATTGAACCGCTAACGCCGCCGTCCGACATGCGGCGTCGTAGCCGCGAAGTCGTTCATGTTCAGCGTCTCAAGCCGCATCACCATTCTACCGCCCTTCCAGAAAACTAAATCGCCAGGATGGCTCCTTTATTATATATATACATATATGCAGGATGTAACGGTAAAATGTGTATCCCTGGTGCCTGATACGGGCATCGGGCTGACTATGCTTGGAAGCCAAAACTTGCATATCTTTAGCAGCACTCTCTTAGTTCGGGTTACTCGACGAACGCTTGCTTTCGAGTCGTCTCAAATGTCAAAACTATGTCACACATTAGGCCAAAGTCACTCGGTAGTTTTGGCGGGTGGCTGTAAAGCGCAGTTCTACATCAGACGTCTATATATAGGCCCGAAGGAAACCTTTAGCGACTTGCGCAAGTGCCAAGGGTGCGGTGCGGCAGTGCGCTTTCAAAAGCAGCGAAGAGGCGGTGAACGCGAAAGGACGCGCTCTCAAAGGAGAGACACGGACCACTTTATCCCAGATGGATTAAACGAGCACTCTGCGAATGGAGCGGTTACGCATTGGGCGAAGAGTGAGCGAATAGAAGGGGCGAATGGGCCCGAAAGCCCCGTGCACGCAACGCTACTGCCTAAGCTACCAGCGCCAGCGTATGGATATGTTCGATGAATAAGTGCCTCTTTGATGAGTAGTTTCGCAACGCCCTCGTCGAAACGCCTTAGGGATCGAAGCGAAATATAAAAGCGTCATGTGCGGAAAAAAGTCATGCCTCCGAGTCTTCAAAAAATAAAAAAAAAGAACGAGAAAAGGAAATTAACAAAGAAAAGGGAAATTTCTGCGTATCCCATGCATATGAGGGAATAAGTTGTAAGTGAATAATTTTTTGATATTTATTGAAATGTCTTCAGTTCTACTTCTTGAATTGTGCGCACACCTCTACGCTTCTCATCCAATCGCCACTATAGGGTTCTTTCTTGTTCTTGTGCCGAAACGCTGGTTCATACCCACTTCGGAGGATTGGCCAACAAGCAGGTCATTTCAGCACGCGTTTTCGTTAGGATTATTGTTGAGTTCTCACCCGCCGTGGTTGTTTAATGGTTATAGTGTTGGGCTGGTAAGCACGAGGTTGCAGGATTGAATCCCGGACACGGCGGCCAAAATTTGGATGGCGGCAAAATGCGAAAACACCCGCGCACTTAGGTTTAGGTGCATGCTAAAAAGTCCCAGGTGGTCCAAATAATTTCAGAGTCCTCCACTACGGCGTGCCTCATAAATAGATGATGGTTTTATCACGAAAACCCCCATAATATTATTTTTTTGTTCAGTTTTGCTCACTTCTTTCTTCTCAAGCGGCTGCTTCTGTTGCCAAGTTCGTCACATCATAGAGTAGCCGGCTTCAGGTGGTGGTAACAACTTGAGATTCTGCTCAGTTATGTTCTGGCAGGCCCGAGTCCTAGGATGGCCCCTCACGAGGAGCGACCCTTTCGGCCCAGGCAACGAGGGCTTCTTGTACTTTTACGTCCGGCGTTCTGAGCAACTCTTCCCTCGTCTGTTGTGAGGGAGCTGGCAGGAGCGACCTGGGATGGGGTGAGCCCTCGCACCCCCATAGAATGTGATTTTGGGTAGCCAATGTTTGATTTGTGCAATTTTGACATATGGGGTTCCATTGCCCGTTGGTAATTATGGCTAGGCAATGTGGGCTGGGGAACGATTTAGTTTGGATTCGACGCAGGATCGAGGCTTGCGCTCGCGTGAGGCTTGCGTTTGGAGGCGGGTAGATTCGCCTTTTTTGCTTGTAATAGCTTGTTATTTCGTGGTATGTCGTCGGTGCCTCATCAATGGGATCCGAGTCTGAGGGGCACATCTCCCGGTTGATTAGACCTCGGGCTACCCAGTGCGCCTCCTCATTCCCTTGATTCCCCGAATGGGCAGGGACCCATACGAGTTCAACAGTGTTTTCATTAATAAAGTCCCGTAGGACTCGCGCTGCACAGACGCCTATGCTGCCTCTCGAAAAGTTGACTATTGCCCTTTCGGAGTCGCTTACAATAGTTTGCACGGAGGGATTCATGATGGACAAAGCAATGGCAGTCTCTTCTGCTTCCACGGTGGACGCTGTTTTTATGGTCGCGGCATTGAGGATACTTCCCTCTCCGGTTACGACGGTCACTACGTAAGTTTGGTGATTTTGCTTTGCCGCATCAACATAAGCGGTGTGCTGGTTGCTTTGGTACCTTTGAAGGGCCTTGGCTCTGGCAGACCGCCTCTTGTCGTGTCTCCCAGAGAGCATGTTCTTGGGTAACGGTTTTATAACCAAACGCCTTTTGACCGCACCGAGTAATGTTGTTCTTCCTGCTGAATTCATAACGGGATTCAGCCCGAGTTTACTTAGAATAACCCTGCCAGTTGCGGTGCGGGAGAGTCGTTCACGTTGGGCTGTTTTATGGGCCTCCACGAGTTCGTCTAGGGTATTGTATATACCTAGCTCAAGTAATCGTTCAGTGTTCGCATACCTCGGGAGACCAAGGGCAGCTTTATGAGCTGTGCGAATGACGCTGTTAACTTTTTCCTTGTCAGAAAGGTGTAGGTGGTAGTAAGGGAAGGAATACACGACGCGACTGATCAGGAAAGCCTGCGTCAAATGGCAGATATCAGCCTCCTTCATACCGCGGTGTCGTGTGGTTACTCGTCTGATTAGGCCACATATTTGGCGGGCTGTCGTCCGTAATCGGGCAATCGCCTCAGAATTATGGGTGTTATGTTGAATTAACATGCCCAGGACTCTTATAGTCAGTATCGGCGGAACTGGGCCGTCTTCCATACTGACTCGTATAGGGGAGGTGGCGTCCCTTTCGGTGGAATGCTTGGTTGATTTATCACGGATGACGAGAAGCTCCGATTTTGTCGGCGAGCACGCTAGACCATTCTGTCGCACAAAATTTTGTACGGTATCCGCGGCCGCTTGTAATGCTTCCGTGATTTCTCCATCGGAACCGCTATTTGTCCAGATGGTGATATCATCGGCATAGATGGAGTGTTTGATATGCGGGATCCTTTCCAGTAATAGAGGCAGGTTTCGCATGGTCACATTGAAAAGGAAGGGGGAGAGGACCGCACCCTGAGGGGTGCCCCTTGTACCTAATTGAAATTGTCCGCTTTTAATGTCCCCAAAATGTATTTCTGCAGTGCGATCCTTGAGAAAGCTTGTAATATAGCTATAAGTGTGCTTCCCGACATTCATTTGGGCTAGATTTGTGAGTATTGAAGCATGTGACACATTGTCGAACGCTTTACTCACGTCCAGCCCTAGAATTGTACGGGTGGCTCTTATAGGGCCCGGATGTAGGATATCTTGCTGAATTTGCCACATAATGTCTTGAGTGGACAGATTTGATCTGAAGCCTATCAACGTATGGGGCAGCCGGCTTCAGTTTTCTGTAACCGACTTCTTCACCTCTCGCCGCTTTTTATGCTTGTGTAATGCGGCGCCTGTTTAGTGCCGTATGCGCAGTAGCACATGCCTAGCGGGCTAAGTAATGATGCTGTGTGGCCTAAGTCGGCAACACAACAGTAATCAGCACACGTAAAGATGGCAGGAGAGGGGCAGAAGGCAAGGAAAGTTTCATTTTAGAAGACGCCGCTACAGCATGAGCGACAAAAGCCCAACACGGTATACACAGCATATACTCAAAGCGCAAGGAAAAATGCGCACTGTCCCGAGATTGTGCATTTGGCGAAAATATAGAAGATAGCTGTGAACAATTTCGCGCAGCGTTCAGAAAGCTCGCGTAGCTATATCCGAAGCGTCATGAGCTCAGCGCGAGGAATCTCGCTGAATAAACGATGCCGTGGATTTCCTAGAACTTTTTCTTCGTGTCTCAACAAGGCGACACCGAACGGCGCCAACGATGTACGACGACGACGACGCGTAAAGAAAAGGGGGGCCGTTTCGTCACACGTCTTCAATATAAGTGCTGCGTTCGAAAGAACAGCTCTCGATAGAAAAGAAATGGCCACGAAAATCGATTACCGTAGAAAGGAAAGGCGAGCGAGAATGCAGGAAGCGGGAAGGAGGAGGAACTGGAAGCGGATTTAAACAGAGAAATAGGGAACGAAATAGGAGGCACAGCGCGCAACCGAGCACGATCTAGGGCCAGAAGTCGGAGCGAGAGCGACGACGATGTAAAGCGCGCATTTTGTCGCCCGTGCATCCGCGGCACGTTTTTCTCCGTGACCTCGGCGTTGATCGATGCCGTCACGTCTATCGTCGATTTTCCTGCGCCTGCGAACAAGAGGGAGAAGCAGAAAGAAAAAAAAAGAATGCGATGCTGTCAGAGATAGCGTGTTAATGATGCTTCTTTTTTTTCACTCTTGCATAGTTCTTGTGGCCCTTCTTATTTCTAGTCCACCACGGCTATGCTGTCGCACGGAGCGGAAGATCTTCCGAGAAGTGAAAGTGTGGTACCTTCGAACCTAAATGACCCATGCAGCCAATGATCCAATGACCACGTCACCGTACATCTTCGCCACCAACCGCTATTGTAGGATCTCTATGACACTGATAATTTTTCATGCTATGCTAAACTAAGTAAGGCACAAGAGAAGGTACGTCTGCCGGCGTCTAAGCTTATATAGAGCGCACTAGCTCAGGTCGACCTGTCTTTCCTATCAATAAATTCTATTCATATTCATTTTCGTACAACAGTGACCCTCTTATCAGCTGCACACCTGGAACTTTAATGAATTGCAAGTGCTCAAGAAAGCTGCAACGGTGCACGGGGCAGCTGCCGTGGCCCCGTGACCTCCTGTGCGGCGTGTAGTCGAAGAGCGCTCTCAGCGAGTAGCGTAGACCGGAATGCATGTGTCAGGGGGAGCGCTTTTTTGATGCGTGTTCGTGATACCAATCCTGTCGATCTAACCAAGATTATCTGCAAATTGAGTGGTTAAAGTATACTCGTACCCTCACGGTTTCCTGGCCGTAAAGTAGCAATGTAAACAAAGATGTACAGGAGATTCTCGTTCGTGTTTTGTGCTCGTCCTTTCTTTTTATAGCTGCTATTTCTGCAAACTGTCTTAAAAATGAAGGTATCTTCGGAAGACGCTTGGAAATTAATTAGTTCCTCAATAATGCGAAGTGTTTTCGACTTTGGGGATTTTTACAAAGAGCACATAAGGTCGAATTCCTCGCTTCGTTCACATTTTACTCTCTGTAATATTTTTATAGCTAATGACCCGCCAGAAGCCACTGCAACTTTTAGTCAATTAGTAATTTTTTTCAGCCTTTTGTTATGGCTTCCTGAGTTCTGCTCCAACAATGTGTATGCTGCCTCACAAAGAAAAAGCAGGAAAAAAAAAAACAAATTTCTTTCCTAACAGTGTCCCAATTCAGAGCTTCATTTCTGTCACGCTATATTCAAATATTGTACAGAAATACCGGTCTGCAAGTTTTGTTAAATTATTTTTTATTTTGCAGGGAGGGACAGTGCAGTCTGTATTGAAAACCTCCATCACATTCCTAGGCGAAGCTTTTGTTAACAACGCTTCAATAAAAAAAAACGCCGTCTTTAACATATCTTTTGCCGCTTCAATGCGCAGAGTCCTGTAAGTGATTACGTTTCCCAATTTATTTTTTAACAAACAAGTAAAGGAGCCAGAACCTAGTGTGTTATCATTTGTATGGATTGTCAAGAGTCATGAAAGTAAATAGGTGTTCCTTCTGAGATATATTCATTGTTCCTTTTCGTCCTTCCGTCTGTCGTTTCAACGACGGCAGAAAGCTCGGGAATAGTACCTCGCGGTAATGTGAGACACTTAATGTCACATCAGGGTATTTAAAAATTAATAGCACTCTGTATGCGGATATGGAAGTTTCAAAAGATACGATTCGAAATGCTGAAGTGGAAGACAATTCTTCTTTGACATGTTTTAGCATGGTTTCGTTACTTAACTTAATATGGTCACCTTCGGCACGTTTACTTATTCTACTTCCGCGCTCCTTCTAATGCGCATTGCAGGTTGTGCGGTAATGCAGCGCTCGTTGATAGCTGAATTCCGATAGAATTAGTGATATTATTCGTATTAGCACCAAAGCAATAAAATCAGATAACGATGAAATGAAGGTAAAATGCTTGAATATTGGTGCGAGATGCATTAAGGCAATTATTATTTTTTACTAAGTCATTCACGAGAACGTGAGCTGAAAAAAGCTGAATCGGAAATTACGGCAACGACCTAATTTACATTAATCGCTCTTTTTGCAGCTCCTTTAGTGGGCAGCCACGCACCGCTCGGTTGGGTCGCAAAGTGTGCCTAATTTACAACTTCTCGTTCTGCCGATTATGTCACCTAGTGAATATTCTCTATGCCATAGAAAAGAGCAGTATTACCAAGTAATACCGACAAGTTGCTGCAGAAACATATTAAGCTATCCTGATCGTTGTGTGGCTAGGCGGGAAGACCACGAACAAGTAAGAAAAAAAGAAAGCAGGAGCGTTCCTTCTGTTTTTGGTCATGCTTAAGGTTTTCTTCGCTGTGGCCTTGAGACCTAAGCATTTTTACTGGCAGAATATTGAAAAGAATTAGAGAATGGGTGAACAGACGAAACTATAAAAAACGGACGACCAGTGTGCTTATGTCTTTCATTTCCTTTCGTTCTCGTCTTTATGGCAGCTTGTTTTTTCATGGTTCCCAAGTTTGCCGCAGGACCATCCCCTTACTTTTTTAATCGGATATTATTTAGTTAGAACAGAAGCAGTCTAAATCCGTGTCGTAATTCAACGCTCATCGCGATATACCCCACGAGTATTCCATGGAACACGGGAAATCTCGGACAATACAAGGCTACTTTTATTGTTTCACATGGCGATTTCTTGTCATACTTTGTCTGTTCATAATTCTCTGTGTCGTGCTTTGTGTTATTCAGTTTTAATTCGACAGAAAAAACCTGTCAATTACAGTGACGATTATCATTTCTTTGTTGTCAACGTTCACAAGCGATGTGAAGAAATTAGTGGTAGTTTCATGTACCACTCCGCAATTGCAGCGTGATTAGTCGAGTTATCCGTTTCTAGACTAAGCCACAGAGGCTTGGAGTCTGCATTCATGTCGACAGGCCTGGATAGCTCGCGCTCTGTCCCCGTTGATTCTGCCATGGGACACGCACATCTCCCGCAAGACCAGTCTACTTGTTATGGTCATAAGAAGATTTGAATCGCTTTCATCTTATTTGAAATGATCATGAACACTGATGGTGGCAGGGTATTCTTTACTATAGTAACAGTAGAAAACTGAAGCCGTGGATGGTTGCAAACTGTGCCTCATAGGGGCGAACGCGTTCTACTTTAATTAGCCTTGCACTGTCAGCTGCGATGGCTGTTTGGCTGCGGTTCCCCTCCCGCCTCGGCGGTGCGAACCCGTGGGTTCGACGCCCTCTTTCGTCTATGCCCAAGGTTAATGCATGAACATTCCAGAATAAGCGTGGGCATTTCCAACGCAAACCATTAGGGAGAGAGAGTGTGGAAAAGCAGAAATGTTAGTCACACATAAGTCATCCGTTTGCTATCTACATCTATGCTGGCAGAATTATCTGCATTTCATGAAATCGACTGGCCTCAGTGACAGATTGTAGGCGTGTAGGGATAGACAAGGGCTCGTGTTCACACTGAGAGTATGTTCTTCCATCCCTCTCCTTCCTTTCTTTTCATCACTTAAACCCATTCGCTTGTGTAGGGTAGCAAACCAGATGTGCGTTCGGCTGACCTCCTCACCTTGACTTACGTTCTTTTCGCCACAGCAGGTTTCTCTCTCTCTGTATCTCCGGTTTGCCGTCCAGCACAGGAAGGGAGAAAAAGGAGGTTAGAAAGAATGAAGAATGATAGAAAAAGGTAAATAGAAGTAACTGCCTACAGCCATTAACTGAGTTAGGCGAATCGCAAAAAGCGCAATAACGTTTTCTCGGTCTTCTGATGGGATATCGGGTGATGTCTATGTTGCAGGAATACCTCTTCAGACAGAGGTAGGTTGTCGAACTTGTTGAGCATAGCGGTAAGTGAACGTCTCTGTACAGGGTACTGCGGACGCTGGTGCCGAAGATTGATGACAGTTTCCTCTTCACCACAGTTGTTGTGGGCTGCAGTGTCAGTCATGTCTGTGCAGAAAGCATAAGAATTGGTGAATGCCACGCCGGACCATAGTTCGCATAAAAGGGCCACGTCTCTTCGGGGCATTCCTGATGGCAACATGACGCATAGGCTAAGTTTCAGGGAATGTAGTCGCATATATCCCTCTAGCTGGGTCCATTGCAATCAGATGGTGCGTACCTGCTTGCAAATATGCGAAGTTTCCTTGCAGCGTCCATCCTTGAAAGTGGCAATTACCGCTAATAAACGTGCAGATGAAGTGCCTCGGTTAGCCCACGGATAACACCAAAAGTTATTCGTGGGCTTGAGATAACGCGCTTGAAAAAAGAGGCTGTGTATTCGAGCTCCCGTCGAATTATGCACAGTCATGAACCTCACTTGTTTGCCGGCTGTTTCCTTAAACTTGTCGAGCTACACGATGTATAAAATTGAATACAGAAATTCTAGTGCTGGAGAAAGAGTCTTCGCCCTCCTCGTAACGCTAGAGACAATTGTTTAAATTTGCAGTTGGTGCATGGTACAAACGTAAATGATGAGACAAACATAACATTACTTCTAAAAATATTTAAAGTCTGTGCAAGCACTGTGAACGGTCATTGCACTACTAAAAAATAGCGAATAGAGTCGTAGTTTCAGATGACCTATGGTCATCAAGCGTGATCTATTTTAACAGGTGAATACCTGTCGGCCTACTCTGAGGGGAACTGTCCGTTTACGCTCAACTGGACAGACCAAAACGAAACAAAAATACGTTTATCCTAGTGCAATGATTCCCGTAGCTAAACCAATGTTATGAAGGGAGCTGTTCAAGAGCGCTTCATTTTTGCGACACGGGAACGTACGAGCTCTTTGCAAATAGGGACTCGTCACGATGCGCAACGCCCTGGCGGGCATATCGACTTCATGCGCTATAACAGCGTTGCATAGGCATAGGCATAGGCATAGCCCAGCGCCGAGCTGCTACTGAAGGGCTCAGAAGAATGCAAAGTGGAAATAAACCCTCGCACAAAGAAAGGTAGGGAAACGTGTCACCGTCGGTTCAGACATCTCTCTGACCCGTGTGCGGTCACGTTCGCCGCTTTCTGGTGAACACGCCCTGAAGCAGAGCAGCTTTCCGTGTGCTCTGTCACAGCGGTGTCAGAGCGTTGAATGCGTACGTTTTTCCTATTTCTTCCAGGACAGAACGCCCGAACGATTTCTAGTGCCGGTTAAGCCTCTCCGTGTTTTATTCTTCTACCGTTTCTCTAACCAGCTTAACGCGCAGTTGATGAACCGTATGACAGCGTAAGGAAAGTTCTGTGCGTGGTGCTATGAAAGAATGCGTCGTGTGTGTAACGGTAGAATGACGTAGATCTGTGTGGCAGGAGACGGAGATGATAAAATGGTGCGATGATATACGCATCCCGTCTATTGATCTTGTCGCTCGAGCTATAGCCTCTTGTGGCAGAATCAATTGACTATAGTTTGAAAGAGCAGCACACGTAGCAACAGAAGGTATTTGTTAAAGAGAAGGAACAGTAGACGCCCAAACAGAACCTATTTTTTCAAGATACGCGAAGAATGGACTTGCTGTTTTTTTTTTTGCATAATTGATATTAATTTTCGAAGAACTACTAGAGCTAGGAAGAATGTAAGGCCCCATCACTTGTCCTCTGCATCATTGCAGAGATAGCGTAGGATCACATCTGTGTCAAATTTCAGTGCTTTATCGCGTCACAGAGGCCAGTGGCATGTCGTCTGCTACTTACAGATGTTGAACAGAAGGCACTGGAGAAGAATGGTATATTACAACATTACAGACCAAACACTGAGACCTCACTGTAATATAGCAGTGGAACCATACCAACTATACCAGTTTTATACCTTATTGGAGAAGTCTGCATGCATCCATAAATCCGCGAATGGCACTTCGCAGAGTCCCACAGGTCATATATATATATGTATATATATACACAGCATAGAGTTTCCTTGCCAAGAACGCCCTTCCGAGGTACTGGCTCTATATATCAGCGCACCAGGGAAATTCTCCATGAATTTCTAATTTTAGTTGCATAACATTCGGTTTTTAGTGTATGTACATAGTGAGCGCTTAATTGCAGCGAGCAGGAAATGAAAGGGTTTATGCGTTTTCGTCACATAATTGTCTCATTGGCGTGATTACGCTGGGAAATTAAATAAAATTCTGGAGTACTATATAATTTTAACGGACCACCAGTTTACCGTGCAGTACCTCATTTGATATAAAAAGGCTAATTGAAAGCGCAATGCCTTTTTGTATCCTGCAAATTCCCTCACATCCACTTTAAAAAGAAAGAGAGTATTAAGGTAAAATTTGTGGGAGGCTAGACTCAGTTTTAAACGAGCTTTAGTTTTTCGCTTATAATTAAATGTCATCGATGTCTATGTGCCAAAGTGAAATTGAAGCAGCTTGAAAGTGAAGCGTCACATAGCATTCTAATCCGATAATTCAGATTTCCAGATGCCACTGATACAAATTACGCAGGCAGGATAAAATTAGGCGCGAATAGAGTCGTTATAGCAGTGACGCATAAAATTCGAACGTAAAAGCCGCTGAAACATTTGTCTGATAATCGTTAATACAGTCACGTCGTCGTTCCGGGGAGCTGCTCTTTCTCATTGCTACAAGCATCTATAACGATGACTACATCTTAAAATGAAAGAAAAAGAAACTCCGAAATAGACTAACAAGAAAATTACAAGGAGCGTGGCGTCGCCACCTTCCCCGAAGTTACGCAAGTTCCCCGCTGCTGTCCTCCCCCCCACCCCCATCCCCCCCGTGTCTACTGTATTAGCAGCACAAAGTGGTTTTTTCCGACGAAGGTGATCCATTAAACCAACCGCACACTTGTTCGCTTCTTCTTCCAGGACCCGGAAGGCAGTGCAAGGTTAAGTTAGCGCTGTCTCACGAGGCCGCTTCTGCAAATTGGCCTGCCTGTCTCCCCATTTCCGCGATGATTAACTCTGGCGCACCCACGTAGCGAGCGAAAGCGAGTAAAGAGGCACCGTTTATTCTCAACCTAGGGCTATGGACAGGAAAGAAACAATATAAGCGGCAAATCGACTTAAGCTATGCTCTCTGTCCTCAGCCCTTGCTGCCATTAAAAAAGAAAATGTTGAGGCTGGTTAGGCGCGCTAAACGAATTTGACACGACAAACTACGCAGTTGCCATTTAAAATTTGGCAGCCTTGTGCAAGCCGCAGCTTCTCATCACAGTGTCAGAGCCGAGTTGAAAATCAACATGTCTGGGACCTGCGCGAAAGTTAAGTACATTACGGCTACGTTTCGTGTGGATATTGCCACCTAACTGAGCAAGCCAAGAAAGAAAGGAGACGTGAAGGGAGGGGGGGGGGCAAATGGAATGAAGGCCTACATAGGGGTTAATGCAATTTTGCACAGCAGGTTGTGACAGCATGCTTTGTCGCTCGGGTCAAGATCACAAAGATCATAGAAGATCAGGCTGCCGACTTTTCGCAGAAAGGTGCCTTAGGGACTTTTCACAACGCTTAAAGAATAGTGTGAGGGTGGTGCGGAGGCGTCAGAGAAAGAAGCAGGCCGGCGTAATAACACCGCCACAGCATATCTTAATATGACGTCAGTGCGACTCAAGTGCACAAGATTTGGGGTCAGAGATTGCCGCCTATATGTTTTACGTACTGAGGTGATTATCGCAATTTGTCTTATTTCTATGATTAAAAAACTTCAAGCACTTACATCAATTAACAAAATTGTCTTTAGAAGTGCGCTTTTTTCCGCATAGACGAAATTTTTGCTGAAGTCTACAGTATTCCATTCAGCTTTGGCAACTGTGATAATACAGCAAATAGGTAACAATGAAAGCATGTTATAAGGCAGTAATTTCAATTCAATTTTTATTGTTGCACTGTTGCAAAAATGTACTAATTACGTAGTCGCCCTGCGGTGATACAGTGCTAGACACCTTTAGAAAACCACACAGTTTACACACACACCACGAATTCCTATGCGAACAGGTTGTACATTATGTAAGAGACGTTGCAAGGAGGGCCACTGGGAGGATAGGCTTAACGCTTAAGTGCTACGAGAGGCAGCGACACTTTGCACAACAGACAACGGCCAGCAAGGTGGACAACGAGAGAAGATCAGTACGATGACCACTGTTACCATAACGGCCAGGAAGATGACGGCAAGATGGCTCACACGTTTGAAACACAGAATTGAATGTTAAGTGAGGACAAACAAAGATGCTTTTTTTATGGCAACTTTTTCGATAAAAGAAAAAAAGAACGTGGCAATTTCCACATACAGTTACCAGGAAGAGATTATTACTTCCTCTTTACACGGAAGGGACGTAATTTTAAAAGACCATGGTGAAACCCTATCTGGTACAGCAGCTAATGGGTCTTCAGAAACAAAATAGACAAACAAAATGCCCGAGCAAGCGAACAAGTAAAAATTTTCTTAACAGTATGTAGGTGCAGACGCGGAGGCATTGGTCGAAGCACGCGTCCAAGAAGCGCAGACAAGCAGGGAGTAAAGAGGTAGCAGAATGCTGGTGCTTGTTTGCGATAAGCAAGCTCCGACGGTAATGAAACGCGGAGAGGCGGATAGAAGAGGAGAAGGAAATCTGCTGGAACAGACGAAAAGGAATCAAGAATGGCAGAGAGGCTTTACGAGTCTCGACGAAGGATATGAACGGTGAGCGATAAGAGAAGCAAAAAGAAAGAAGAAATGATGAAATGGAGGGAGGAAAGGCCAGATTCCGGGATGAAAAGTAGGGATCTTGTCAGAAGATAACGAATTGCAAGGCAAATGCAATGACTCCAATGCTCTCACGTGGAGTATTGCAAAGTGAGTACGTTGGAAAATAAAATAAATGCAGCCGTCGAGATCACTCACCCTGCACAGGGGGGTTCAGGGAAAAGGCAAAAGTAACTTTCCAAGACGCTTGTTTTTCCTTGCCCTTATACACCACTACTTAATGCCTCTCGCCCTTTCGCCGCTCACGCCTGAATCATCTCGCATTTTACACTCTTTCTATGCGTAATTAAAGGAGACGCTCGGCGGCGCGTAGTTGCCCGTTTCCCGGAAATGCTCGTCAGAGGAGCCGTAGCTCAACAAAACATGTTTCTTTTTAAATATTTGGCTAGCCTGCTCAGCTGCTTGTGGTACTGAGCGAGAGATTATGGCACGAGCATTAAAAGCAACGACGGGCTTCTTGCTTGCTCGGCTGAAACGGGGAAAGGGGTTACTTTTCTCTTAACGACCTGACGGGGCCTTCTTTCTTCATTACCTCCCGCTGCGCCAAGCCTTACACTTGCATCCTCAACTGAGGGCATGGGTATCTTTGACGAAGAAGCGTTATTAGCAAAACACGTTTCGCGTGCTTTACCACAGCATACGTGGCAGCAGCTTAATGCATGTGCTCTGCGTAATGTACGCATTGCGTGTACGTGCTTGAACGAACCCACCTGGCTTTGACGGTGTCAGCTCGCTCACCCTCTTCTGACCCGACGGTAATCCGCGGTGCAGCTTGCAGAGGCAAACTCCCCAGAACATACCGTATTTCTTGTGTTACAGTCCACGGATTGTGGTTGTTTATATGAGGCGTTTCTGTGCTGCACAGACTATGTTTAGAGGTCTGGACTATCGGTAGTTATTGTTTTCAATAGTGGTTACACTATTCTCTTAATATTTGATCATCTAATTATAGCACACCCATCTATAACTTCATGCCGACAGGCGAACGACTGGTTGAAAAAAGAGAGGGGAGGGGAGGTAGAGGCGGAGATAGGATGTATGACACTGGAAATTGCTGCACGTTTTCAGCACGCAGCTTTTGTGTATTCTCTACAAAAAATACATATTCTGATGTAGCAAGGTCTAGTCGAATGCCGACAGGTCATCCTGAGAAGAAATGCAGTAGACGATAGACAATAGCTTGCTTGCCTTCCCTTGATCTGGCAGTTATTCGTCCATAGATACTGCCACTTCCTTGCTTTCTGGAAAGGAAGAGTTTTGGCAAATATCCTCTTGTTTTCGGACGTCAAATGATCCTCGGATTAATTATGTCTTTTATTTTTAGTTTTTACTCTGCGGTCTGCTGTAGTCTCCATCGAAGGGCTCCTATAATTAAAACGCGCGCAAAAAAAAAGAACATTTCACCGCGGGCACTCACTCGGTGTTCAGTTTCTTTCCCGCTCTGCGGCCGCGGCTTGAATACAGCGTTTACGGGCACTCTCGATGGCGAATGCGTGCTACATTCAGAAGAAGAGAATTCATTTTCTTCTTTCTACGGCACAGATTGCAACCAAATAGGGTGATGAGCTTCTGTATATGTCTAAGAAAACGAAACAAACGAAATTAGAAAATGCATATTTTTAGCGAAAATCGCAATTTTAACCCCGCATCCCCTCTTGGATCATAATGGCACCTATTCTAATTCGCGATGTTGCCATAATAACGCTAGCAAAAAAAAAGTGTCACTATTCGTTCTTATATCAGGAAGGAGAAAAAAATTGCTGTAGATCAGAGTGCCGAACCAAACCGGGGTTGCGGTATTGCGAAACGTTCGTAATTGAACCGGACCTTAAGCGGAATGAAGAAACACGTGTTGAAACGGAACCCAGACCGACCCGGTACATTTTTCGGTACGACACCTTGTTTTAAATTGACCATTGCTCTTAACCAACAAACTCATCATATTTGATTTTAGCTACAGCTGAATCGTATTCCGTGAATATAACCTGCAGAGTAAACTGAACTCTTCCCCTTCAACACGTTTCTTACTTTCATGCAATATTTCTTTCTTTCTTTCTCTTTCTTTAGCGCATTTTCCATCAGTTGTAACTGAAATTCTGAAATGTGCCTCGTGTTCTTTCAGGACGCGAAGGCTCTTACAAACTTACGCTGGCGCCAGTGTACTCGTAGTAGGCCACAAGAGCGTGACTAGCAACATACATACATACATACATACATACATACATACATACATACATACATACATACATACATACATACATACATACATACATACATACATACATACATACATACATACATACATACATACATACATACATACATACATACATACATACATACATACATACATGCATACATACATACACACATACATACATACACACATACATACACACATACATACATACATACATACATACATACATACATACATACATACATACATACATACATACATACATACATACATACATACATACATACATATCTGATCCGTTCCTTCTCTATTACAGTTATGTTCGAAAACAAGCAGGCTCTTCAAGACAGTCTCCAAAGTTCTACGTGGGCATAGAATATTTAAATTCACGCCTAAAGAGATCGGCCAATCCGAAAGGTGGTCTGTCAGCCGTCTCGTCCTAAGCAGAAGCACCAAGCGCCGATGCACCGCTCTCCTCCCTTCCCCAAGTCTGACCCGACGCCGTGAGCGCTTCCATCGAGATGTGGGCGCTAATCCAGGCTCTGGAGCGAAAGCCCAGGTCCTCCGGCGACGCGCGTGTTTGGCCCGCTGCTCCTGAGATCCGGGTGAACCGGAATTACATTGCGTATCTTACATGAACAGAAGGAGTGAGTATGCCGTCGGCAGTCGCCCGCAGGCTTGTTCATGAAAGCAAACAGTGTGTGAAGAAAAAGTGAGAGCGGCTTTCCAAAGACATCTTCTATAGTTGAGTTTCTCATCAGCCACACACGCGTATGAAAAAGGAAGGCTCGCTGTCTTCTTCCACGTGATTCTAGGTGAGACATAAAACGTTGGACCATTCTTTACTTCTAGAGGACGAACTTGGGGACATGGCTAAAGAAAAATAAACACACATATGTGTATCGGGATTCAAAGATGTTGAAAAAAATATGCGAAAGAAACATTTATTGAATCTTTACCATCCGACGCACGCTCAGCTATTTTTACAATGCTGACGAAAGCACGAGAAGAAAGTTTCTGTTGAAAGGCAGCTTCGCCTATACCACAACGTTCTGATAAACGCGTGTGAGGACAGCCACGCCGTGATTACGTTGTTTCTCTGAACCTTCCACGCCGTCGTGCTTTCGCAGTTGCTTGCAGTGCCGCGGTAACGTTTAAATAAATAGGGAAGACAAAATCAGTACGTAAGCTTCATCGTAATCTAATGCGATGCAGTGAAATACAGTGCAGACCGTAGAGTTTCATACAGTTACTAGAGGGAACTGTGGCGTTAGTGCCTACGGGAGTTGTAAACGGGGCAGTTCAACGAGCATGGGAACGATGCGTAGCGTATACGGATCGGCTTCACTTTCGTCCTTCTGGCTTTAAAATGGCTGCGCGACTCTTCAAAGTGGTAATTTTTAAGAAAGTACTGCGTAACAAATAAATAAACATTAGTTAAATTGTCCGGCGGTGGGATTCGAACACATGACCACTAGTACATACACCCGATGTTGAAACCACAACACCACGGGCGCATGGACAAGCGGAACTACGGCAAACAGTTATTATGCGTTCTTACATTGTCTTACAACCTGTTGAAAAAAAAAGTATAAATCGTTTTGAAATTTAGTCCACTTCCGGCCAAGATAAAGTCTAATGAATGAATCCACAAAGCCCAACAGTGTAGATACTTGGGCTTGGTGACGCAACATTCTTCTTGGTGACGCAACAGCTCCTTCTTTGATAGTGACATGGACGATAGCCTAACACAAGCAGCGCCGAACTCTTCAATGCGAGCACTTTCAATGATGAAACGAGTTAATTCGCATTTGCGTCTCCCGATTGTAACTGTATATCCAAATCGGGGAACGCCACCGCACTTTTGACAATGAATTGCGAGGAGGCCATCTGGCGAAGGCTTGTTTATTTTATTGGAGTGATCCCTAAGCCTATCATTAATGCTTCCCGGTTTGTTCAATATAACTGTTTACATAGGGCGATGGAATTCTACAAATAACACAGGTCCTACAGTTAACGCGCCCTTTTCTGTGCTGCTTTTCATACGCCTCCTTTGTTTTACTAAATAGTCTCCTTTTTGCACAAAAGCTCATAAGCGTTTTTCGAGCTGTGAACACTATGTCAACCTTTCCACGTAGTCCTATCTCCTTCAGGTTATGCGATAAGCGGTGGATGTATGAAATTACAGAGAAATTCTTCTTTTTAACCGACTGTGCGCTAGCTGACGTCGAGAAAGTCAGGAGAGGCTGGTTTCTCGAAGTCAGCTAGCGCAGAGTCAGTTAAAAAGAAAAAAAAAATTCGCCGCAGGTCCATACATCCACCGCTTATCTCATAACCTGAAGAAGATAGGACTACGGGGAAAGATTGAAATAGTATTCACAGCTCGAAAAAAGCTCATCAGCTTGTGTGCAAGAGCAAGACCATATAGTAAAACAAAGGACGCGTGCGATAAGAGCACTGAAAAAGAAAGAGAGAGAAAGCAAGGAGAGGAAAGACAGGGAGGTCAACCAGAAGAGCACCCGGTTTGCTACCCTACACTGAGGGTGGGGGAAAGGAGAATAGAAAGAGAAAAAAGAGAGAGAGAGTGAGCACTGAGTGCGTTTGGGAGGTACACTATACACAGGGACACTATAAACGATCTCTTAAGCCGGTGCATTTCAAGTATTGCACTATTGCACGAATCGTTTTTCGTATCAGTGACGGGTGTGGTCACGGTCCGAGTATCTTAGACTCGGTGAACGGTCTTAAGTCCAGGCAGTGTAGAGCTGCCCGCAGAGAGAGGCGTTGTACATCGTACCGAGGGCAGGTATACAATAGGCACTCGATGGTTTTCTATCACAGAAAAGGGCACGTTAACTGTAGGACCTGTGTTATTTACAGAATTTCATCGCCCTGTAGAAAGAGTTACACTGGACAAACCGGGAGATGCATCAATGACAGCCTTAGGGAGCACTCCAATAAAATTAACAAGCCTTCGCCAGATGGCTTCCTCGCAATTCATTGTCACAAGTGCGGTTGCGTTCCCTGATTTGGATTTACAGTTATAATCGGGAGAAACAAATGCGAATTAACTCGTCTCATCATTGAAAGTGCTCGCATTGAAGAGTTTGGCGCTGCTTGTGTTAGCCAATCGTCCATGTCACTATCAAAGAAGGAGTTGGAATTCCTGCGCGTGCGTTAAGTTAAACATAATAGTTTTTGTCTAGTCTACAAGCGAGTTGTACTATCACTTGCTCTCTTACCTTAACAGTAGACATGTGCTTGTGAAAAAAAGAAAGCGAGAGGGAAGTGAGGGTATAAAAGTGGCGTGCGTCACGGAAATACATTTTTGTTGGAAGCTAGTGCCTGTGTCTGTTTTTCCGTTTTCTCTTCTACGTCCTTGTGCTATCGGCACTACAGGAAAAAGCTGCAAAAAGAATCCACGAGAACGTCTCAAGTCCCAAGCCGAAGATCAGAAAAATCCATGCACTACCCATCATTTTAATGGTGGCTGATCGATCGCAGCACCAGAGTTCTCTTTAGTAACACCATTTCTGAGCTCGCTGAGCAGCGACAGAAAGCAAGAAAGCTCAAAAGATGTCACATACCGACGGTGGCGACGCTGCGCTCCTGTTTCTGTGGGGATTCTGCCCCGACTACTAACTTCAACAAATATCCACTATGGAGATATACAATCCCTAACCAATAACAAGACGACAAACTTCCGCTGGTGTTTTAAACCAATTGTAATAAGTGAAACTACCGTACCAACGGGACGCTGTGCGATATGCGCAGATGCGGTGGTTAACTCAAAATGAGCACAAGTGCCTTCTAAAGCCCGACACAACTTTAGATCCAAGCCACTCGTAACTATGCAGTGGAATTTTCGGAACCCTTACTATTTCAGCTGCAGGCTATACACAATGCGGTAGAAACCCTTGTCAACTTGCCTAACATCAACGAAACCCACATATATAGTGACAGCCTCGGTGTGGTTAAGCATATCAAATAAGAGAAGAAAACATTTCATATGTGAGCAGATACGCAAAGTTCACAATTCTACACGCGTGAACGCTACTGTCCACTGGGTGCAGGCACATAGTTATGATCACAACAGTGACCTTGTGGATCGCGTTGCTCACTCTTTCTAGACATCGTAATTCCTCCTCTTTTTCCTTCCCTCTGGCCCTCGGCTCTGATTTGATTGCCCGAAATTCCATACTCCGGCGTGACAAACATGCCCTCATCCCACCGCGTGTCTGCTTCCTTCCCGACAATGTTTCTCTGATGCAGGAAGTCTCTCTCTGGAGAATTCGTTCCGTGCCGGTCCTGACTCCAGCCGTCACTTGCACTTGGGGTGAAACATACTGACACGTGTATTTATATTTATCGGGCGACCAGGTTTCGCCGCCTAACAAATCTTATCGCACAGCGCGGGACGCGCTTGCATGTATCCGAAGTTTCTGGAAAGGTATCGATGCTTCTATCCGCTGGCTGTTGTCGCCGAACGTTATGTTATCTGATTTAATCGCCTGACGCGAATGGTGTAGAACTTTGTGGAAGGCCCGCGGGTCCGAACGATTAGTCTGGAACATTCGACTACTGCTCTATAAAAGCCGACGCGCTTGACCCGCTGATCAGATTTTCGACGATCGCCGACTGTGTTCGCCGCTTTCGTTGTGCTATAAGTGTAGCCTGCTTTGTGGGCACAGGTTCGCCCAATAAAAGCTAGTTTTGTATTCCACCGTACTGCTTCTTTCTTCGCCGTCACTACCACGTGACATCTGGTGGAGGTGCTGGACGTCCATGTACCGGACGCCCCCGACAAGCCGTAATACAAGCCCGGACCGCAAAGACAACACCAGCGCCGTCCCGGAACATCGAGCAAGCCGCCGTCTTCAACAGCTGCCCCCGGAGCACGGACTTCTACCTGAGAAGACCAAGAAGATTGTGGACAAGGCAACCCCAATGGCAGCCCCAGCATCCCCCATCGTGCTGCAGCAGCCCAGGGAACCTCCGACGTTCCGCGGATCAACATTCGAGGACCCGGAAACCTGGCTCGAAACGTATGAGAGGGTCGCTAAGTTTAACAGTTGGGACAGCGACGACAAGCTGCGGCATGTCTATTTCGCATTGGAAGACGCCGCCAGGACATGGTTCGAGAATCGGGAAGCCACCTTCACGACGTGGGACCTTTTCCGAAGCGGCTTCTTGCACACGTTTACAAGCGTCGTGCGAAAAGAGCGAGCCCAAGCTCTACTAGAAACCAGAGTGCAGCTGCCAAACGAGACGATCGCAATCTTCACGGAGGAGATGGCCCGTCTTTTCCGGCACGCCGACCCGGAAATGTCGGAAGAGAAAAAAGTTCGCTTCCTGATGCGCGGCGTCAAGCAAGACCTTTTCGCCGGACTTATTCGTAACCCACCGAAGACTGTGGCTGAGTTTTCTGCAGAGGCGTCGACGATCGAGAAAACTCTGGAGATGCGCACCCGGCAATATAACCGCCAGGGGCACACGCCGCAGTATGCCATCCAAGGACTACGTTCGGACGACCTTCAAGAGACCATCAGAGCCATTGTGCGAGAAGAACTGCGCAAGGTCCTGCCTTCGTCGCAGCCTCAAGTGGCATCTATCGCCGACATCGTGAAGGAAGAGGTGCACCGATCCCTTGGAGCTCCTGAGGTGCAACCAGAACCACCGCAGCCGGAAGCAATGACCTACGCCGCCGCCGTCGCCCGCCGTCAAGGCCCCCCTGCGCGACCGCGCCAAGGTCCTGCAACACCGCAATTCCGTCGTCCACCGCCGCCGCCGCCAGCGCGCCCACCCGTCGCCCAGCGCACCTATACGAGGAAGACGGACATTTGGCGAGCCCCCGACCACCGCCCGCTCTGCTATCACTGCGGAGAAGCCGGCCATGTGTACCGCCGATGCCCATACCGCGACATGGGACTGAGAGGGTTCGCCGTCAACGCGCCGCGTCCACAGCTTGGGGAGCGCCCACGTGACATTGCCGATTACCTAGCCGCCACTCAGTGGAACTCTCGACGACCGTCCCGTTCACCGTCACCAGGCCGCTACCTGTCACCGCAGCGCCGTCCATACACTGGCCCAGCCCGGGGCCGCTCTGCGAGCCCATACCCGGAAAACTAAAAGCAGCAACCGATGGAGGTGCGGTTGCTGTTCGTCGAACTGACGAAGATCCTCCGCCGCCGACGAAGACGACGAAGACACCATCTCGACGACATAACGACACGCCGCCGTCCCGACGAAGTCTGGAAGCCAAAACTACACCGACGAAAGACGACGCGACGACGCGACGTTCCAACCTCAGTTCAACACGACGCAGCCGTGATCCAACGCCAAGACCTAACTGCAATGCCAGACAAAGAACAACCGACCTCGACGTGCTTCTCGACGGCCACGCAGTCACTGCCTTAGTCGACACAGGGGCCGATTACTCCGTAATGAGTGGACACATCGCCGCCCAGTTGAAGAAAGTTAAGACCGCATGGGAAGGCCCTCAGATTCGCACCGCTGGAGGACACCTCATCACGCCGACTGGGATCTGCACGGCAAGAATAACCATTCATGACCGGACTTACCCTGCCACCTTCGTTATCCTCCAACAGTGTTCACGAGACGTCATTCTCGGTATGGACTTCCTGGACCAACACGGCGCAATCATCAACCTGAAGTCGAAGTCAGTAACGCTGTCGGAAGATAAAGCAATGCCGCCGGAGAGCCCTCGTAGCCACCACGCCTTGAGTGTGCTCGAAGATCAAGTGAGCGTCCCGCCTCGCTGCAGCATCGTTATTTCGGTCAGCACCGAAACACCCGCTGACGTCGAAGGCGTCATTGAAGGCGACCAACGTCTACTGCTAGACCATGAAATTTGCGTCGCAAGAGGGATCGCTCGACTGCATGGAGGGACAACTGAAGTGTTGCTGACAAACTTCAGCCAGGAGTTCAAGCACATCAACAAGGGCACGACGATCGCGTACATCGAGGAAATTCTGGAAACAAGTAATGCGTTTGTCCTCTCGGATTCCGCCGCATTTACCCCGACGACCATGGCTCCCGAACCAGACTACGACATTAATCCAAATCTCCCTATGATTAAGCAACAGCAGCTCAGAAGTCTGCTCCGACGATACAAAGGCTGCTTTTCGACCTCATCGCGGATTCGACAAACACCAGTCGCCAAGCATCGCATAATCACCGAGGAATGCGCTCGCCCACTCCGTCAGAGCCCTTACCGAGTTTCGGCGCGAGAACGTGAAGCTATAAGAGAACAAGTCGACGAAATGCTGCGCGACGACATCATCCAGCCGTCGAAAAGCCCGTGGGCATCCCCTGTTGTTCTGGTAAAGAAAAAGGACGGAACCCTACGTTTCTGCGTCGATTATCGTCGTCTGAACAAGATCACGAAGAAGGACGTATACCCCCTCCCACGGATAGACGACGCATTAGATCGGCTCTGCAACGCTAAATACTTCTCGTCCATGGACCTAAAGTCTGGCTATTGGCAAATAGACGTCGACGAAAGAGATCGCGAAAAGACCGCCTTCATCACCCCAGACGGCCTCTACGAATTCAAGGTTATGCCATTCGGACTGTGCTCGGCGCCTGCAACGTTCCAGCGCGTGATGGACACGGTTTTAGCAGGATTGAAGTGGCAGACCTGTCTCGTATACTTGGATGACGTCGTCGTCTTCGCCGAAAATTTCGACGTTCACCTTAGGCGGCTGGCAACAGTACTAGAGGCCATCAGGTCATCAGGACTTACTCTGAAGCCGGAAAAGTGCCGCTTCGCTTACGAGGAGCTTCTATTTTTAGGCCACGTCATCAGCAAATCTGGAGTCCGACCCGACCCGCAGAAGACAGCTGCCATAGCAAAGTTCCCACAGCCCATCGACAAGAAGGCAGTGCGTAGATTTCTTGGCATGTGTGCCTACTACAGGCGATTTGTCAAGAACTTTTCACGCATCGCTGAGCCGCTGACGCAGCTAACTAAATGCGACGTCGAGTTCAAGTGGGAAACGCCGCAGGCCGAGGCATTTCAAGAACTCAAACGACGCATGCAGTCGCCGCCCGTACTTGCGCACTTCGACGATCACGCCAATACCGAAATCCACACTGACGCCAGTAGCCTAGGCCTCGGCGCCGTCCTGGTCCAGAGAAAAGATGGACATGAACACGTGATAGCTTACGCTAGCCGGTCGTTGTCAAAAGCGGAAGGCAATTATTCTACAACCGAAAAAGAATGCCTCGCCATCGTTTGGGCTACAGCGAAATTTCGCCCTTACCTATATGGCAGGCCATTCAAAGTCGTCAGCGACCATCACGCCTTGTGTTGGCTAGCGAATTTAAAGGATCCCTCAGGACGGCTGGCACGGTGGAGCCTCAGACTACAAGAATACGACATCACCGTAACATACAAGTCCGGACGAAAACACTCAGACGCCGATTGCCTATCCCGCGCCCCCATTGACCCGCCGCCGCAAGATGCCGAGGATGACGACGCCTTCCTTGGAATAATAAGCGCGGAAGACTTCGCCGAACAACAACGATCGGACCCGGAACTTAAAGGCCTCGTCGATTATTTGGAAGGGCACACCGACGTTGTCCCCAGGGCATTTAAGCGCGGATTATCTTCCTTCACGCTTCAAGACAGTCTACTCGTGAAGAAGAACTTCTCGCCAGTCCGCGCCAATTACCTTCTTGTTGTCCCGTCAGGACTTCGTCCAGAAGTATTGCAGGCCCTACATGACGATCCGACCGCTGGACACCTCGGATTTTCCCGGACACTATCAAGAATACAAGAAAAGTATTATTGGCCGCGCCTGACCGCCGACGTCGCCCGTTATGTCAGAACATGCCGAGACTGTCAGCGACGCAAGACACCGCCGACAAGGCCAGCCGGATTACTACAGCCAATCGAGCCTCCTTGCCGACCATTCCAGCAGATCGGGATGGACTTGCTGGGACCCTTTCCGACGTCAATAACCGGAAATAAGTGGATCGTCGTGGCGACGGACTACCTCACCCGCTTCGCTGAAACAAAAGCACTGCCGAAAGGTAGCGCAGCCGAAGTGGCGAAATTCTTTGTCGAAAACATCCTGCTGCGACATGGCGCCCCAGAAGTCCTCATCACCGACCGAGGAACGGCCTTTACAGCGGAGCTCACCCAAGCCATTCTGAAATACAGTCAGACAATGCACAGGAGGACAACGGCTTACCACCCGCAGACGAATGGTCTTACGGAGCGGCTGAATAAGACCCTCGCCGACATGCTAGCGATGTACGTCGACGTCGAACACAAGACCTGGGATGCCGTCCTGCCGTACGTAACATTCGCTTATAACACGGCGGTGCAAGAAACAACACAGATCACGCCGTTCAAGCTGGTTTACGGCAGGAATCCGACGACGACGCTCGACGCCATGCTGCCGCACGTCACTGACGAGGAAAATGTTGACGTCGCTAGCTATCTCCAGCGCGCCGAAGAAGCCCGACAGCTCGCCCGCCTGAGGATCAAGAACCAGCAGAGGACCGACAGCCGACACTACAACCTCCGACGACGCTTTGTCGAGAACCAGCCCGGTGACCGTGTTTGGGTTTGGACCCCTATACGCCGACGAGGACTGAGCGAGAAGCTTTTGCGTCGCTATTTCGGACCGTACAAGATCATCCGACGTATTGGTGCACTGGACTACGAGGTCGTGCCAGACGGCATTTCGCTGTCACAGCGGCGCCGCTCACGACCTGAAATTGTCCACGTTGTGCGGTTAAAGCCATACCACCAGCGTTAACGAACTTTGGGACTTCGCGTAACTGACCTTTGGACTTTGTTTCTTTTCGTTGTGTTGTTACTTCTGTTTAATAAGTGTGCTTTTGCGTTTCGCTCTCTTTGTAGCATCGGGACGATGCTTTTTAAGAGGGGGGTATTGACACGTGTATTTATATTTATCGGGCGACCAGGTTTCGCCGCCTAACAAATCTTATCGCACAGCGCGGGACGCGCTTGCATGTATCCGAAGTTTCTGGAAAGGTATCGATGCTTCTATCCGCTGGCTGTTGTCGCCGAACGTTATGTTATCTGATTTAATCGCCTGACGCGAATGGTGTAGAACTTTGTGGAAGGCCCGCGGGTCCGAACGATTAGTCTGGAACATTCGACTACTGCTCTATAAAAGCCGACGCGCTTGACCCGCTGATCAGATTTTCGACGATCGCCGACTGTGTTCGCCGCTTTCGTTGTGCTATAAGTGTAGCCTGCTTTGTGGGCACAGGTTCGCCCAATAAAAGCTAGTTTTGTATTCCACCGTACTGCTTCTTTCTTCGCCGTCACTACCACGTGACAATACGATGACATGGCCCTGTGACCAAAGAGCTCTGCTCATGCGCTTTCAACTGATGACCACCATCTACTTTGGACAGGTCCTGCGACAATTCGCGAAAGGCAGTTTGCGAAAGTGTTCTTAAAGGTGTGAAATTGAACAGTGACCAAGTTGAACACTTTGCAACATGGATTATGGACAACACATTTTATAAGTTACTGCTGCAGCATCTCTATGAGACGGGCCGGCATGTTTATATTTAACTTCATGATGTCGTTATGCCATGTGATAAAGCAAGTGAAAAAAAAAATTGTAGGAAACTTCGTTGTGCAGAACAACCAATTTATTGTAAGTGTTGCCAGCACGAGCAGCAAGGGACACACAATGCTTTACTTTCTACTCCATCCCCCATCTTCTCTCTCTCTCTTTCACTCCCCATTCCCCTCCTCACTGTAGGCTAGCAAACTGGACTCAATCTGGTTAACCTCCCGGCCTTTCTTCTTCCCTTCTCTCTCTCTATATATATCCCCCATCCCTCGATAAAAATAGGTTCCTCTTTCTTCATGCGTTTTCAATAAACCATCAGTATACAAGATACGCCCTTGTAAATGAAAAAGGAAAATTTTCCCAAAACATTTTGCAGGCAGTCACTTTCGCGCCTATGTTTAGTTAGCTGCCCTGAAGCATTTTCAATAATCTGCCAGTGCAAGAAGCAGCTTTTTAAGAAAAAAAAATACGCTCCCTGAAAAATCTACTTGCAGACACAGTCTCTTGCGCCGATGTATTCCATCAAGGTGCGTACCCCAGAAAAAAGCGAGATAATTACCTGGTTGCTGTTATCGCCAGGATGGACTCACCACGCACTTAACTTAATGGTTACGTGCCCTCTACTTTCGTTCTGCCGTTCGCGATTGTTGGCACACGTCAGATTCTGACGGGCGCAATCTTTGCATGTCTTCAGCGGCTGTAGTTGGCGAGGTTTCCGTTCTTTCGACCGACCTTGGTGAAACGACTTTTTTATCAACCTGACATTGGGATGCACTGCTAGAGCTACGCGCTATTATCCGTTGGGTGCTCAGCAAATAGGGGCGGGGCGGATGTCGCGGCTTAGTAATGAGGCTTTCCTTGCACGTGCGCACACAATGGCTGACCGCATAGTTGTCGTTGGTTACCCGGTGCCTGCCCACTCACGCCGCGGGCGGTGCTCCCATGGAAACAAAACAATGCACTTGGGAGGATTTCGATAGCGCACCATGTATGCAGCTCTTGCCGCGGGGCAGTAAAAGTATAGGATACAGTGTTCGAACAAAACAGCCCCCACAAACATATCACGCGGCTTTCATTTGATGGACCCCAAAGAACGCTGGCCATTGTTATGGGCACCGCCAGCTGCCAGGTCACGTAGTCTCAGTGTTTCCGCCACACTCTGTCACTAAGAATTGACCAGGGGGCGTTATGGGGCGTTGTAATCGATCGGCTGCCGACGTCGCTCGTGCTACAGAATATCACTGGGCCATCGATGTGCTGTATTCTAAGCAACGTACACGCTTCATTGTGAAACATACTTCTAAATGCTACGATTAGTAGCACACAATTTCGGAGCTTAGCGCGTCCGATTTTTTTTCTTTTTCATTTTATGGCTTTGTTTTAAAGTGAAGCTTTCGTGGCCGAACTTCCAGGAGCTTGGCCTAGCGGCCTCTGATGCTGGGTTGGTCGATATCTGGATGAATATATTTGGGCAGACATCGACAAACGCTACCCGTGCGCCTAATTCAGGCTCCACCAAGTGGGCCTGTATTAGACCTGTATGATGCCCGACAATGTGCTCAGTTAGCGCACCTCTGCTCTGCGTAATAAAACTATATAGATCACTTCACTAAACCTATTCTTATAATGTCGGCTGATAGATATATGCCTCTAAAGCTCATAGACAAGAAAGAGAGAGAGAGACGAAAAGGGAAAGGTAGGTAGGTTAACCAAGGTCGTGCCTGGTTCAATAGCGCATGATGTTCAACGGGTTCCTTGATTTACCCACTTGTCTTGGCTATGAGCGCATTGTTTGCCTATTGTCCAGAATGGGTACGTGCCAGCGTAACACAAGAGGGTATAATATATGTAAATGAATTTGGGTAGGCGTCATACTTCTGTGTGCATATGTCATCACCACTCTTCCGTCGGATCATATGCCGTCTTAGTCCTCTTAAGATCGCGACGCAGACGTCTCATTTTGTGCATCCTCCTAATTTGGTGTTTGCTTCATACAAAGTTTCTGAACGGATTCATGGTTAAATATAAAGATGACATAAGAACGCACTTGTGACCTTCGGATTGCATATACATAAGCACTCCTCGAGATTACGCGTTGCATAGAATTACATTACCGTGCACGCATCGCCGTTTCTTATATTACTAGCCGGTTCACTAAAGCAAAATAATGACATTGTTAATACAAATCGCTCGGTAAATTACATCATTTATGCCGGTGATACAGTCTCTTCTTTTCTGGTTGCTCTCCTGTCGATGTCCTCAATAACGCAAACAGAGCTCCCGCTTTGATCGAACTCTGGTCATCAGAGAGAGAGAGTAAAACTTTATTAATATAAATAAAGCAAGGCACGATGGTTGGAGCCCCTATTCCAGGGCCCCACTGGCACGAGCGGCTCGCTGGGCTTGGTCCAGAAGAGCCAAGTGGCTCTCCCGACCCTCGTCCGCAAGCCATGCCTCCCACTGCCTATTCCTCATTAGTGGATGTTCGTGTAATATGGGACTGTCTATGTAAACAACCTAAAATTATATTGTTAGTAACACCAATGCAGTGGTTTTCCAACCACATCGCAAAATTGTCAACACGTCGACAATGAACCTCAATAATATATCAGGTGAATACGTGAAGTCGTTCAAAAGAGTAGCCATTCATTTTTCTTATACGTTGTCTTGAGATGCTGATGCGAACTTTCTCGTCAACAAATTTTGTCAGGCGGTTGGTTTTATGCGGCGTTACTGTGTGGATTTTCCAATTTCAATCAGTGTTGTATTGTACATCTCATTATTCTGCTCCATCTTAGTTCAGGCGCACTTGTCTACAATGGCTACAACGGCTGAAAACTTGAATAGAAATTGATTTTCTGCAAGAAAAGTGTCATTTGCATATTGTGTGTGCTGCCTTATTCCTCCGATACTCTAGAACTGTTCAAGAAAATGCACATCGCTAGTGTCGTTTCACTTTATGATTTCAAACTTTCTCGGTCCTATGCAATAAGTGCAAAAAAGAAAAAACAACACTTGAGAAACCCTTGCAAGGCTTGAAAATAAAATTGCGTAAGCTGCTCCCAATCCTCAACAATGGACTCTCAGTCATCGTGAGAATTATGAAAAGTGGATGCCGCGATATCGGCTCACTACCTTGCTAGAGGAACTGCAAGATAAGGTCATTGATATAAAAATAGCTCCGGTAAAAAGGCCGGGAGAAATGTTTGGGATGGTTATGTTCAATGGAAAGGGTAGTGTTTCTTTGTTTTTATCTCCCGACGGTTTCATTAACAGTTATCGGATGCCAGACGTCTAATGTAATGTGTGCTCCATTGCCTATATTTGTCTTTCTTTGCATTGCTTAAAAGTCGACAAAGCTGCGTGCATTATCTGTATATTAGAGTAATTGCTTTTTATTGTACCTCTTCACCAACATACCGTTCTTCATTATGGCTATGTACTTGCCCTGCCCATAACCGTCATGAGGGAGCATTGCTCCCGTCAGGCTACTAAACGTAGTATATGCTTTAGCGAGTGCTCTTTTCCTTTGATGTAAAGAAAAAATAAAGGTATTGCATTGAATGGAATTCTCCAGACAGCTGCGAACATTGCGTTGGTACTGCATGTTTTTTTTTGCGTCCTCTAGTTCTCTACACGTATGTGCCGGGTACAAAGCGATGCTTCCAGTGCGTCAGAGCCCGTCGTCGACGACAAAACGCTTTTGTATACGCATGTTGCATTTCTTTTCTTTCAGTCAGGGAAAGCTGACCCGTGGCCACGTCGCTGCCACTGCCTCTGTGGAAACAACGGTGCCCTATTTCTGCTGGCGGTCCTCTTTCGAGCTATCATCTGGCTATGCGTGTAGCGCTCCGATCACATTCGTTACCAGCACAGAGAAATTACGGGCCATGGTAGGCCGATATATCACGCGTCCAATATACTTGAGTGGGTCAAACCCGGCGATATATGCCTTTGATGTTTACGGCTTCCAGATGTTGGGTAGCTCTTCGTTTTTTGACGAGAACTAATTCTGCGGGCCTTATTTTCGTAATGCCGCTTTCTTTATTTCGTCCGGTAGAAAACAAAAAAATGCTAGCATGACTGCACGTAGGCCTTCGGTTCCTTCCGCAGACAGCTAGCGCAGAGTATGTTGTGCATGGCATATATTAGCAAGGACGAACTCTTGGGCTAGCTTTGCTAGCATGACTACTTCGTGAGAAGATTGCATGCGCAGAAAGATGTATACACATGTGGATGTATCGGCACAGCTAGTAAAGAGTTAACGGTAGCACCTGGGTCATCCTCGCCTTTTCCTAACACAGCGCTAACAAGCAACGACACAGAGAAAGTACACGAAAAAGGACGACACCAGCGAGGTTCTTCGTGTCTCTTCTCTGTGGTTTGTTCGCGTTGTGTCATGTATATCAGTTCGTACCAACCAGCTCAATTCAACTTATTTCTAAGTCCCCAGTGTGTTTGTGTGCGCCTTCTACAGCGTTAGTTCGCATTCAACAGGTGCACTACTACTACTATAAGTCTTTAATTCTTTAGAGTGGCGAGTGGCCATGCAGAGTCCTAGATCAGATATGATTAGATCAGACAAATTGAAGTAGAGAAATCAGAAAACGATCAGTATGCGCAGCATGAAGTGCTTTGTGAGATACAAAGGTAAGCCAATGTCTAAAGCAAAAAAAAAATTAAATTATGGGGCTTTTTGTGCCAATACCACGATACGATTATGAGGCACAGCGCAGAAAATCGGGACCACCCGGGGTTCTTTAACGTGCACCTAAATCTAAGCACAAGGTTGTTTTCGCATTTCGCCCTCATCGAAATGGGGCCGCCATGGCCGAGATTCATTCCCGCGACCTCTTGCATACCAACCCACCACCATAGCCACTAAGTAACCACGGCGGGTCACATTTTAAAGCACCATCTAAAGCATTTGTGCAATCACCATGCTTCGACGTCTTTTCAAGCGAACAATTAAATATTAGGTCAGTTTAAACGCTTGCTTCTTGGTAAATGACGTGTAAGCAGACAGACGATGCACTTAAACACCCCACGCTTGTACAAGTTACAGAAGGAAATGTTACTCACTACGATTACTTCAGTCAAAAACGTAATAGATTAGGTTACCAATTGCTGCCCACGATATTATATGAGGAACTACGAAATAGTAACCTAACAACACCCTACCTCCTGTGCGCTCGAGGAGGAGAGGAGGAGACAAAGGAGAGGCAAGACAGGGATGTTAGCCAGTGTAAGTACCGGCTGGCTACCCTGTGCTGGGGAAAGGGCTGAAGGGAATAAAAGGAGAAAGAAGAAGAAAAGGGAAAAAAGGGAAACCAGAAAATTCACACAGTAACGCGCTCGATATTCGCGCTGGGGGTAGGGCGGTGTTGTAACGTATACTCTAATCTTGATCAAAAGATTGTGGTTGATGAGCCCCTGGGTGCTCTATGAAGCGCAGCGTTTCATTGTTTCTGGGACGTGGAGAAGACGCTTTTGGTTTGGCCAACGAAAAGCTGAATACATTGTCCGTTATTTGATTGCCTGGCTATAGCGTATACTAAGTGGCCTTCGATACCGAGACAAACCAGCACCTGCTCGATTCGTCGACCAACATCTGGTGGAGCGTGAACATCGGTTTGCCTGTATGAACGGGCGCATTTTCGAGGCTACTGCCTGGCATGATTTTGGGTGTTCTACTGCAGATTTTGGCAAATTCAGGTTCTCAGAGCCGCGTCACTTGTTACCGCTTCTCTTGTCAATAAAGTAATTGGTTGTTTGTAACTGGTTACTAAAAAGTAATTAAAATTCAGCGATCTTGCTGAGTAAACAAAGTAATCGTGAAATCACAAGATTACCAAAAATGTAAATGATTACCTCTAACTCTTTACGTAAAATTCTGGTACACACCCACTCCCGCCCGATAAATACTAAGGATGTACTGCATGGAAAAATTATTGCAGTGCACCTTACCTGAAATGTGGAACAAAACAACGCCAGGTTAAGTGTATGCCATGCTCTGAAAGACCGTGTGCGCGATACCCGGCACAAGGGTATATAGTATGCGAGACTTGAATTCCTGGGCATTGCATTTAATATTGTGCCGGACGGCCACAGGGAAGCTTTTGCAAAACTACATTGTTATGCCGACGTATTGTGCAGCGCGTTTTAAAGACGGATCTCTAGAAAGTTGGGGTGTGCAAATATTTTATGTTTCGAATACGATTGCGAATAGTTAATGCATTTAGTATTCGATTTGAATTAGAAAACAAACAATTCGATATATTCGAATATTAGAAACTAACCAAAATATTTCGCTACAGCCGACTGTTAAAGCAGGGTGTCTACTAAGTTGACATTTCACAAATTCTCTTAGTTTTCCAAGTTTTCCCTGAGTGCCTTTGCACAATTCCCTGAGTGACACAGAACTTTGTTTCATGCCAAGACGGACTGAAACAATATCGCCCGATGGTGTCACTCTCGAGTAAGCAAGTTAAAAAATAAAAAAGAATGACTTAATACAGTTTGAATAGTAAGGAGTAGTGATTATTTTATTTAAAATAGAAAAATGAAGGGATAGGTTAGTAAAGTGCAAAGCGAATAAAATATCTTCCAAAGAAAATGGTAAAGTCCATTGCAAATCGAATCAAACATTTTCGCATACGAATAAAAAGAGATGCATACAGACGCTAATATTTTCGAGAATGAGCTATTTCTATCAACTGACAGCAAGCTCATCGGTATTGGGCCCAAACTGTCACAAGTGAGGTTCTCTCAGCAGCTGGAAAGTCAGCCTCAACTGTCCTGACATACTCTGATCCCGCGCACAATGCCTCAGTGCTGTGTTTGACTGCTTTAAAAAATAAATTTTGGTTTGGATGAGGGTCACCTCCATCTCTGCGTAAGCCAACACTTAGTTTTCGAGCTGACACTTCTTCAAAGAAGAGGCGACACAGTTCAATTCCCGATAATTCCTCAGTGCGACGGTCCTTACCTGCGATACATTAGGGGTACAGGTCGAGGCATCTCTCCTTTATGCCTGTCTCACTTTCTGTCCTTATTGTTTTCGTGATCATTCCGCCACACATTCGCCCCACGGACCATTTGAAGCATCCTCTTGGTCAGTTGTACAGTCAACGACCGGTTTTTCGGACTTCCTAAGGGCCGCGAAAACGTCAGAAACAATGAATGCATGTCTCTTAAAGCCCTTACGGGCTCAAATCGCCGCAGGCACGTCCGAAAAAGCTCTATAGGCTTGCCAATAGACTTATTAGCCATATTGGTGCTCGTACTGTCACAGGAGACGGCGAGTGCACGCGTGTATATTTAGGGAATACGTCATGTGTCCCGCGAGAATTGCCCCTTCCCACGCTCGTTAAGCTTCACCGCAATACGGTACGCACACTTCACCATGTAACAACAATGTATTGAGAAGAAGCTGCCTTTCAAAAACCGGCATTATGCAACGCGCGGTGCTTTTCAAGCTTAGAAGCCAATCGCGAGGATTACAGAGGCGGATTCGGCGCCATTGCTGACAGCGGCGAAATCTTTCAATGAAAAGCACAGCACTGAACGGCAAGAACATTAATAGCGGACGTCGAAGCAGCTAGACCTCGCATTGACGCGGTGGTGGCTACGGCTGCCAGTGGATCTGTGTGCGAGCGCACCAGTTCGAGGCGGTGTATTCAAAATGGTGGTGTTGGCTTTGATTAATGCCGTTTCGGACCTGGAGTCGCGGCAAAAATAGTTCGGAAAAGCGGACGACGAAGTGTTCTTGCGTCCGAAATTTCAGACCTTCTCATACATCGACTTTATGGGGTACGCGGTGGTGCCGCGAAGCCGTCCGCATTATTGGGCATGTCCCAAAAATCGGACGTCCCGAAAAATCGGTCGTTGACTTTACACTTGCAACTTCTCCAGCTGACAACACGGCGTCTTATACAATTCATCACGATTCTTCTCTTTCACTCGAGCCAGCATTAGAGCGACTTACGCTCCCTTTCAATAAAATGACAGCTAATTTTCCCCAATATAAGCACAAATTCCCTGAGTTTCCCCTGAGTATTTCTAGAATATTCAGAATCCCTGAGAATTCCCGGTTTTCCCGGTTGGCAGACCCCCTGGTTAAAATCTGGTTACCGTCTTTTGTTGTGCTAAACACAGTACCGTTAATTATCATAAGTGTGAAAACAAACATTTTGGAATCAATGCAGAAACGCAATGAGTAATGCAAGCTTTGTTTTCGGTTTTGTGGCGGAAGCCTATACGTGACAAGCTGTAATTAATTTTGCTTGTAGACATTCAGTGTTTATGACAGTCTAGCTACGTATCAATCATATCTTTTACGCTACAAACTGACAGGCTTACCCCTGAACGAGCCCTTTTACATGTGTCTACGACACACAAGATCTTTCAACAGCGTTGCCATTTTTTTATAGCGTTTTGATGCGAAAGCATCAAATGGCTCATTGAGCAAAAAAGCAGGCTTCCTTTGGCAGCGAAAGGGCACCTAAATTCCCGTTGGCCTCGACGTCACGTGCGCACCTCGAGCGATTAGAGGGGGCGAAAGAGAACACCATATTGTGCGCCCATTGAGGAAAACTCTTAAAAATCCATATGCAAGTACACATTGAGTTACTTTATTTTGAAACAATCACGGAGGACTGGTCTAATTTTGCGGTCTTATAATATATCTTTGTTTTCGTCAGAAATTCCAGTTAATAGGTTGTTTGAGAGCCTTAATGAATCTTCTCGCATTTGCGTGTTTGCCATATGTCTGTTCTCCTAATGAGGTTTCGGCCTGCATTATTTTCTTTCTTTCAATGCATTTTGCGCTTCCTGATTGGTTCGTACAAAGCCGCGCCCCCGCTGTTGCCGAGATAAAAAAATCAGCAGGTAAGTTATGAATCAGTTAAGATATGAATAGAATTGAACGAAAATAATCCTTACATAATACGGCCCAAATTCAATGAAAGAATATATTCATGTTATCGGGAATAATGTCGCGTGTTTGGTAGCGGGAGGTTACACAGTGACGCCAGGTCCACGAAATTCCCCTTAACGCATTCTTCTGTCATTGCGAAAGGACACTCACAAGAGGACTGACACTGCAGAATTTGAGTGTGTTCTCTCTGTGTGTGTTTGTTTGTTTCCTGCAGCACTACAGCTCTTTCCGGTCAGCCTTTGACCAGCCTTGATCTTAGTCCATCATATGTCTAGTCCACTTTATGTGCTTTCTAGCTTTATAACTAATTTTAGTGGTCCCTGTCATCTTGTTCTTCCACCCTCCTGGACATGCCGTTAACGACACTGATCCGTGGTTTCATAATTAAAGTTATCGATCCTTTGTAAGCCCATTTCACTGCGTACCACCCTGGCCATCCCTCGTGAGACGAAATGGCTGCGTAATCCTCGTCATATAAGCCCCCTCAAAACCACAGGTGGCTTGGGCTCATGATATTAACGAGAAACCGGCAAAATTAAGTGAATGTGACTGATACGGTGTCCCCGGAAATATCAACGAAAAAAAAACAATAAGAAATAATAACACAAACAAAGAGTCATCTCATCTTACGGAAACGCGTGATCATGTACTGGCTTTAAATGTATCGCCACTATGGCTCTTTCGCGGTCTGCCCTTTGGGAGTATTACGTGGACTTCCAGGCATAGTGCGTGTTGTGACAAACACCACAACACAAACATACCGGCACGATCGACGCCCTAGGGGTTGCATTAAGCCAGTGTCTTATGGAAAAATGGAAACGCCGTTGGAGCAGATCGAGAACTAATGCAACTAGTTCGAGTTCGCGGATTATACGTAAGTCCCACAGAGGTAGTTGGAGCCATCACTGAAACAGTATTTGCTCTCTGGTGAAACGATAACGATGGCACCTAACCCGTAAAAGGGAGGCATCGCGGTAAGTGTGGTTATTTCATAAAGTTCCCTCGAGAAACAGGCCGCCTATGAAAGGTGGCAACATACGTATATTGCATAATCGAATTCGCTCCTTTGCTTTTGCACTATGCTGCTTTTCAGGTCATATTGAAAGCTAGAGCAGTGGAGAGACAGTAAGCTTGCAGTTATTCGTAATTTCTTTTTCTGATTATGCAAATCGCATTCATATTTAGGTCATCGTGAACTTCCTTGTTTAACGGACTTTTCAGGAAGATAGCAGCAGTTTCTTTTCTAAGTATCAAAAAGAGCACGCTGGAAGCTAATGCTCTGCGATGACGGAAGCGACCCAGTCTTTCCCATTCACTACGACTTGTTTAACCAGAATGTGCTACATCTCAAAAGAAGTTTATAAAGCACTTTCCAAGATATTTTCATGTTTGCACATTTTCCATAATACCAGCGTGGCTGTCACCCTCCACAACACCGGTCACTCAGTCTATGAAGCCTAAAACACATTTTCTTGTGAGACAGAAGTTTCACTAATTGAAACCAAATATGTTTTGTCTAACAAAATAAGGTACAGTTCGAATGGTCGTAGAAATTCACTTTAGGCAAAAAAGAATATAAACATAACAATAAAGAAATATAAAAAAAACAGAAAAGGAAGTGGAACCACAATCTAAATAAAGACGCACAGCTCTTCAAGAAAAGAAAACAAGAGTGAACGCGCATCCAACACGCCATGAAGATTGGTCGATCCGAATCATTTTTGACGTTGATATGCTCGTATTAGGACTACATATGATGACGTTGTATGGTTAGATTAATGTAACTACTATATTAGGTTACGTAGATGTCATTTTTAGATTATTTGCCGAGCCACTGGAACATTGCCGTTAATATGCATGTTTTGCAATATTCATTGCAGTAATGAGGCTCCGCTAATATTCTTGATGTTTACATGAGTGAATGGAACTGCTACTAGATACCATTTGAGGAAATATTTCAACAGTATTGTGGGCCATCTGTAAGCAGTTGTGAATAAAAAAAAGACCACCGGCAGTTTTGTCCCATGATGTTCTGTAACCCTGTTGCTGCTGGTTGAATACATTGAAAAATCTCCCCTGTCACGTTTCGCAGACTTTGTTGTGCTCTCCAAGTATACGCACAACAATGATAAGCGCAATGTGAACTATCTCTATACTGAAATCCCGTGACTTTATATTGATGAATCAGCAGCGAATCAAGAAATGAAATTACTCACCAAGGAAGCTCTTGCGAAATCAGTCTTTTCATTGGCGAGTCATGCAATTATGGAATTGTGGCTTTTACGAAACCAATCGAATGCCTCATGTTGAACTCTAGTGAGTGTATTGACCTGAAACGAGGACGACGTTCAAATTTATCCGCTAGTTTAATATTCTTGACATATAACAACAAACTTTTCTATGGAGAAATTGGACTCTTAAGTATTCTTTGCGTAACATGCACATATTTATGTCACACACTATATACCTGTAGACGTGCCTGCTTGATTTTTTAGGGATTTGAAGACGTTAAAGTGTGAAACACGACGTATGCTTTAATATGCTTACGTGCTTGAATAGTTTCAGAACTGGAAGCATTCATGCTGTTACTGTCTGGCTTCCAGTTTTTTCTTTTTAACGCTTATTTTTCGTTTACGCGACCATATGTCAAACTTTAGGGTTATTGCGTATGAAGAGCAATTAAGTAATTTTCCAAGAAGTGTAAAACGTGTTTTGCACAAAGGCGTCGCTATGCCCTACACTTGTTTTAGTTGTTTTTACGACGCCACTAAAGAAAAAGAAACCGCTGGGAGCGCTTGACGAACGATGACATCAACACAACATCCAAAACTATTGGCGAGTATTGATTGATCCATTGTAGTGATGCGCTTCTGTGGTGAGGACAAACCAGAACTCCGCGTGCTACAATGTAGAAAATCTGTACAGCTTTGGGAAGCGCTTAGAGAAGTGTGGTTAGGTTAATATGTAGAATCAGCTATTGTCACTAAGACACTGCTTTTACTTGTGACCTGGTTACTTAGAGATGCGCAAAGAAATGCAAGCATTGGTGCAGATATTTAAAAGAAAAATGCACAAACGCGCCCACTATCTCTCGTTCGTAAATACACGCAAAGTTTACTCCCATTCATTATGATGTGAGGCTGAGCTATGCCTTAAGTTGTCCACCATTCATCTGCCAAAATTAGAGGAGGCAAAATTTCTCGCTATAAGCTGACAAGTCAGAAGGACAAACAAGGCAAGGGCAAAGAATGAGTGAAAGGAACGGAAGAGAACGATATCATTCTATCTCTGGGCATCCACACCGTGTAATTCAGGAAGCAGCAGTTTATCGGAACCCTCCTGCCGATCAGAGGTATCAGTTATAGTACCCATCGCTTAAAAAGGCGCTACCACTGCAGTGTTACCACTGCAGAAAGGTCTAAGCACCATTCTGGGCACGAGCTGCTGCGTTTTTGAGAGAACGCGCCGCGAAACTGAGTTGTACGTGGAATTGCGCAGCCATGACTGGAAACACCATTTCGACGCTGCCCGCTTTCGCACGAAAATCTCCATGCATGCAACTTTATTGGGCCGAAAGGGCAACGCAAAGCTCTTAAAGAGAGAAAGTGAGGGTACGAAGACCAAATGCTGTCGTACTTCTTCAAATGGGAGATGACAGCAAAGTAGGGTTTACGTGCCCGCTAAAAAAGAAAGAAGACAAAGTAAATATTATACTATGAAGAGCGTATATATTAAAGAACGCGCAATACTCGAATAACCAGAAAAAAAATTGGGCTCCAATTCACACCGTGAAGGTGGTTGGCCTGCGGAGCAGTGGTATCACCTGATCCGATAGACAAATTTGACGTAGCTTTGAACGATTGAGCAATGCAGTACACGAAAAGATTGACAGCAAGACAACTCAAAGCACCGTACCAAAACTTTATTTCTTTACAATGATTTTGATAACTGCTTTACGATCGCTGTGGTAAACACTGAGATTTTCTGTTGCTACTTTATAGAGATTCTTAGCTAAATTTAAATTTACGCATGACCTATGGACAGTGGTCGCTCATCGTGTTCATGCTGCTATTCGCTAGTCCTACGCGTGACCTTATCATACCTCTGTAACAATAAAAGTGAAATCAGTTGCTAGGTGGGTTCTTCGTTTGCATATGAAGGTGTAATGACGATCCCTCCGTGCTTCATATGCCAAAGATGCCGCTTGCCGGCAACTGCATCTTATGCAACCGTAATCTTCGCTGGGAAGAACGTATGCGTTGAACCCTACGTGCTTCGCATCATTCAAGCGCGCCTTAACCTCTATAATGTGGTTTTGACACTTGTTCTGTACCTTTCTTTACTGAAACGAATACTGGGCTGTATTTTGCATGCGTAATTCCAATAGGCGCTTTTCGCTTCAATTTGTGGAATGGTTTTCGCGCGACCGTTCTGCGATGGAGACGAAGAAATCCCGCATATCATATTCACCGCAAATAAAGACGGGGACAGCGGAAGAGAACACAAAAACGACACGGGCGCTAACTTTCAACTGATTCATTCACGGCAACTTGTGGCAATACATAGACCAATAAAACATGCGCAGAACGTAGCAAACAAGAACACTCATCAGCCTAGCGGGGCAACCATTTATAAAAAAAATATATCTCCGATTGAAACAGCCTATAATGGAAGTGTCACGACCACAGTCTTGGCCTTTCTTTTTATGTGATATGCCACTATCAGTTCGCGTGCAGTCTGGTCCTGGTCAATATGATATGCAGTAAACATCAACTAGGCCAAGCTGAAGTTCTGAAGAAATCCCGATATCTAACTGATATACAGCTTCGCTGCAAAAGAGAATAAACTCTGCAGGCGAATCGACGCAGAAGGAAATCGTTTATGCGTATTCACGGCACAGCTTTTATTTTGGCTCAAATGTGCAATTACATCCACACGCGTGCTTCCAGCCGGAATATAAGGAGAAACGTATCCGCGTGGTTTTCGCGCCATCGCTCCAGATATTGAATGCCCCGCCTCTTTATTTCGAGCTTAGAGCAGTTTTGCCTCGTTGTATTTTATTAGATGGGCGATTTATCTATTGACGTTTTAATATAGTCAATTTGCCTAACAATAGGGCGTATTGACCTATTGAGTACTATGCACTGTGCACCATCTGGCGTACTCAGAGCCCCCTCCGCTCACTGTTTATTTTTTCGTGTCTGTAAAAGAACTCATGGGAATGAGAATCCTAACACCAATCAAATATTGAGTTCTCCAATGTCAGAAGAAGTTGACTAGCATCTGGAAGGCGCTTTATGTTGGCGCTGGCAGTATTCGAAAATGGCCGGTTACGCAGAGGAGCTACTGTTTACCTTGATGTTCTTCTGCAAGCGATGCATCTTATTTTTTTTTTTGTTATTCCTCTTGCACTGACGGGCAACACTTCTCGGAGTGAGGTTAGAGGTATCGCCTGCATCATTTGCGAACGTTTGATATTTAATGCATTATTAAATTTCCAAGTGAAAGAAACCTTTAACCACCGAGTGAATTTCAGGATGCTCTCTGTGCTGAAATGCATTCGCGCTTTCGGCAGTTTTAAAGGTTGATACGGGCGATTACAGCACGTCAAAGAAGGAAGTAACGACTAAAAAGCCTACAAATATTTCTAAGTAGTAAATTTAAAAAAAATAAACTACAACATCTTTTAAAGCAAAACGCCTAGTGTACAGGTAATTTTTTGTCCTAATTTGCAGAGGATGTCTTTTACATTGTTGCACTTTTCTGCGCAACATTGACGAAGAGCCACAAGCTTGGGGATAAACAAGACGCTGCAGTGATTGTCCCACTGCAGATTTCTCTGTGAGTCGTGTTTAACCTTTAAATATATTTACAGTTTTGCTTCTTCCTTCCGCAACAACATTATCTGGATGCTATGGTGCAAACATAAGCATCCCAAGTGTCAACTTTTATAATTTTCACAGCGACATCAAATAGCCATATCGTGTTTCGTTAGTTCTACTAAAACGACCACAGAACTATGAACATTTGAGTGGCAGCATGCAAAACTAAGTCACGTATACTACCCATGAGCGGCTGAACACACATAAGACGCTGGGAACACACATAAAGCATTAGCGGTGCTGCGGAATTACTGACAAATTCCTTTACATTTGGAAGAATTTCTTTCACTGTTCTCAAACTTTCTTTTATTGCTTACCATGTTAATGATTTACCTTACACTGTTGTGTGTCGGCGAGAAAATAAAATGATGAGTATTTGACTGCGTAAAAAAAAAGAACGTCCTATCAACAACTACCGCAGGAAGCAGAACTCTTCTTAAGACGAAGACTGTCGGTGCCTTCTTGCATTAACATGGCTCTGATTTGCAAGCATCGGGCGTAAGATACAATGTATTTTAGTTTCTCCACACCAGATCTTGCGAAAGTGATACCCTGGGATTGATTCGGACTGCCATTTATTACCATGTCAAATGTCTCACCTGCATGACTGCGATTGTAACGCATGCGATCCGTGCTAACCTCCCTCATGTTGAAAGGAGAGCAGCTTACATTACATTTCAAGTTTCTCGCGAAAATATCTCACTTACTATCATCGACCCACACACCACGTGCCTTCTCTTACACTGGCGCTTATGCTCTCCGTTTAGTGTTCCATTCTCTCGTCAGCATTATATTAGATTCAGTGCAACGAGACAAGCAATGGGACAAGTCAAAAGTGACTCGCACCGGATACATCTGTTCTGCTTACCTTCCCTAGAATGTCTGCATAACTCGCGGGCCTTTGACCAGGTGGCAGGAATACTGTATGGGGGTGTGTCCAGCAAATTGAATTGCTAGAAACTAGGGCCCCAGAAAAACCCGAAGCGACGCACATGCGCTGGACATCAGGAGAAGGACGTAAATAAAGTTAGGGAAACGATGGAGCTCATGAGAAATCGAAGTGCCTCATCGAGCTCGTGACATACGAGCACAGGGCCACAAAGAGGGTTAGGGGAGTGCTCTATCCTAACCACCTTGTTACTTTTCGCGTACTGTGATGTTAAAGCTTCTTTGTCGATACCTGCCGCCATCTCTCTGGGTTAGAGCAAGAGAGAAAAAAAATTAACGAGGGAAAGGTGGAGAGGTCACCTACACTGACGTGCTTTTGGTTAGGGTGCTTTAACGTGGCCGGCCACTTAGCTAGCTGGACTCCGACACAGTTAACGTGGCCAGCCACAATTATCTGGACTCCGACAACGACCACTCGTACTATACTCGATTCGCGGACTCAAGACACCGAAAAAAATTGGTTTTCTTTTTTATTTCCCTTTATGTGGTTTATGTCCAACTCCTTGTTTTCGTTCAGTAAGTATGATGTCCAAATACAACTATTTATTAGGCTTCAACTATGGTTCCGCAGAGTCTTGTGTATAGTTCGACCAGTGTGCTCTGGTGTCCAGGCAGCACCATCAAAGTCATTGTCGTCATCATCATCATTGTCACCACCATCATTGCCAGCAACACATGCTGTATAAGCTCTACCCTGATTTCTAAGCCTGTGTAAACATAAAACTGCGGCTGATATATGCGTCCATATGAAAACTGGCGGGGTACCTCCATAGCCCGACACTCCCAGAAATACAATCTTACCAACTTTTATATATTAAATAATATTATGAAGTGAGCGTATCGTCCCAATGCGATCTTAATGCAGAGAATGCGGACTTGCGGACGCCAGCTGAAGTACAGACAAATAAGAATACATCCAGTGTTTTGGGAGAATGAACGTTGGTTTAGATCTACCTGCTACAGTCACATGCATTGAATAAGTTCACAGATCTGGACGCGCACGTGTGCGGAAGCGAGCGAGAATGGAATAATTTTGATTGCTACTTCTGCAGCAAGCAAATATTATTCTAATCCTGCTCTACCTGGTGACCAGTGGTCGCCCACAAGCCGTTGTATAGAAAGATTGCTTTCTTCCATGGCCTACTTTTCTTAATTGTAAAGCTCGCGCTGATAAATGTTAGAGAAGGTCCCCGCCTACCTTCTAGTGCATTACCGAAAGAATATGTAAGCCCTATAGGCCTCGCTAGAAGACGTTCTATTATGATCACCTAATGTCAGGCTTTCCTAAGTCGGGCTGGCACGCGAGATTACTTGGAAAACGCGAAAGAAAAATTGAGAGTGATGACCTTAGTCACTGAACGAAGCTACTGGCATGGCCCAAGTCTTGTAACGACGCGCGAAAGGAAAGTAGCACGACGAAACGCACTGTTGGAGTCGCAGTGGATAATGCGTGCCCTCAGGACTCAGACGACTTGGCTGTAGATCTTTGTGCCTCGGCACCGTTTCGCAATTTTCAAGTAACCTCCTTTTGCAAGTGTTTGTTTAATTTTTTTTTATTATTTCATCAGCTTCTTCATCCGTGTGGAAGGTGGATGTAATGTAAGTCCTTCAGTATTCGTTGTTCCATCTCTATAGACTTCGCCCATTTCCTTTTACTGCACCTTGTCGTAATGCCTTTCACCGGAAACAGACTTGCCTATTTCCCAACTCCCATGCACTCAACTTTTTTTGTGACACTGAAATATGCAATATTGTTTCCGTTGAATGAAGTTATGCGAGTACAGGGTAGCTAGCCGGGCTCAGCCTGCTTAGCCTCTCAGCCTTTTCCTTATCACTTCTCTATCTCTCTCACATATCTAGCAGACTGCAACGACGAAACATTGAGTAACACCACGGTGTTTTAAATTATGAGAAAATTAGAGCAATCCAATTTACTAAAGCATGTTACAGAAGGCTATGCGTGACAACGACCGGTTCGGATCGGCCAGGCCTCCCTCTTTTTATCCTCTAGAGTTCCTATTCGCCCGGGGACGATATAACACCGAAGAAGTTACGCAACGAAATGCGCGCTCCAGACGCCTCACCCGCTGCGTATGGGCAATAAGACGGCTGGGCTCTCGGTAAATCATCTACGCCCAGAACGGTTCGCCTTTGAAGCGTTACGAAAGAGCGCGTGTCGGCACACAGGGGATGGTCGAACGTGATGAAAGGAGAACGCATCGCGTGTACGAGGTGGAATCGATCTGTTCGGCGAGGATTGGACAAGGGGGACTTCAGGTTTTGCAACAGGAAACCCCGAAGAAATGGAAAGAAGGGAGGAGAGGGTCGTTATTGGGCTTTTTTATCGGTGTTTCATTGCTTTTGCAGGTATTTTGGGTGAACAGACGTTTATTTGATGAGGACGCGTTCCGACATGCCATTATTTGAGATGGAATGTAGAAGCGAACGCGAAGTGGACGGAGCATGCTAGAAAAGGAGAGAATGAATGACTTGGAAATTTTCCACAACTGAAAAAGCATTCTTGCTGCTGTAAAACTAACGTGATGAAAATCTCATTCTTTTAGGGCATTCTTTTTTCTATAACTTATGGTTAAAATGACAAAAATGGGAACTCGTGGAAGAGTGAAATAATGAGTAAATTATAACGTATTGCGCAAAATTATCGCGTCTCGTCTCTGAGTAAAGGCATAAAATAGACAGGAAACCATAGAGAGAAGCACATTGCTCTTGCTCAAGATTACATGCAGCACGTGGTTCTACTTGCAACATGCTGTTTCAATAGGTATTGAACATTTCGATAGACATTGACTCGATGACCTTAGATCAGGTTTTCCAGGTTTTCAAGCTTAATCAAATCCGAATGAGATATGCCTTTCGTTTTTTGGTTGCCAAAACCCTACTTTTAATTGTTCATTGAAATTGATTTTAATAAACATTGCTGCAGCAGCAAAGAGAGACAGATCCAAGCTTTAATGTTCGGCTGGAAATGTTAGCTTGGCTGTTCGCCTGAGATGCTACTCCACGTGCTGGGTGATGATTGTGGTAAAGATGTTTACTCGACATACACGTAGAAAGTGAACTGGAAAGTTGGTGGTGAATAGAGAGAGAGAGAGAGAGAGAGAGAAAGAGGAAATGGGAAAGGCAGTTTCCTAACAGTAGGAAAGTTTTCATGACACTGTTCATGGCAAGAGTAAGCGTTAGAGCACCGCTCTTAGGCGCCCGTTCCTGGGCTGAGTGTCGCTGTCCCTCGGCGCGACCACGCGCGAACGCACTCAAGCATCTGCTCGCGCGTTCGTCGCCTTCTTTCATAGCTGGCTCCAATCTAGGAGGATTACCGCCTAGGCACCGATATCGCTCATCACGCCAGCTTTCCCACACAGCCCCTCGCGCTTCTTCCACTGCTCGCGTGTTCGTTGTCGTCGTCTTCTACAGCTAGCTCCCATGCCGCTCTTCAAGCCAGCGTTCAAATACTGCCTCTCCCTCTACGAATGCACTGATGGCACTGGTCCACTGCCAGTCGGTGCGGTGATCTTTTTCTAAAAAAAATTATTATTCTTGTTCTGCAGTGAAATTGTACAACCCACTCTGGGCGATCGGCCGTGAATGGGGGGTGAGACAGCTCTTATTATTTTTTTAAGGAAAATAAAGTGACATGAAATAAGTGTTTTGTAAATGTGAAATAATGTGTCTACGGTTACAGATTTGAATGATCAAATATTTAAGTATAACAGTAAAGATTATGTGATCATATGAAGTAAAAGAATGATTTTAGCATGGAATTCTTTTTTCTCGCTCAGAAAGTTGTACACGGCGCCATAAACCTTCCCGTGGCTATAACCCAGTACGGTAGCCCCAAAGGAAAGAAATAACGAGAGTCAAATTCAGATCAAGGTTTCGGAAGAGTTCTAAAAATATTTTCTTTTGAACAATGAACTTTTCTTCTTTGTTTCATTATACTGCTTGTACCTTCGTCGTCGTCTTCTTCCACAGCTGGCTCCGATGCCGCTCATCATGCCAATGCTCCCATACTGCCTCTCCCTCTGCAAAGGCGCTGATGGCACTGGCCCACTGCCATTTGGTATGGTGATTTCGGTTTCAGACTCATTGCTTCTATATAATGGCAATTACATGCGGCAATATATCACGAGCTCTGCTGGCTCATTAATTTGAAAGATCCTTCCGGCCAGCTCAAACGCTTGAGTTTTCGACTCCAAGATTTTGACTTTATTGTCGCATACAAGTTGGGAAAACGGCGCGCAGACGCCGACTGTCTTTCTCGGTCTCCTATTGAGCCGGCAGCACAACACGATGACGACACTGTCTTTCTTGGACTCGTGGACAATGCCGATCTTTCACGCCAACAACGAGATGACATTGAATTGCTGCCGCTGATTGATTACCTGGAAGGACGAACCAACAGCGTGTCGAGGCTATTTGCAAGAGGGCTGGCGTCGCAATGCTTTTTGCGCAACGCTCTCTACAAGAACTTCTCACCTAGCGGCAGCAACTACTTACTCGTTGTTCCCTCATCTGTTCGGCCTGAAATCTCACACGCCTGCCACAACGAGCCAACCGCTGGGCACCTGGGCTACACTCGCACATTGGCACGGATCCGGGAGATTTACTACTGGCCCAGACTTACTGCGGTCGTTAAACGTTACATTCAGACATCTCTGGATTGTCAGTGTCGCAAACCGCCATCCATCAAGCCAGCCGCCCTACTACACCCTGTTCAAGTACCGGCCACACCACCTGCACAAGTAGGCATGAGTTTCTGGGCCCCTTCCCAACGACTACTACCAGTAATAGATGGATAGTCGTCGCCATGGATTATCTGACTAGATATGCCGAGACAGTTGCTCTGCAACGGGCAGCAGCAGATGCAGCGGCACGATTTTTTCTCGAATTCATGGTTTTAAGGCATGCCGCTGCCGCAGTAGTAGTCACGGACAGAGGTACTGCGTTCATGTTGCCAAGTTTTTGAATATCGTTCGACGTCTAAGTGGCACCGCCCACCGGAAGACAACGGCCTATCACCCCCAAACGAACGGACTTACGGAACGACTAAATAGGACACTGGCTGATACGATAAGCATGTACGTAGTTGTAAGGCACAAGAACTGGGACGGAAGCTTTACCTTATGTCACCTTTGCGTACAAGCGCAGCTCGTCAAGAGACCACGCGCAAGGCACCCCTTCAGTCTCGTATACAGCTATGAGGTTACGACAACATTAGACGCAATGATACCTCACTTTTTCTATGACAACAACACGGGTGCTGAAGGGATCACACAATGAGCAGAAGCAGCTAGGCAGCTCGCACTTCTGCGAATCCACGAACAAGAGGACTGTGACGCCAGACGCTAGAATCTTCGGCGCAGACCCATAACTTAAAATATCGGCGACAAAATGTGGGTCTGGACACCTATTCGTCAGCGTGGGCTCTCTGAAAAGCTCTTGCGCAGATACTTCGGCCCCTACATAGTTCTCCGACGCATCAGTGACGTCAACTACCAAGTCGTTCCAGACCACTCTTATTGTTCAAAGCGCCGTCGGCATTTACCCAAGGTCGTTCACGTGCTTCTTATGAAACTGTACTATGCAGACTGACAAGACTGCGCAGTTTTTTATCGTTGTTTTCCAAACCTCTATCATGGGGACGAGAGAGAGAGAGAGAAAAAAAAAACAATTTATTCGGACCATCGAGGTGGTTGCTCTTGAGGTCGAGTGGGTGGGGTCCTCATTCCAGGACTCCACTGGCCGTGGCTGCTCGACGTACTTGCTGGACGATGATTTTTTCTAAAGGGGCAGCAAATGGCATAACTATATTGCCGTGGGTATGTGCCAGTGGGGACGAGGTTGAAGTAGCGCGGGTTTTTAGGTTAAGCGTGGAGACGAAGAAGACGCTGTTGGTTTTCTCTGACGACTGATACGGTGCATTTTTTGGTGCGGCTCCGCGTCTTCGTCGATCCCAAGTCATTACAATATCGCGAAATCAAGAAAACATATATAGTTGCGCTCGAATTTCGCATTAGGGACTATAGTAATCGTCAGACATATTTTTAAACTGGTCAGAGGTAAATCTTATATTAAGAAAATTCGGCTTTTTCTAAGACGACACACACCACACGCCCCTACTAAATTTCATGCCAAGCTAGGGAGTATAAGTGTTTTGATTGTTGGTGTGAACATAAGGAACATCATCATGCCACGTGCTACGTGTATTGACTCGAAGTGACTAATGCTTCCTGAAGAAAGTCAACCGGTATCGGTCTACTATCTAGAACACACAGAGTGTCAGTATTGATCCCGCGAGAACATAATTTAATCTTGTCTTTTTTGGCCCCAACCAACACGCGAACATTCAAGGGACACATAGCACGCGGCTATGCCGCTGGGCGAAGTTTACAATAACAATATTGCTGTGTGCGTGTACAAAGAGAGGCAGTTGTGGCCCCCTGCAAGGACATCGCATTTGACAACATGGTACGTGCCGTCTTATCGCGCAGTTTCTCATTTAGCCAACCTCGCTTCGTTTCTGGAGTCCATACTTGAGGGTGACCGACGGCGCTTCGCAAAAGACGTCAGCGCAAGGACGCCGAGTAATGTTTTCTTTAGGCACGTGTCAATATTCCGCCTTAGGTCATTTTTATGTTACTGACATCCCTATCAAGCTGGAGACTATTTTGCAAGCCTTGTTTCTTTTTTTATCAGTTTTGATGTTAAAGTGTCAGCCGGCCCACGAAGCGAGAAAGCCGGCGGCTGTCGTCTGGAAAAGTTAAAAACGGCACGTAAGCGTCACAAGCGCGCTTCGATGGAGCAGAGTGCGTGAAAGCGGACACATGCTGCAGCGATAGCGTGCCATATATTGTGCGAGGGGAGAGGGCGTTGGGGCCGCGACGCCAGGTCACCCTCGCTGTCTCTTCCTGAACTTGTGCTATCCGTGCGTTCCATGACAGCCCAAGCTCTCGCTTGCGTTCTAACTCGCGCTCGGTAAGGCCAGGTCAAAGTGCTCAAGACGATTCTATGGCAGTCCGGCAAGGTAGCTTGACGTCACGGATTTAAGTGCAGGGGGCTTGCAGCCAGGCGTCTCAACGCGCTTGCCCTCCCGCGAGGGGTTCATAATACGAAGGACCGCTTAGCGGTGTTCCATTGGGCATTAATACTTTCGCATTCACAACTCATACGAAGTGTTAAGATGCCCTCTGATTTTTTTTCTGTCACCATAAACATACCGAAAATTTTGTACTGTTTCGTGGACTTCGTCTTGTGGAAATCAACATCACAGTATATATTCCGATAGCGCACCGGAGAAGCTAGCTGCTAGCTGCGAGAAATGTTGTCCGGAAGCAGGAGATTCACAGCTCGTGGAGCTCAAGGAGCGCCTGGCAAAAGTCCTGCAATCAGTAACGAAATTCTCGCAAAGTCCTGATCGTCTCGTCTTCAACGATATCGCAACGGTTCTCCTTCACCCGCCGCTGTAGCTTACTGGCTATGGCGTTACGGTGCTGAGCGCGAGGTCAGGGGTCTGATCCCAGCAGCGATGGGCGCATTTCGTTGGGGGCGAAATGCAGAAACGCTCGGGCAGTTAGATTTAGGCGCCTACTAGAGAACCTTAGGTGGTCAAAATTGTTCGGGAGTCCCCTATTAAGGCGTACTTCTTAATCAGATCATATTTCGTCATATGAAACCAAATAATTTAATTTTAATGGTTCTCTTTCACTAGCATCTTTTTTGATGTTGCCCCAACATGACAAGTTAGACGCACTGACGTTGTCTTTCATGACAAAAGACAGTTCACGATAGGCGAAACTGAAGACAACGGCGTGCTCGGTCAGGCTTAGACGTGGTAGACAGTTGGAGCTGACGGATTCGTGCACAATGCCGAAGCGGCAAATAGTGCGATGCCAAAAAAGCGCTGTGAATCCATCGGGGCTCTAAGATAAGATACGATACTGTTGGTTTTCTTGCTTCAGAAAAATGTTTACGTCTGTTGCTTCAGGCATAAAAGAAGGACACAGTGGTGTATTCTGTGTTAGGAAAGTATTGCGAATACTTCTGATTTCCTAGTTTGCAACTCAAGTTACTGGTTAACAATAACTATTTGCAGCTGACTCTCTACAAAAGTTGCCTTATTTTCGGAGTTATCAATAGGTGCTTTTTTGAGGTAATAGTAAAATTAGTCGATAAACTTTGCAAAGAGTTCAAAATAAATAAAATAGAAAATTTTTGCCTTAGTGGCCAGCTGCCATCGAAATAGCGTGACTACTGTCACATGGCAATTTCTGTGAGTACGATGACCGTCACCATCCTAATGCGAGAAAAAAATTCTGGCTTGCGAAGACCAGTTCTTCTCGTCAATCGGGTAATGCAAAAGAAAAGCAAACCAGTTGTCACTGTAAGAAATTAGAAAAAAATGCCTTGACAAAGCTAAGAGATTTTGCTGTAGACGTAATTCCAGTCTGGCCTTCTTCCTTTCTTCGTTCCTTCATTCTTTCCTTCTTTACTTCCTTCCTCCCTTCCTTCCTTCCTTTCCTTATTCCTTTCTTCCTTCCTTGCTTTCTTCATTTTACAATTTCTATTCGTGTTTGCTGATGGTACTGTATCACAATTACTATTACTGGGCTATTTTGTTTGCCGTAAAGCGTCTCCTCTCTTTATGTTTGTAATTAGGTGATATTATGATCAATGTGATAGACCTTATCACCTGGCGTAACAAGTCCTACGCATATTTCAAAATCTTGTATTGTGAATCTTTGCCAACTGCATTGTAAGGGAATCGATGCCCCGTAAGGCCCATCTACCTCTTTCTTTGTTGCCCTCTTTCTTTTACAACTAAAAAATAAAATTTCCTTCCCTCTTTCTTCCTTTCTTTCTCTCTCTCTTTCTTTCTTTCTTTCTTTCTTCCTTTCTTTCTTTCTTCCTTTCTTTCTTTCTTTCTTTCTTTCTTTCTTTCTTTCTTTCTTTCTTTCTTTCTTTCGAGATAAAGCCTTGTCAGCAAAAGACGTCGTCCCGCACTATCAGCAAAGACGCTGGAAAGCGCTGTTAATCTCCACGCACAAGCAACATTGAGCCACGGCTATTCAAAGAACTAATTACTCCTCTAAACCCAGCGCATCTGAATTTGCCACCGTAATTAGGTCTCTAAATTCAAGCTGTTTGAGATAAAGGGGTGCCTTTCTGTCGCCCAACCTGGAAGCCCGCACCAAATCCTTGTTGGCCGACTCCGTTACTTCAAGTTCCTTCCATTCGGAGGCGTGCAACACAGAATGAACGTATGCGCATAACCTAAATTTTTAGACCGGAGTGCAAATGATCTCTTTAATTGAGGACTCGATGGTGTGCCTAATTATCTCTTAAGCCCTACTCTGGCTTACGACACACCGAGCACTCTCCGCGTCTGCTAATGCCTGTCGGTAAACGTGCCATCGGCAAATCTTTTGTCGTCTCGCAAATTAATTAAGCATCAGTTGGGACTTCGCTTTATATGCATTATTCAAATGGCGGAGGCGTGTGCTTTCTAATGCCGCACGTATCTGTAATTTTTCACCCTGACTCAGAACTCCGCATTTTCGAAAATGTGTTATGTCCTGCGAAAAGTCTTAAAGACGGTCTTGGATCGTCTTCCCGATTAATTCTGCCGTCGCAACGTGTTATTCATGACTTGACTAACAGGGATTGTGGGGCGGAGATCGTAAACGGCAAGCCGTTCGGCGTGCCTGAAGGTGTGCCCTTTGAAACCTGGTGCAATCCTTAATGCTCAGTCCACCAGTACGAGCAGTTGTGTCGTTTGCCGCGGAGGAAATGTCAAGTATATACTCAACTGACGTCATTCTTGGGATTTGCAAACACTAAAAGCCAGAATCTCGCTGGCAAGGAATAAGCTCTAACCGAAGAAATTTCTTCGCTCTTTAAGCTGCTCCTAAGCCGAAATGTAGATAATCTGTGTTAGCGTGTATTTAACTGAGGCTAGCTGAATTCATTAAGGATCCCTCGTCAGACACTGCTTGCATCGTAACGCACACACCGTCACAATAAGTTAATATCCCGTCTGACATCATGACGCGCTTCTCTCAAAGCATCTAGCAACGCTCGATGCTCTGTGCGAACGCCTCCCCAGTATAACGCCTCTCCATGTGTGTGTGAGTCCTTTGACAAAATTCACAAGAGAAAATGTTGTTTAAAACATTGACTCGCATAGAAGCGACAAGGAACGATCATCTCTCGAGCTGCGTGTGATCACGACACAACCCGTGGGTCACTGAGTCATGGTTTGCGGAGACAGTCTATAGGTGCGGACTCGTGGTACCTGTGCATGTAGCACAACGGAGGTACTTCTGTATTTCCTTAGATGCTCTGGTCTGAACGACACACTTTAGCTTAGTGCTGAGTGATGTATTTTGTGTATGTTGTGTGTCTGTGTTGTGAACGGCGCACATCATTTCATTTTTCATCCTGTCCATTCTGGAGTAGCATGCTAGACATGCCGCCAGGCAATTCTCTCCAGGATCAAACAATCTATCGCTCTCTCTCTCTCTCTCTTTCTCTCTCAGCACACGCAAAGTGGGCTCTTTCTCTCTGTTATAACGGCCATGCGTCCACACTTTGGTGCTTTGCGTAGTTTCTATGCATGTATTTCTTGGCACCGAGCATGCGGTATGAAGCGCCCTGACTGGAGTCGTTACAAGAAACAGCAAGCTGTTTCTTCCGCTAACACTGTTTGCTTGCGGCGCAGCCTACCCACCAAATGGGCTTGGGCAGGATACACATTGTGTTGAACTTCCTAGTTTATTTCGCATCCGCAAAAAACGCACAAATGGCCGGGGCACAGAAAAACGAGCCATTAATATGGCCTGATTAGGCCAGTGCTCTACCCGTAATTGAACGCATGTATCAGAAATGTATTTAAGCACAGTATATCATTAGACGCGCACATATTCTCAACACATTCATAGAATACTACTATTACAATATGCATACAAATATACTTTTGCGTCCAAGTGCAACAAAATAACATGGAGATCTCAAAGAAGAAAATGGGAGAACGTCGACTATGCAGCGATCATTCCTGCTTTCCCTAGCCGACTACATGGCCTAAATAAACCTCTTCTCCGTGCTCCTAACAGTTTGGTGGACATGCAGGGTACACCTCGTAGCGACCGAGCCTACGCTGCTACAACTTCTCCGAAGCCATCAACTTGCCGGGCAGCGGCCACCCTCACCTGACGTGCTCGAAGAAACCTGCCAGATCCTTGAAGTTTCTGACGCCACTCCGAGGCCAGCGCCTGGTGTTTTGTGGCAGTACTACCGGGTGCTGCTCAATTTTGGAGTAAAAGCCGGAGAATATGTCAGCGAGTGGCTCACGAACTTCGGAAGGGTGAGCCGGTCTAATGGTGGGGACTGCACCGCACAATTGTCCAATATTGTATTTTACCTTACCGACACAGCGCTCACCTGGTACGAGAGCCATGGAGACACGATCGCTTCAACGGAGTTTTTTGTCCATGAGCTGAAATCCTGTTTTGGAGACTCCAGTGCTAAGAAGAAACGCGCTGAACAGACGTTTTCGCGAAGGGCTCAAGTTCCCGGCGACACTTTTGCTACTTATATTGAAGAATGGCTAAAACTGAGCAAAACAGTCAACTTTCAAACGTTCGAAGTTCATAAAGTTGGACATTTGTTGAAGGGAATAGCTGAACACGTTTACATTTTTTTATAGTCAAAGAAAACTTAGATTCCGTGTCTGACGTCATTCGTCACTGCAGGACCTTTGAGACGCTGAAGATGCGACGGATACCAGCGAAATGAGGTCGCTTGGCTGACGAGATAGGAGATCGTGCAGACCTTCATTCAACGGCCTCCGGCCCATAATAACCTCCGGCCCATCTCGCTCACGTCCTGCGTGGGCAAGGTGCTGGAGCACGTCCTGCTCAACAGATGGCAAGACTACCTGGAACAAGAAGGGCTGTACTCGGCCACTTTGATCGGCTTCAGACAGCACCTCAGCACGCAGGACGCGATGCTGTAGCTAAAATACCAAATCATCGATGACTGCGGCAGCGCCCGCGACAACAAAGCAATTCTAGGGCTCGACCTGCAGAGCGCCTTCGATAAGGTGAAACACTCGGCGATTCTGTCCCAAGTCTGTAAGCTCAACATGGGCGAAAGACCGTACAAGTACATCAAGGACTTCCTCACGGACAGGACCGTCGAGCTACTAGCAGGCGACCTACATACGCAAGAGAAGAAGCTCGGGAGCACCGGCACACCACAGGGATTGGTCATTTCGCCGATGCTGTTCAACTTGGTAATGTTCGGAGCGGCCGAAAAGCTCGGGCACATCGAAGACATCAGGCACACCATCTACGCGGATGATATTACGCTATGGGTGACCGGTGGCAGCGAGGCCCACATCGAGGGCGCGCTGCAAGCCGCCGTCGACGCAATAGAAGACCAGCTGGAAGGCACCGGACTACGTTGTTCGCCGAGCAAATCGGAGCTTCTCATACTCCCACCTACCAAAAACAGCAGAGGCAAGACCAGACAACACAAAAACGAAAAAATCAGAATCGTCCCCAAATCCGGCAACGTGATTCCCGAGGTCGGCAAAATTAGGATCCTAGGCATGGTCATAGAAAAGCACAGAAGAAACGGCGAAACCATCACCCGTCTCAAGGCAAAAGCAACCAACGCGACTCGACTCCTCAAACGAGTCACTTCCCGAAAGGCTGGCATGAGAGAGGAGAGCCTAATTAGGCTCGTCCATTCCTTCGTCATCAGCCACGTCGCGTACGTTGCAGCCTACGACAAATGGCTGAAACACGAATGTAACAAAATCAACGTGCTCATCAGAAGAGCGTACAAGACGGCGCCGAGCCTGTTCGAGTCCACGAGCACGACCCGCTTGTTACAACTCGGGATACATAATACGCTCGAAGAAATAGCCGAAGCGCAATGGACCTCTCAACTGGAGCGGCTGTCCATGACCAAAGCCGGGAGGAAGATACTGGACGATCTGGGAATTAGACGCTCGAACAAGGCGGAGATGAAGCTCCCCGTCTCCGAAGAGGTCCGACGCCAGACCAGAATCGACCCCATACCGAAGAACATGAATCCCGAGTTCAGCAAGGGAAGAAGAGTGGCGAGGGCCAAGGCTCTCATCGACCAGCATGCCAACGACGAACACGCGTGGTACGTGGACGCGGCCGAATACCAACGGAACGCCTTCGCAGCGGTCGTCATAGAGGCGTCAACCGGCGCCACGAGGACGGCAGTGAGCGTGAGAAGCACCGGAGCGGAACAAGCAGAGGAGGTAGCCATCGCCCTGGCCATCGCCGACGCAGACTGCCACACGGCGCTGAGTGACTCAAGACAGGCGGTGCGAAACTTCGGCAAAGGCCAAATATGCAGGGAGGCTGAGTGCGTACTGCAAGCGGTCAAACTAGAAGCACGAAAAGTACGACTCAAGTGGTTCCCGGCGCACGCGGGCGACGCGTCGGAACGCAATGAGAACCATAATGAGACGGCACACGCAGCGGCGCGAGCGCTACCCAACCGCGCCCCGGCGACAAACCGTCCGACGTGGTTCGGAACCAAGGACCGCATGACGGATTACAATGAAACCACGAAGGCCTTCCGCCTGGCTCGCAGGACTTTCCCACCCCCGCACCCGAGACTGAGTCGAGCGGAGGCGGTAGTACTGAGACAGCTCCAGACCGGATCGCTACCGAGCCCGAGACTGATGAACCGCATATACCCCGAGACATTTCCGACAGATATGTGCAGAGTCTGCCGGAGGGAGACCGCAGACTACAGGCACATCTTGTGGGACGGCGTCCAATATCCAGAAGAAGCAAAATCAAGAACGCTCCCACCGCGGCTCTAGGCAGCCGCGAAGAGCTACAACCGAGACGATCAGCTCTGGGCCGTCCAGCAGGTCCTCGAGGCGCTCGAAAGGCACAGACCCAGCGAGCCGGCAACGGCGAGCGGAGACCTGCGCCGAGTAACGGCTACTTCGAGCGCCCAACTGCAGGCATAAATAAAGTTGCCTCCAATCCAATCCAATCAATCCAAGCATTCCAAAGTAGTAAAAAACGGAATTGCCTTGTCGCCCCTTAAGTCTCCTCTCACCAGATCCTGCATGCACAAAATGAGCACCAGTTTTATTGCGCAGGTCCGGCGCCTATTAGAAGCAGGTTATCCTAGTGTAGCAGTGGCCACTATGGATGAACGCCTAAAGAAGTCGGTTTCGACGGAAATAGACGTGATTACAGGAAGCAGTAATAGCAAAGAAAGAGTAGTGGCTATTCCGTACATTTATTCAGCGTCGCACAGGCTTAAAAAAGTTGCAAGTAGATATGATGTTAATGTTGCTTTCACTGCTCCTAATAAGCTAGGTAAGATATGCGCTGCCGTACAGAGAAAAAATGAGCAGGTAAAAGGCAAAAAAAAGAACAGATATTTGTCCAGTGAAGCAAAATAAGAACAGCTTTGTTGTTTATGTGGTTTAATGGGTGTGGTTTATATAATTCCCCTGAGCTGTGGCCAGTTCTATGTAGGGCAAACGGGATGGTGTATCAATCAGAGGCTAATGAAACATATGTTGTTAACCGGTGGATCGCCTTCTACTCTTTCCCTACATTGCCAAGATTGTAACTGCGCGCCAGAATTAGATGAATACGCGATATTGTACAGGCATAAGAATGAAGATACGCGCCTTATGGTGGAGGCATGGCATATCTATAGTGGTGGAAGTGCGTGCATGAGTCAGCCTTCGATTACTTTACATAAGGAAGAGATTAAGTGCCTTAACAGTTATCTCTCACGTAGACCGGCACATGTACCCGACTGACACGTGGTGATACCATTCCTGAGCTTGCGCAGATGAGTTTTGTGTCTTCGTTCTTTTTTCGCCTCAGTGCTCCCTTCAGTTGACAGTCGGTGTTGTCCACCTCTCTACTCTTGTGTCCCGTCTGCACGACTCACCTCTTTCTTGCGTAATGAGGCTAGAGTTATCAAATGGAGTGGAGTTGCATACCAGTAAAACATTGCATAACAGAACTGCGGGTCTTATATCTACTTGAAGGCATACATTTTCGAAATCACAAGTAGGTGAGTGAAAATTGCGAAAGACGATGCCACAGGGACATTTTCCGAGCATACTTATCGACTGCGCAGTTGAGCGCGCACAGCGAGCTCATTGGATAATGCGAGTTCACAAATGTGTTCTAGTGCCATCCAATCACGTTAATAAATGGAGGGATAGAAAAGGCACCGAAAAATTTTAAGGAATTCTTAAAAAGTAAAACCTGTATCATTTTCACCACAACATCGCTTTGCATAACCGTGGCACTGTGTGTACGCGCCGAGATGATAGCCAAACGCAAGCACAACGCCTCGCTATAACTTACCCAGCACACGCTGTCACAGAACCATAGGATAGAACCTAAGCGCGCGAATAGATAGTTCCCTCGGGTGCTGCGACCGCCTGTCTGCGCCGTCTCACCGAGCTGCGCTTTGAGCCAGCGCGAGTTTCATTTCGCACAAGTTGTCACCTGAATGCACACGTACTTTTTGGATCCTTCAGCCGTTTATTACGACTCATATGGACCTGCGTCTTTCGTTGCGACACCAGCGCCAGCTAGGGCGAAACCTGCGACGACGGGCGACACGTTGAAAATACCTAAAAAAAAAAAGGAGAGGAATGTGAGCAGAATTTGATATTCTCTTTCGCTTAGCAATAATTTTGCGACACGCACCTGAGCTTATGTAGCTTCCGCAGAGCGCAATTTCCACTGGCGTGCGCATTGCGCGGAGAACGCAAGAAAGCACACCCACGCTTCGTTTTCCCCCTCTACATCGCCATAAAGTTCTCGTAGTCTGTAAGCATTTTTGGCGACGCGTTGCATTATCCTGCCTTTGTTTGTTTTGTTTTTTTCTTCGCAGTAAGCGTCTTTGCGAGGAATGCAAAGAGGGCGTGACGCCACCACCACTTTCTCGCCTGTCGAAACACGAAAAGCATTTCTGATCTTGTCTTCGCCCGGGAAGATGGCGCCGACAAGGCCGCTTCGCAGAATATTGCTTGCCGGCAGTGACGCGAACGCGGGAGCGAAATCTGACGCATTTTGTGCGGCAGCACGGAGCTTAGCTGTAGAGCACGCTGCCACTGTGCAACGACTCCGCCGCGCCAGTTTCCGATTCTCTCGTATTCCGGAGGCATTTGGGCTTGCGCAAAGCGTATTTGGCGATGTTCAGATCAGCGAGCAGGACACACCGATGGAAAACTAGCGAGTAGATTGTCTAGGCCGTTTTTTTCCTCGCCTCCGTCGGCGTCAGACAAGAAAAAAGAAATGGAAAAGAAAAGAAAAGAAAAATGTAGGTTTTGAATGGAATTACGTGACTCCTAGCACATCGGCACTATTTTCGCTTCAACTGCACAGAGAAATTCGGTTCCCGTTTGGTAAGAGCAAAGATAGTTTTTCCTTTGATTTTTTTTCTGTGTGTTGTTACTTTCCCAAGGCTGTCGTACCTTCCACTTAACAAGTAATTATTCTAGCTAAGAATCGCCAATGCTTCAGCACTTTGTTTTCGTTCAGTTACTCTCTCAATTTGAAACTGAAGCAGTAAACCGGGTCGAATTGCAGCGACATGTCTTACAGAAAACAGTGGTTTATTTTTTCTCAAGGTTGTTACAAAGAATTTGAACGCTGGGGCTTCCGCCGGGGGCCTACTTTCCGCGTCATTGGGGACAATGAGAGATCGGTGCGGCGCTGCTATATACATTCCAAGAGCAAACAGTCCTTAATATTAGATATAGAGAGAGCAAATGTAGGTGTGGTACACGTATACTTCTTTTTTTAGGTAAAATTAAAAGTTCCACAGTAATGGTAATTATGGCATTATATGCCCACACACCCTATAAGCCATTGATTTTCTGTCGCAAAATTGCCACGTCAACATTCTTCCCTTAAACTTACAGGCTATACGCTTTTTTTTTATTTCCCGATGTAAGGACTTCCCGTCAATGTCCCTTTGAAAGGCGCGTGAGGAGAAGACGGTGTCATTTTTATTTCCAGCACCGAGCGATGCAGCGATAACGTATCCAGAAGCACTCGGCTTTCTCTTTCGCAGGAAGAACACGCAGGTATGCGCCGGAATAAGAAATACCAGCGGACTACAGCTTGAGTTTCTTGCAAAGGAGTTAGGTGGCGAGTTTTCATCGAGGAAGTTTCAACGCGAGGTAAGTCTAGTGGCGTGCACTCCATCTCCATTGCGGCGCCTGCAGCCACGCTGCCTTATCTCGACAGGTGAACCGTGCACCCCAATTCGAATCTGAAGAGAACGGGAAGGATAGGCGAAAAAGGCAACGAAACACTTCCAGCTATACAATCCACGTCAGAAAGCTACTCAACGCAAGCCCACCACAAAATTGCAGCACAAAGCGAAAAGGGGCCGCTGCTCTGTGGTAGGTGCCACGCTCCAACACTCCTGGACGTTTTCAACTTGTGTGTGCGTGCGTGTGTGCGCGGGTGTGCGGGTGTGTGTGTGCCTGCGTGGGAGTGTGTGAGTGCGTGTGTGCATGTGAGCTTGTGTATGTATGTGAGTCCGCTGGCGTGTGTGTGTGATTGCGTCACCTTTGATGTGAGTGGAAGGGAGGAGTGGGGGTGGGGGGTGAGAAAGCAAGAAGCCGGAGCTTTGCACTAGCCTGGGTCACCATGGAGCTGTACTGAACTTTCCTGATGCGTCCACTCTTAGGAAGGAGAAGGAAATGACGTGTGGTAGAACAGTCGTACGAGGCTCCCTCCATCATCGAGAAACGTCCGTTTATCGGCTTGCAGAGGAGTTCCCACCACGCCGAACCATTAGAGCGATATCACTTCCTGCTAGCCAGTGGAGGAGGCAAGATAGCTGGGAGCGAGGGAGTTTGAGGTTTGGGGGGAGCGCGTCTGTCAGGCTGTGCATTGGCGATTGTGGGAGGCCCGTGTTGGCATGGCTTTTCTGATACGTCAATCAAGGCGTAAAATTCATCATACGCATCAACCGCAACACTAAAATATGTGGTACAATGACACATCTTGTGTAGTTGCTGCTTTGAGCAATCAAAAGATACTCGTCAAGAAGGAAAAGGTAAGGTAGTAAGAAGAATACAGACTTCCTTCACACCTATTTTTGCTTCCGAATAGGTACCTACCACCCAAATAACGTTTTGGACGTAGTAGATTGCAGGTGTGAAAATATGAAACGCATTCTATTTTTATTTCCTTTTTGTGGTTTCAATTTGTTAAAGAGAGATAGAGTCAAGAAAAATGCCGTTCTAGGAGTCGCATGCAACCATTGAGGATCGAAAGCTGTTGGAAGCTGGTGTTAACAAAATGCATATTTATGTTTTTTTCATGGAGACATACACGGCAGAGTGGCACCGCCTTCACCTGGAAGCTTGTGCGCAGGCGTGATCTGAAACAAAAAATTGTGGCATCTGCACCTAGGTACTATAAAGGAGCAAACGCTTTGCTCTGTTCATCCCTAGCCGATAACAATGCGTCCTACACGAGAACTGGTGCTTAAGGTCTGTCCGAACAGAATAACAATCGCCGATACAGAGTCGGTGATGTCGAAACATGCAATACAACACATGTGCCCTAATAACGTGTAAGTATTCAATGGTCGTCACCTGCTAAAGTGGTATCTACCAAAGTCTCCCCCATCCTGTCAACGCTTCGCGCCGGGTTTCTTCGCTTCCTTTGGGAGGAACCCTCCGTGGCAGGCCTGGTGGCCAAGCGTAGATAAAAAACAACTACTTCATAAGACAAAGGAGGAAGCCATATAATAATGAAAAAAAACATAACAAAAATAGAGAGGGAGAAGTACATAGAGCATGCTGTTTAAACTACGGAATTCCCAATCACGAGCGCAGTGCCGTGACGGCGGTGCCACGAAACAGGAGCGGGGAGACCATTCCGGAGTATTTATCCACGGTCACTTTGTGCAGTTTGGTTATGGGCTAATGGAAAAAAATGTGTCATCCTCCGTAGCACCTATAGGTGCAGTCCCCAGATTTCTTTCGCACAACTCACGCGAGCGTACAAAGGTGAGGCAAACACAGCGTATCACTTGCGTCGCTGTGCCCTTCAAAAAACGGAAACACACCACAAAAACAAGGCATTTGCTTACCAGAAAACCGCCATGGGAGCTGGTGCAAATATTTGGCTACACCCTACAATGAACGGACACAAGCTCCGCTGAAGGTAAATGGCGAAATTGGGGTTGTATAGATGCCACCGTCTTAGAAGGTTTACATTAACTAGGTTCACTGCAAGTACCACCCAAGATTTCTAAAGCTAATTGATGGCGTTTTTTTTAACACCGTCTTCAACTTGAACAGTTCTGTGAAAGTTTAAAAGTTGGAGTATATCCTGTGCAGCTTTTTCTGAACGCGTTTGTTTGCACAGTAAGACTTCAAGTCATTTCAAAAGCAAGCTTTTTGTCTCTATTTTCTTGCTTTTATGTCTTTCTCACCGAGCCCAGCGATGAACATTGTCCAAGAAAAAAAGTGAGAGAAGCAGAAACGCCATCTTGTTGACCCAGCTATTTGACCTAACGACAGGGAATTGCAGGCCGGAAAGAGAAGTGGTAAGGAATCTACGTGGAAAAAGTCTCCGACGTGACGTGGTCGAGCTACGCGGAGGCGCTATAGGGTGCCGTGGCGATCGCTTGTGGGATGCGATACTAAAGTGCTGTTGCGCCTAGACTGGTGATACTCCTAAAGAGCATGAGTGCCCCAGAATGTCCAGGGTTGAGTCGGTATAGTGACAGCCAGATTACGCAGGCACTCACGTCCATCATGTGAACGCATCGGCCACGGACGTTCAGTCGAGGAAAACGTCGCGATATATTCTCATTTTTCTTGAATACATAGAATCGTTGTTAGCACCACCGGTTCACCTATATTGTTCAGTACGAATGCGCGCAACAGAAAGATTTGCCACTGTGGCGATGAAAGCTTGTCTCTGTTTTTGCTTATCCTATACCCACTTTCGCAAAGCCGACAAAGACATCACAGTATGGTTGCCAGAAGCTGTCGATGCAAAAAAGAAGGGAGAGACACGAAAGAGAGGAGGAGAGCAGGGAGGTAAGCCACAACGGGAATTCCGGTGTGTTGCCCTACAGCAGGGATCGGGGGAGAGAGAGGTAGGAATATAAGAAGAAAGTAGAGAGAAAGGCAGGGAGCTCATGCACACGACCACATCTGGTCACGATCACCGCGTACTATCACGACACATCATGCGCAGCACTGCGAACACCAATTCAGGCTATAAGCCGTTTGCGCCGGTCCGTTCTCAAAAAAAGCTGTAACAATGATTTCGTCACCCTCTGCTGCAATTGCTTATGAGGTAGGTATTCCAAAATAGTTTTGTTTTATAATGATCTGTGATCACCGTGAGCTAGCTCACATGCGAGTGATTCCCTCTGTATAGCGAGGACAGATTCAGATGAAGATTTATTGGTTAAAAAAAAAAAGTGGTTACAACATCACAAATATACGAACGAGAGTCCCAAAGTGAAGGAACCATAGTGGGGCCCTCAGTTAATATTAACAACATTGATGGTGATATTTATAGACAGAAAATGAGCGTTATTATCAAATAATATCGACAGATCAAATACGTTATTCATACAAGTCATTTAAAATCAGACAAACACGAAAAAGCCCGTTATAAAAGAAAGTCGGCAGAAAGCATGGATGAAACACAAGAAACGACATGTGAGACAAAAGTCAAAGATACAACTTCAGATCGTAGTATATTTATCGCAGGAAATGGTGCTTAAGGTAATCTTTAAAGATTTCAAGAGAAGTACAGGGTTTATGGTTGATGGTAATTCATTCCAAAGAGAAATTGCAGCGAACGCAGATGCTTTAGTGCCGTAATTGGTATGCACCACTGGTAAGAAGAAATTGTTGCAAGCCGCAAATCTGGCTATATTCTTATTCTGCAAAAAGTTAACTGCAATGAACGGAAACGTAAGGTTATTATGAAGCAATTTGTGGAATAAGACGAGTATGTTAAACTGGAACATATTATTGACAGGCAAGATATTGTACGCACGAAGTAACACGGAGACACGCTCTTTCTGCATCCCAAGTAAAACAGTTAATCCTTAGCGCAAACAACTTTTTTTTGTGTGGCTTTGCTAACGAACCGAGTTTGTTATGGGACGTGGGTTTAAATGAACTCTTATCTGTCGCAGATGTGCTGAGGCTAAAATGGCCGTGGCCATACTGGGTGATAAAGGGGCTCTTACCCTCTCCTCGGCCTTGGCGAAATGACGTAGTCCGCGGGTAGCATACGCTACTGTGAACATCTCTGCCAAGTTTCGCCGTCGTACGCGGTGTGTGGAGCTCGAAAGCGGATCGTGAAATCACCTTTATCTCAAGCGCTCTTTTTTTTTTCAAATGAAGGTCCTGTCCTCACTCCTTTTTGGACGCTTTATTCGGTCACCGGACGCTTTATTTTCTCATTCCCTTGTACGGCCGCTAGTGGCCGATAGCTGACATAAAGCTTCGGTCATCTACATGGCGTAGATACAGCTGCCACCACGGGTGCCACCACGAGCCCACTGGCTAAGCGCACTGCGGCTTGCTGAGGACAACCGTGTATGGCTTACGTTTAGCGCGTCGTAGGCACCAAAGGTGAAAGTTGTGGCGTCTACGCTAACATCCAAAATGAAAATTTTAACTGCGCGCCGCAGTGACATTTAGAAGACGGAGCGTTATGGGTACGCCCCACAGCGCCGTAGCCTTCGCGGTGCAAAGCATTGAAGAAGGAACGGGAGCACAGCGGAGACCATGTTTAATTGCCAATAACTCCGCTTCTGCTGAACTCTTTCAAGTACTTCTTTTTCGCGGCAAAGTATTTCTGAAACAGCCCATTTTCACTTCAAATGCCCTTCTACACTTCGGCAAAAAGTGGTTCAGGGCCCCTTCAAGCTGCGCGGCTGAGATGCAGTTGCCAGCACTAAATGTTCCGTGGCAGCTACGATTGTATAGTACGCTTGAAGATTATAACCGTGCGAGATATCATAGCGCTTACACACAGTTTCATGGTCAATCCTGTTCAGTTTCTCCTGACAACTTTTGGAACTAGTGTACTTGCCCTAGTGAAATAGGTCGTCATAACATTTGACAGGAAACGATATATGAAATGATTGCGGGGTCAAATACAGAGGTTCTTTCAGACAGCTTGTCAAAATGGAAATGAGGTACTGAAAAATTATGGTAGAAGAGTGATATCGGCGTCCTGCTGTCAATAAGACGGGTGCTGTGGACGGGCCCAATCGCCGCCGGCTTTGCCGTCCTCAAGTAATAAGTGGAGTAAGCAGTGCCCACCTGATGGAAAGCTTTTATGGCAAATGAGTCTGGTGTGACGCAGACTCTCAGCTGGCTCTACATATTTTTTTTTTTGCGTTCGGAAGTGTCTGTTATTTCTGACAGCCATGCCGTTCTGCTTTTGCTGTGAGCGCAATTGGCGTGGCAAAGGACGTTCGATCAAGCGCCCGAGAAAGACCGACACAGGAAAGTGCCTTTCCCTATATTACTTGCATCAGCTCCGCTCAGAGAACGGAATGGAGGACGCACTCCCACGAGAGCCTAAGAGGGCATAGACGAAAAGATCACAAAATAAAATGGGGGGAAGGAACGGAAGGGTGCAGGAAAAACAGAGTGGTCAGTCCGCGGTGACTCATAAGCAAAAAGCGAGCCACACCCCACCCACCACCCATTCCTTTTCCCTCTCTTTCTCTCTCGCCGACTTACTTTTGCATGTGAATATGTTCAACGCCACACGAACGACCTGTTCTTGTCCTACCTCTTGTCTTCAACGTCTCCTACCAATCGAGACTAAGTGACCTTCACATTGAGCGCCTTCACGGAAGTAAACACAGAAGCATTGCACGTCACATGTGTGGTTCTCACAGTCATGTTGCATTGCCATTGTCGTTGTGTGTGGAATAACTGTTTTACTAATTCTTAGACACCATGTGCATAAAAGTGTGCTATCTATCTATGGTATGTGCTAATTATGTGAATAAGTCCACAAGAGAGGGAGAAGGGGAAAGACAGGGAGGTTCAGACAGTCTAGACCGACTGCCTACCATGTGCTCGGGTAAAGACGTAAAGATAATTAAATGTAACTGAAGTAGACCCGAGAAAAAAAATGTGCATGATTGCGATGTGGGGCGCGACACTTCTCGAAGTCTGTCACTAAGTACACTTGTCCTCAAAAGTGCAACAACACGTTCAACACCTTCTGTGCTCAGGACGCTCTCGACCAAAGTCCGAAAGTGAGTGGTGGAAAAAACTTCATTTTGGTCCAGAGAAGACGCAGGGGAGGCCCCACGCCACCCGGCCAGTCCTACGTAGAGACCGCTAAGCCGAGCTTGACATTTTGATTTCCAATAATGGACGATTGTTTGGTCTGCGTATGCGGTTGAAAGTTCTAGCCTAAGCGTACTGAAAAAAGGGAATCTCCAAAGAACATGAGCAGAGAGAGAGAGAGACAAAAGGGAAAGAAGGACAGGGAGTTTAGCAAGTGTAAATACCAGCTTGCTACCCTGTGCTGGGGAAAGGGGTAAAGAAAATAAAAGGAGAAGGAAGAGAGAAAAAGAAAGAAAAATGCACACAGTAACACGATGTTACGCGCAACAATAGTCAAAGGCGTTCGCATAATTCCCATGTCCTTAAGAACTTGAGCAAAGCCCTTAAGGCCTTGAGTGCCGAAACCCGTCTGGACCAGTGTCCTAGAACTCTCTCTTCTGTGAAGGGTTGATGGTCCAGTTTTTCGAGCAGGGTCACGAGCACTTTTCTTTGCACATTGTAACGTGGACAGTCACAGAGGAGGTCCGCGATCGTCTCTTCGCAGCCGCAGGTGTCACAAGCAGGGCTGTCGGCCATTCCAATGCGGAAGGAATAGGAGTTCGTGAATGCCACGCCGAGCCATAGGCGGCACAGAATTGTTGCTTCCACTCGTGGAAACCCTGGTGGAAGACGGAGTTGCAAACTTGGATCCAATTTGTGAAGACATGTGTTCGTGAATTCACTCGTGTTCCACAGAGTTAGCGTAAGCTCACGTGCGAGGGAGCGAGGACTTGTGGCTGCATCTGTTCTTGACAGCGGTATGGGTACCACGGCTGTCGCGTGTAGGGTTGTTGGCTATTCCGATGTGATAAGAAAAGGCGTTTCCGAAACTCGTCACCGGGAAAAGAAGTGTGTCTTCGGGAAAAGGGGAAAAGAAGTGTGTCCGCCGCTTCGAGTAGACCGGCTCAGAAACTAGAATTGAGCTATCTGCCACGGACAACCTTTAAAAAATTTTGAAATTGTTTGCTAAAACACCGTGTATATTAAGTTTCGTTATCGTATTCGCGAAAGATTGGAATAAGGAAATTTCGGATGGTATTTACTGCCTTCGAAGCGATATGAACAATTTTGCAAAATGAAAAACTACAACAACTGTTTTTTCTAATCTATCTAATGGTTTATGTTTAACCATGACCCTAACACCCTCGGCGTCGTAGTGGAAACAAAGAAAAGAACAAGTTTCATTGTAGTCCATCACCATGTATACACTTAAGCAAAATTACACCCTTTTGCCGCACATCAATAAACGTTATCTGTCTTGCCCACATTTCCTTTCTTTAACGCGACGAGCCCAGTACTTTACAGTAACGAATGGCATGCGCATTATCAGCATGACGTAGCACTCCCGACAGGAAAGTAGCGGGGGCGGCGTTTTCAAGAAAGGAAACGCAAGCAAGGCAGATCACGATTATCGTTGTGTGCCAGAGATGCACACCGAAGGGTGTAACTTTGCCTACGAGTGTATATAAGTCGTACCAAAAAACTTGGGCACTCCAGTAGTCACTGTGAAGCTGTCCTTGTTGCCTACTATGTTCGAACCTGGTTTCACGAGGCAGAGCGTAGCAGACGTAGCAGACGAGAAATCAGAAGACCTAGGCCCTGCTTCCGAGGCGAGAAACGCAATTACCATATTGGAATGCTATTATAAAAAAATCCGCCTCCATTTCACCCTGTGAAAATGCATGTACAGCGATGCTGTTGCCGATGTTAGACAAGCAGAACTGACGTTAGACATGAACACCACACCAACTGACGTTAGACGACGTTAGACAAGCACCACCAACGCAAGCAACGTTAGACAACCACAAGCTGCTGATGTTATCCTTTTATTTCGTTATATTTGTAACGAGGACCTTGTTATCGCTGTTATAGATGGCGAATGATTCGACGACCACCTTGAATACGGTTTGCTTTGTGTCTTTCGAGCACAAGAGTTCACAACGTTTCTGTCTGAGTTCCCACAGACACTAGGTGGCGGTACTGTTTTTGGGCATTGTTTGCAGTAATGTCGATTAAGGTCGCAGCGCACGCTATGTGACAGGTGCAACGGCCAGAGCGCCCACACAACAAGGACAGATACATTATGCGCACACGTAAGTAACGCGTGCACGCACGTGTGCGGAAGTGCAGCATGCATTCTCATTCTTATAGGCCGTTCTCCTAGCGCAAGTTCCTTATATAACTAATGAAATATTTCAAAGTAAATTGCGTCAGAAAATTCGTAAAGTGCGATTTACACACAAGCTGCACACGTGGTAGCTTCGGATTGTAATTCAAATTCACGAGAAAGCATAACTATGTTATGCGGTAACTCAAATACAACCCCTTTTCTAGCTGCCATTTGAGGTCTGTTTGAGTGGACGCAACCGCTAGGTGGCGGTACTGTTTTAGGATGAGCACAAGCCGACGAAAAATCGTCACCAACTAGAAGCTAACAGCTTCACCGGAAAACGCATTATTTTGTCGCCAGACAATATGCGACAATATTGAAGTCACAAACCAGCGGCATTTTACAGCGACGAGAGAGAGAGAAAACGTAGCTGTTCCGCAGCTATACCGTGCCAGTAAAAAGACATTGTGTGCCCCCCATTGTTCACTTTCAACTGAATTACGGAGTTTAACGCCCCAAAACAACGTAATGTGAGATCCGGTGTAGAACGGGGATTGAAATTAACGTCGTCCATTTGTGGTTATATGCCTGCATACGATGCGTAGACACTGCGATAAGCGTTCTTGCATTCCTCTTCTATCGAGATTTCGTCGCGCCGACCTGTAATTGGACTCACGACCTCGCGCTCATGCAGGCGAGCACAATAGAAACTAAGCTCCCGCGGCAAGTATTTCACTTCGCTGCTCTCCGTGGCCTCACATATGAGAAGCCTCGTAGAGCACCTAGAATTGCCCACTGGGTAATCGTTCGTAAGGAGTTCGTGATCAAGAGTAGCCGGCGGCAGAGACAAGGTTGTTCCTGTTTTACGCGTATGAAATACTGGAGTAATGACGAGCGTCACGACATGAGGCTGTCTAGACTCGCTCGAGCAAGTGACTGAGCGCGCCAGTCTGCAGTACAAATGACATCTGTGGAACGAACTCGGGGGAAGCCATTCATCTTTAGTCCGCTTTCACGGGGGCCGCCGCCACCGTGAACGGGACGCTGCCTGCAATCTTTCTTTTTTTTTGCCATTAGTGCCACCAACCATGAATCACTCTCGCGCCCATGGCAGAACCCGCTCACTAATGATTCAGCCTGTGCTTGTTTACCGGCAAGCCTAACATGGCCACGCTGCTTTCTGAAGGGTGAGGCGAAGCGTAAATCGGGTGCTACACCACCAGGACGTGTACGGGCTAAATACGCAGTGATAAGGAACTCGATCAGCATCGTGATAGAGTCGTTTTCTTTTTTTTTCTCTCTCTCAAGCGTGTGGAAAAGACCACGGAACACGAGTTGCGCATGATTTATCGTAAAGCGGCGTGCATAAGATCCACGAAACAGCATGTGGGAAAACTAAAAATGAAAATAAATATTATCTGGGGTATCATGCACCGAAACCATGACATGATTATGAGGCACGCCATAGTGGGAGACGGCCACTTGGAGTGCTTTAACGTGCATAAAATTTAAGTACACAATCACCTTGTATTAGATCCCCATCTAAATGCGGCCATCGCTGCTGCAGCATTGAGCCCATGACCTCGAGATCAACGGTGCAATGCCATAGCCACTTAGCTGCAGCAGTGGGGGCGAAAAACATTCATGCAAACATATTATACGGCTGTGTCCAAGAGGGCATCTGGTATTAGTCCCCGAAAGCCTAATGATACTACAAAAAAAAAATTACCGACGATTACGTTACTTCCTAATGCGAAATTTGAGCGCAGCAAATAAGCTGTTTCACCTTTTCGATAGATTGAGGCAAAGAAATCGAGCAACACATGTATGCGCTATCACAGAATTTTTTTTTTATTTTTCACACGTATTCCTTTAACAAAGACTCCACTAACAGTTCTTGACAGTCATGAAGGAAGCTTTGTGGTCGGAGAAATAGACTGATAAATGTTCGACTTGGTACACCAATGCTTGATTCTCAAAGACGAGATCTATACAAGTGCCTCGCGAGGTTGTCACAGCCGTGGGACGCGTTACGAGCGAGAGGAACGGGATGTTCTCCCGCATAAGTGTTAGGAAATTGCTGTTTGTCTTTATGTCAACATTAAAGTCCCCCACTACTAACATCGGTGTGGATCGATGGACGGTTAATGCGAGTTGCAGGAAGTGCACGACGTCTTTCGTGAGTGCGGTAGCGGACTCACGAAAGCGGTATCAGTCGGTCGCTGCTAGCGCTGGGGGGATGAAAGGGGGGCGGAGCTGGTTACGAGGCCGACGATAACGCCGACGACGACGCGAAACCCAGGAACGGACGCCAAAGAGCCATTTGTGTAGCCAGCCCTCCTCCACAGTCTCTCCTCCTCCCTTCCATCATCCTCCCTCGCCCGGAGAGCCGACAGCGCGCATGCGTGGCGGCGGAGCAGATTCGTCGGCGAGCTGGTTACGAGGCCGACGACAACGCCGACGACGACGCCGACGACGACGCGAAACCCAGGAACGGACGCCAAAGAGCCATTTGTGTAGCCAGCCCTCCTCCACAGTCTCTCCTCCTCCCTTCCATCATCCTCCCTCACCCGGAGAGCCGACAGCGCGCATGCGTGGCGGCGGAGCAGATTCGTCGGCGAGCTGGTTACGAGGCCGACGACAACGCCGACGACGACGCCGACGACGACGCGAAACCCAGGAACGGACGCCAAAGAGCCATTTGTGTAGCCAGCCCTCCTCCACAGTCTCTCCTCCCTTCCATCATCCTCCCTCGCCCGGAGAGCCGACAGCGCGCATGCGCGGCGGCGGAGCAGCAGATTCGTCGGCGAGCTGGTTACGAGGCCGACGACAACGCCGACAACGCCGACGACGACGACGACGCGAAACCCAGGAACGGACGCCAAAGAGCTGCGCTCTAAAATGTTCATGCACAGCATTTCTTTCTTGCACCTCACTTCAAGCTGCAAGGCCTCTCCATTCACGCCGATCCTGCTTCTTTGAAAGAGTGACCCATCCTCAAATGCACACTCACTCTGGCAGAACTTTCATCGGCACAACGTAAAAACTTCAGTAAAAGCTTGAAGAAACATGGCACGGCCAAGTCATCCAAGGATCCGCACTCTGGTCGCGACTCAGGGTGATTTGGCGTAATCTTATTATATCCTCCTGCTACCGCCTCCCCCCCCCCCCGCTTTCCCACCAACGTCGCTATCTCGCTATCCCACCACCCGCAAACAACGGCGTTTTCTCTTATGCATCTTCTGTTAACGTCTTATGACAAAGAACGCACACGCACTACAAACGTACTTAGGAAAAAAACCAAAGGCTTCAAGATTTACTACAGACGCCTTACTCGGTGTTACGGTCGTCCTTTCCGGCGCGCTAATCCGTTTAAAATTTTACGCTATGCCTATGGGAAGTCTCTTCTCCACCTTCAAGTTTCCGCCTTGTTGCTATACAAGTCTTGCCACTTTTCCTCCAAGCGTTGTTCAGTACTGTGCGAATCGTGTTTGTTCCGCTAGATGAAACGATGTTCCTTCGGTTCTCCGCCTTAAGCTAAGGAAGACCAAGCCGTCAAGCAAAACGCTTCGTTCCCTCCATAACATCCCGCAGAGTGCATCAGTGTGTCAGACGAACCTGCTAAAAGTTGTCGTCGCAATGCCAGCTTACATAATTTATGTCTTCAGTTTGAGTTAGGTCCTAGGAAGTGGCTCAGACATGGGCTTTGAACTTTGCAGTGAAGGTGACGTTTGTTACGCGCGAATAGATCTGATGAGGAAGAATTAACGTAGCGTAGAAAGAGAGCTCCCTAGACCTCTGTGCATGGCGTAAAAAATTGCATGTAAAAAATTAAAGGTGCATACAGGGTTTTATTGAAAGTTTGTGACGCACCCGATACCGTCTTTATATAGAGGAGTGACAGATGTGATCGGTTAAATCTCACAATCATTCAAGATAGGCTTTCAAAAAGCAATTAAATTTACCGAAAAGACATGAAAGGTTTTATGGCGACGGTAGCCTTAAATTAGCACTTGGAGGAAGCAGCAAAATATTTGTAAATGTGTAGGCGCATGATCTGCAAAAAACACAACAAAGTCTATTCAACTTGCGTTGGCGAAACAGACACGATGCTTCAGCTTATGGCAGCAACGTTCAGGTTTCCACGAAATGTGCTACGGCACACGGGTGTTCAAAAGCTGTCATTGATGTCACGAAGTTATGATTGTAGTGAAAGCACGATCGTCAAAAACCAACGAAAAAAAAAACATTGAAAGTTCGCCTCAACGTGCCATGTTGAGAACTCTGCGGCAACTCGCAAGCCTCCGCGAAAGCAAGTCTCGGGTGGAAGGCGAAAATTTGAACTAAGTGTTGTGTTCAGCAAAGTACGCACGGAAAAACAATAATCTCGCAAGTTTCGTGCGACTCATCGGAACTGGAGCATTCTAATTTTGCCGACTCATGTTTTCTTAAGGCGGTTTTTCAGAGTCCCTCCTCATGACCTAAATAAAGGTCATTGCCTGCCTGCACGTTTGCTACTTTACTGCGAAATTTTGAATATCGGAAAAAGCGACAAAATAACAAACACGGTTTATAGAACCAGGCGTCAATGCACTCTCTCTCTCTCTTTCTCTCTCTCGCAGCGCACACGTTCTTATTTCGGTCTCGATTTCGCAGGCGCGCTGAGACTCGAGGAAAAGACGATCGACATAACCGCATCGATCAAAGTCGAGGCCGCCGCCGCTGCCAACAACGCGTCACATATGGGATGAGAGGGCGGGGGCGCGGTTGGCATGACGGGGACGGGCTGAATTGCGAGCGTCGCTTGGTCGCCGCTACTGCGAAAAGCTTTGGCTTCACAATGTGCTTTCTCAAGCTATAAGCGACCGTTGCGTTGCTCCATACACTTCTCTGCTTTCTGCCCCCACGCGGAGAGCCATTTCTTGTTGCCTGCGAGCGCGGCGAGCCCCGCTTCGCGCGCTCGTCGCTTTTCGGCCCGCATTTCTCTGGCGCGCTTTTATTTCGCGCCAAAGTGAGCGCGCGCATGCGCCATTTATACAGAGGCCCGAGTGACGAAACGACCCATTTCGCGCCGTCATCGTCGATCGCGCTCCGTTGCGGCGCGCCACGGTAGGAATTCGAGAAAACCGCAACGTCTGCCATTCCTCGAGAACAATACGCGTTCCACTAAACTTTCTGTTTGTATTACTAATGCGCCTTTGCGAAAAACGTGCGCGATTTCCTTCGCGGTTTCGTGTCCTGTTTTTTATTCACTTGTTAGCATCTTTCGCAGGCTCAGAGTCCACGAGTCAGTTTACTTTTCACTGCAAGGAGTTACGGAACCCCCCTGTCCTGCGCCCCCACCCTCCTTTCTTTTTCGAGCAGTGCGCTCAGTCACGCGCGTACGCAACTTGACAATTTCTTTGCTGTCATCTTGCGCAACACTCTTCGTATGTGAGGCAATCATTCCCGCACGTAATCGCAAGGTTGCGCCGGTGATTTCGAACGACGGCTTGAAGACATGAGTTGCACAAGCCTCTATTGCTCGGTATATGAAACTCGTGCAACAAGAGGACCACTCGTCGCTTTCGCGAGGCCGAGAAATTAAGGGTGTCACAGCTTCCGCAGTGCGTGTTTTGAAATCTCAGGCTGGACTTTCCTGCCACGTATATCTGTTATACGCACGAGGTGTTCACTTGTGGAAGATTCTATGGGAAGAGAGGAATGAAATGACAGCAAAAGGGGAGGGGAATTAAATGGGAGTTCATCATGGCAGGAAGACGTCGTGGGAAGGACGGGGAGGTGTAAGTGGATTATATCTCTAGGACGGCCCAAACCATACACAGACCAAAACTCGGCGTTGTAGTGCTTGGCCCTGCGGCTTGTCGACACAATATCATTTATCTATATTTTCGCAGCATACATTTACTTAAATAATAATAATAATAAGTGAAACGGATGAATGCCCTGGAAAGGGCGGGGAGGACGACATGCACATAATCGGATTACGCTATATCACCCCAGAGAATAGAGGAGTAGAGCTGAGCCTTGCACTGCGCCCAATTGCAGGTTCTTGAAGTTTTCACTTCAAGTACAGAGGGGGAAGTGTGAAGACGAAGGCCAGAAGAAGCAGCGCTCCGGCGCTAGAGTGGTACCAGTGCTGTCAAGACACGAGCTGGGTGCAACTTGAGAAGCTCTGGAATGCTTGGGTTATGTTAAGTGACGGGAAGGACGCGGAAACAATGTTCATTTCTACGCGCACGCAGCCACACGCATTATGAACCCTGTGACGTGTAAGCATTGTAGATTTATTGTCGTCCATTGTAATCTACTCAAATTATTGCCGTCTCTCGAGGTCTGGAAGCTCCGGCCGATTCTACAGGATGGAGACTTTCCGGGCGGAAAATACTTGGGCTACACGCGTGGGTTCCTAAACTCTGGAAGCAGCAGGGCTGGCATTATAACACAAGAACACATTCCGCGTTCCTGTGTTAAGAATTTCCGGTTCCATTCTGGTGAAACAGTGAATGCGATTAAAAACTTGTAGCCAAACAAAAAAGCTGGTAGGTTAGAGTGGTTCTTATATAGTGTGTTATATTAAAAATTGCTAATGTGGGCTCGTCAACCAGACCAACTTGTTTGTAATATAATGCAGTCATTTTGTTACTGAAGCTCAATAAACAACACTGAGAGAGAGAGAGAGAGAGAGAGAGAGAGAGAGAGATGCAAATGAGAGAAAGGCAGGGAGGTTAACCAGAGTTAAAGCCTCCGGTTGTCTACCCTGCACTAGGGGAAGGGAAATGGGGAAGTAAAGACGGAAAGAAGAGCGGTGACAAAATGTAAAAGCGTTAAAAAAAGGAAAAAAGGGGACGGGATTGTATCATTATAGTCTTTCTAATAGGCCAATGCCACGTAAAAAGGTGAATGAATGAATGAATGAATGAATGAATGAATGAATGAATGAATGAATGAATAATATAGCAGTGAAACAATCGTTGCCTTGCACCTCGGTGTTACTGTTTTACGATGTCATCTGTCATCTAACACCACGTTGCAGCGCACTTAAGAGTACAATATATGACATTGGATGAGTGCACGAAAGGGCGGCCCATCTGTGTCCCCAACAACGTCGATCACTGCCCTCCCTCTTCTGTTCGGCTGGCAACTTCGCTAACTGCGTTAAAATTCGCGATGCAGTGTATTGTGATTGTGCTGAAGTTCTTGGGTTCAGTGTCTTCTTTTGCACGTTGTACAAAGGCCACTGTGATTCCACTAAGTGATACCAAAATTATATGTCGCAGTGGTATTTTCTGAACATATCATAACAGCATAACATCGGTTGTTTGTTCTATCTGGTGCCATAAATTCTAAGGACCACCTCCGTTGTATTACACGTAATTAATATTCAACTAAACATTGCGAGAATTGAAAAGCAACAGTTCCAGAACACTGACATACAACTGTTTTTTTTTATCCATCAAAGCACGACCGCTTTGTGTACGACGGAATTGTGCTGTGCTCTTCGTGGCAACGCCGGCAGCGGATGCTTAATACATTTTATACCAGCGGCACCAAGCTGTTTTTATCATTGGGGCTACATCTTAGGAGAAGGAGAAAACTTTGAAATCATCCTACATGGTGTATCCATCGCAGGTGTTTGCATGTTATACACTGGTACAAGAGGCGACAATGTATCAGAATTCCTAGACGCGCTGAAACCGCAAAGGGGTAAACGGTCGATGTATCGCTAGTGTTGCCTTTCTCCGCGAGATGAAATCTTCTGCATCTGTCGTTCTTCTGCATCATGTCGTGAATAATGCAATGCACCTTATATTAGAGGGAAATTAAGCGAACTGCGCATTGATTAACTGCGCAAATTAAGCGAACCCGCTGCGTTACACTGGGAGTAAAAATAGGGAAGCGTCCAACCTTTTCCAACATTATTAATGACGTTTCGCAGTATTAGATTACGCAAGCAGATCTTCCCCACAGCCTCTGATCGATGTTGCATGAACAGAAAATGAACATAAATGTGTTGGTGGCAAGTTACTCAAGTGCTCGGATATAGTTGTAGTCTAATATATCCGGCCCACCATTACGAAGACAACGCGTCTATGCAGACTTGTCAGAGTATGACGGAATGAATGATTGCCGAGAGGTTCCTGCCGCATACTGCAGGGAGGTTCGTGTCTGGGGTTGGCGCCAGAAAGGCAACGTGGCGAAGCAGCCTTGCCACACCGCGAAAGTAACAGCAAGCCGAACGCGAACGATTTCGGCCGACTGGGTTCGACAAATCACGTGCGCTCTACGCCCGCTCTCTCTCACTCGATTTGTAGAGCGACTTTGGACCATTGCATGCCGTGACGCTTGCCAGGCCTGCCACTGAGAAAAGTAATGCATTGCTGGCTTCGCGTTGCTCTGGTGCCAGTGCCGCGCACCGACCTACCAGGTGTAGGATACTAAAGTGAGCTGGAGAAATGAAAATTTGGAGTGAGATTATTTTTCCTCGTTGCGGCATACAAAGCGACAACATTCTTTGTTTTATGAGTGGTAGCCAAATGGCTCGGGTATTGGCTGCACTCAATAAAGGTGGTCACAAGGCGTGTGGGAGTGGCTGTATAAACGGACCGATGAATGTGACTGACCTTTTCGGCAAGTTTTGTAGACGTTATAAATATGAACAAAGAAAGAAACTTATTCTTTATAATGCATGGGTATAGTGGAGGGAAAAATCAAGAAAAGGAAGGGGTAGGGTGGACAACCATACGAGCGTACGGATTGTTATGCTGACTTGAGGTTAAGGGAACAAAGAGTAGAAAGAGAACGAGAGTGAAAACTGCGTTTGCGCACTAGGATGCGCAGCAGGACTACAAACGGTCACGATGACAGATGCACCTTAAAAGCTGCCGCAGCGCACGCCGACATGTTCATAATGTCTGTGAGAAAGTACACCGTGAGCAAGCGACACACTAGTGGCTGTTAGATGGGGCAATACCTGTTCGTATGGCGTCTTTCAGCGTCTCTTTTTTTTTCTTGTTAGCTTTCTTTGTGGTGGCCACCGCCATATAAGCACAAATCTTCGTTTGCGGGGCACTTACTAAGGCTGCCCCGTCTCTTGTTTCCCTTTTGCCGTTAATGAGAACCATGTGGATCGCATCTCTTCGATGACGCAATCATTGGAATGACCGTCTGGCGCCCCACAATTCTGTCGTCTGCAGTAACCGATATGCTGGTGATGGTAGAAACCTTATCAGGCCAGAGCAATTTGCGGCGCTCGGCCCATTATTACTGAGTCCGGCATATATCGAACACTGATATCTCTGCTTTGTAACTGCACCCGTCTACGATGTGTGTTACCCGGCAAAAGGGCCCATAGATGAAACAGAAATTTGCGACAAATAATGTCGTTCATCGGGGTTTGTTGGCCGCTACCTACGCTTGCGAACGTAACTGGCGTAATGGCTGAAGTACGGCAGAGATTGTGGACGAAATAATTACAAACTGGGCCTTCAACAAATTACAGTGATAGAAAAGTGTTGAAAGGTATAAATAAAGATACTGATGTAGAGTGAAAGTACTTTTAAACTAGTTCTTTCGATTTCTTTCGAGTGTTCATTCTTATGCATTACTTAATATTAGAATGTTTATTAAAAGCCGCAATATATCTAAAGAAAGTACGATCGTCATATGTCAAGGGATTCAATATTGGCCAAGAGAGTGTCCAGTGATGCAAAAAGAAACCAGCAATGTAAGAGCAATAATAAGGAATCCTGCAAAGATAGGTGAACACCACAGATATATAGAGGGAAAGAGAAACAGGCCGAAAATTGCCTCCTGTATGGAACACCATGCCCACTCGCTTGAAGAGAAGCAAAAAAAAAAACATATCCACACCCCAACCTCACATCTTGGAATCTATGTGAGGCGAAGCTTTAGTAAAGCTTATAATGAAATGATTTACAAGTGCGACGCGTTCATATTTGTTTACTTTGATATTATGCAACGTTTATGAATGTTTGTGTTTATCCGTCAAAAAGTTTATGACTTTGTATTCAAGCGTTTTTTAAGAATATGCAATTTATCATTCATAACCCACGCCGGAATGCTAACTCCAAAATCAGGCGGATGTAAACTGTGAGACGTACACGCAATGATGTCATAAGGACGAAGGCGATGTATGGTGCCTGTCGAAGGAAGAGTGGCGATGAAAGGTGTATGCTCAGAAAAGTACGACACGTACCAAGCAATGTTTAGGGATTCAAACAGTGTTTGGCGCTGACTACAATTGCTAAGTGCTTTTTGCCAATTTTATTTCACTGGGTGCTGGGCTGCTAGAAACTAGGTCACGGGATCGAATCCCGGCCGCGGCGGCCGCATTTCAAGGGGGGCGAAATGCGAGTACTTAGATTTAGGTGCATGATTTAGTGCATGTGCATGATTTAGGTGCATGTGAGGAAGATCGCAGGCAAAGTCATCAGCGCCACGAGACTCATAAAGAGAATAACCAATAGACACGCGGGCATGAAGGAAGACAACGTCATTCGGCTGATCCACTCATTCGTTGTCAGCCACATCGCCTATGTAGCCGCCTACCACAACTGGTACGTCGCGGAAAAGAACAAGATTAACACGCTCATAAGGAAAACGTACAAGATAGCCCTGGGCCTACCGGAATCGACGAGCACCGAGCTCCTGACTCAGCTGGGCATATACAACACCATAGAAGAAATAGCCGAAGCACAACGCATCTCGCAGCTCGAACGCCTGTCGACCACCACGACGGGAAGACACATTATGAACACGCTCGGCATAACGTACCACAACCAGCACGGCCAGAAAATGCAAATCCCCAACAAAATCAGAGAGACCATTACGGTGGCAACCATCCCAAGAAACGTGCACCCCGATTACAACCGAGGTAGACGAAAGGCAAGAGCCGAAGCTCTGCTCCGTTCATTCGGCAGGGACAGAAACGCGCGCTTTGTTGACGCAGCCGAATATGCGAACGGCCAAACATACGCCGCCGTAGTCATAGACGCAGAATCAAAAATCAGAACCACATGTAGTGTATACACCAAACACTCAGAAATAGCGGAGGAAGTAGCGATTGCGCTAGCCCTCACAGAACAGGAATGCGAAGTCGTACTAAGTGACTCACAAACGGCAGTAAAGAATTATGCCAAAGGTCGAATTTCCAAGGAAGCCATGTCCATTCTGGCCAAAGCGGGCAGATCCAAAACCGCGAGCTCGAGGATCATATGGTTCCCCGCGCACGTCACCACGGAAGGTGACGCGCTCCCGAACCTAAACGAGACGGCGCACCGGACGGCGCGAGACATGACCCGCCGCGCCGAACAGGGCAACGCCTCTCGTGCGATAGCGAACGCTTCTCGAGCAGAACGGGACAGGCTCACAAGATACAACGACATCACCAGTGCATATTTGAACGCCAGAAGGATATACCCCCCGCCGAGTCCCAAATTGAACAGGAGGCAGGCCGTCGCCTGGCGACAACTCCAGACAAACACGTTCCCTAATCCATTCCGTCTCAAACGCATCTTCCCAGATAAGCATCAGGACGACACGTGCAAATTGTGCCAGGAAGGACCAGCAACACTCAAACACATGCTGTGGGAGTGCAATGTAGTTATAGGAGGGATGGCAGTTACTCCGGAGACCCTGTCGTCGAGGTGGGCCGCCGCTCTGCGCAGCTCAGACCTCGGAATACAGACGTGGGCAGTCCAGCAAGCCCGTGAGGCGGCGTTGAGGCAGGGCCTTGACGTTCCTCCATGGGAGACCTGAGCCCGGGTCGCGTTAAACCTTGCCGGACGTACAAGAAAGTTGTATCCATCCATCCATCCATGTTAAAGAACCCCAGGTGGTCCGAATTTCCGGAGGCCCCCACTACGGTGAGCCTCATAATCAGATCGTGGTTCTAGCAGTTTTGGCTCGGTTTTGGCACTGCGAACTTGGTATCCTGGAAGTAAGCCCCTTAATGTTATTGCGTTTTGCGGTATACTGTGTTGTTTAATCTCATTTAATTGCGTATCAGTTAGTAATTTAATGCATTGTGCTTGGCCGAGAAAGTGTGGGCTGAACAACTCTGTGCTTCACAGTGAGTGATTTGGAACCCTGTAGTTCAGGTTTTCAGAAAAAATGAAGCGCATCAACCATTGAGGATGATTGTCAGTGTAAACAAAAAGCTGAAAGCAAACGTTCCTGTTCGAAGCATTATTTCGCCGCATATCTTAGGTGTACTTAGCTCATATCTTAGCTCTTCCAGATCTTCCTGGGTAAGGACGGCTTCGAATAAAAAAAATGGGGGGGGGGGGGGAAAGGCAGGCATTCTGCAGCACTTGGTAAAGAAAGTTTGAAATGTTAGATGACTTCCTTTTCCCATATGATCCATAAACGAATGACGAAGCGAATGGCAAGGCGAACGGCGAAGCTGATGATGCGCGCGAAGGTATTTTTTTTTCTGTGAGGGTATTTGAGAAGCATTTGTTGTTTTATTTCGTAATTCCGTAGAGAATAGAGCTGGTCACGAGTGCATCATTAACGGTACCACAGGCGGCTATATAAGGTGATTCGGTATACGTGTTATGTTTACAGCGGCGCAAGGAGCGACGTGAAAGGCAACCGCCCTGCTCCTTAAAGCTATTCTCTTTAAACATTTTCACCACCCATGGTTATTTATAGCGTACTCAAGGCAAGGATGAAAACCGTGGTATAAGAAAATATGGTTGGACAATTAAATACGGCTGGTACTTGAGAAAAGAACACTTCAGTAAATTAAGATATCAGGAAGTAAATTGCGTTCTTTTAATACAAATAATTTTCAGACATGGAATGGGGCACATGAAATTTAGATTCCGCGAGGCGTGAGCTAGAAAAAAAAAGCCTCAAACAACGGGTCTACCTGTGCAACCTCGCCGCGTCAATTCTCTATCCGGGCATTCATGGTCCACATTGAATTCATAATGAATGCGGGCGCACTCTTCGTAGATACTCCCGGTTGGCTTGTGTTCACTCGTAGCCTCACCGAGAGAGAGAGAGAGATAGCAAAAAGAGGAAAAGTAGGGAGGTCAACCAGACGAGCATCCGGTTTGCTACCCTACACCGGGGGTTAGCAATAAATAGGAGACACTCTTAAATTCGCATTTTCTGAAATGAGTTTGCGTGCAGGCATGTGCGCGCTCTCGCGCGTGTGTGTGTGCCTTGACACAGATATATGAAGCTTTTTTGCCTCTTCGCTTTTGTGGTTGCCTTAGGAACACTTCTGAGAAATTGCACCCGTTATCCGTTCTGACTTCACTTTTCCGACTACCGGATGCTCACTAAAGGGATCAACAAAAGGACCCATTACTTCGTTTTTTTTTTTGCAGAAAATGGGAACAGCACTGGAAGACACGAAAATAAAATGAACGCGTTAGGTCCATTGCTTTGTTGAACCAAGGCGACGTTTTAGATAAAAAAGCGTGCGCCGCGCAACGAAGCGTAACAAAGTCCAAGGAAATTTTTTTTCCTTTTTTTTTCTTTTTCAGAAACTGCGATCAATGGATAGCATTTTTCTTCTCATGAATCGCGCCATCGCGCCATAGCGAAAGAGGCACGTGTGAGCGTTTTAAATCGAGTGTGCTGGTTTGGGGTCGATGGTACTATGCGTATCTACGAAAAAGTTCTAAATGGGCTATATATCCTAAATATCAATAGGGATAAACTTCCAATGAATAAAGAGACTCGTTTTCTTCCCTTAGGCAAAGCTACCAAAGCAGTGATTATTCCTAGTAACCAAGTGTTTTCAAGTTCCACCAGGGGACATCACTGACAAGCATCTGCAGTATTTCAAAAAGAATGAGATTAAGGTGTATTTTGCTTGAACTAAAAAGCGCACTTGACCGGTTGAACGATGCATTAGCCATTCCGTCGAATGCATACTTCCAGATAATGAATGAACATGCGATACGCGATACAGATACTTTCGTCCACGGATACGGGATACTTGTGCGCGGTGGCGCGCTTCGATTTGCTACCAGAACTCTGGGAATGACAAAGTCCCTTGTACATTCATGGACTCTTGTGCACCATTTAGGGGGCTCTGGCACTTCTCAACTTGTGTTGCAGTCAGCGGCCACGTCGTGTTGCGACTGCCACAACTACTGTTCTTCTTTGTACTTCACAACTCGTGGGCCCTCTCTCTTGTTGTGACCTGCTCGGTGCACACCGATAAACACAGCGCGTGGTCACACGCTGCTTAGAATTAAAACAAACACAACTGTGCGCCCCCCTCTGATTTCACAGCATGTAATAAACACTCAAATAAACGTTGATCTTCACCCAAATTTAGACACGCGCGTTGCATGTGCATAAGTTTCTTCTTAAAGGTGAATCGGCGAACCTAAATTTGACGCAACCGTAGATGCATTAAAGCGCGAAAGTTGGGCATTAGCTAATGGTTTCCATTTTACTAGTTTGTGCTACAAAACAGCACAGAATCGTTGGCTTTATAGCCTCTCTCAGTGGTCGTTCACGTATGAGTATAGTTAACAAAATACTAACATGCGTACACCGACTGCAACTTCCACTATGCTATACTCTTTAATAACACAATTTGCAAGGTTCTTTTTCCTCTTCACGGCATGTGTACAAGTCAACACTACGTACTAGGTGTGCTGACACTTTCATTGCCTTTTTTTATATAACATTTTGCTCTAAGTTTTACCACTTGTTCGAGGTTGGTTCGCAGTATACTTTACGAAGTGACAACGCACGCTGCCAAGAGAAATAAGGCAGGGCGCAAATTTACTCTTACGAGGGCATGTTCCAGTTCGTTTCATGCCATTAGCCATCTGAGGACATTTCACGCAGTTTCGGGTGTCTATCTATCTGTCTATCAGTTTGTCTAACTCTTTTCCCGTCAACTTGGGTCACTGGGTAGTCAATGGTCTAATGGGTACAGCATGGGGCTGTTGTGCAGAGGGAACCCGGTTCAAAACCAACCATTGGAGCAACTTGGGTCACTGGGCGTATGCCACCGGGTACATTCTTAATTTCGCAACGCTGAGCAAGCGCTAGTTGGGAGCCCTTTTTCACGCTTCTTTTACGCGTTAGTCTTCGTCACGCTAGCAACCACACTGCCTAGGCTTGAATTTTGCTTCGCCTAACGTTTTGAAAGAATGGCTTAAAGATACTTTTGCACTCTTGGCTAATGCGCGCTTTTTTGTCCATCAGTTCGATAACGCCTCCCAAGCGTGAGTAATGTTGCGCTGCCACGCTTGCGAAGCGTGAAGTTATTTGCGAACATCATGTCATGTGGGCGTCACACGCGTTTATTGCTTACCGTTGCTTCGACCACAACAGGCAAGAAGCCACTTACAAGAGCAGTATTGCTCTGCGCTATTTTTTCTTCTGGCTCTAAATAACAGATACGTTTAAAACAGAGCCTGTAACAGGCCGAAGGTACAGAATTGGCCTGTAACATGCTATCTTGCCCCAATCTCGCCTCGCACTTGTCAGTATGTCTCACTATTCTATCTGGACATGCTGCGCTTGTAGCACAGCATGTCCAGACGGAAATGCAAGAGAAGTACCCGTCTGCATGCACATCTGATAGCGCATCTCTGCGGCTGTAATACGGTGTGTCGATACGTTGCTTCAATGCTAATCGCACTGAAGTCGACATTTATCATGAGATGAGTTCTGATTGAACTTTTTTTAAACGTCAAATAGGGCCCCATAATGTACGGAAACATGTCTCTACTTCCTGAGAGTTACTTGTTACTTCTTAAATAGAGATTACAGATTGAACAATAATCCTAAATAGGGAAATCTCCAACCATTCATTTCTAAAAGGAAGCCCTTGGATATACTACTTCTACAAATACAAGCAATACACAAATGAAGAAATGTATAGAGATGACTTACACTCCTAAGATAAGATTCCTGTAAATGAGATCACAGAAACCTCAAGCGAATAGAACGCAAGCATTGCACATGACAGCTGTACTGCGCTGTAAAGTAGAACAAACATTGAAATCACCTGACCGCTGACGGAAACCCTGATGTGTCATGAATTCACTCAGTGGACTCACGATTCCATTACCGAGTGCCCACCCATCCTCGTCTTTTATTCACGTCTTACCGAGACGGGACAAGCTCTTCCGCATGAATGAAAATACGAGCATGAAAAAAAAAAGTGAGCGCACACCCATCATGGTTTTTCATCGCGCTGAAACTCGCTGCTGCGGGATGCACGCATCTAAAGAGGCACGGCGCATTCAAAACATGAGTGCGGAATAAGTTAACACACCTGATACTCACAGGTTTTGGGTTGCCAGTGCCGAGAACGTTTAGACATACCCTGCCACCTTTTTCGTTTATGTTCTTCCTCTCAGGTCCCGACGCGTCATAATGGCCTGGCCGTCTGTTATACAGCAGCAGTGGGAATATTTACGTAACCTGATCACCGCCTCTGTCGCGCGAAGATAGGATGCTTCCGGAAGAAAATGTGCTATCACAAAATAAAAGAGAAGAAGCGAAAAAGAAAGACAGGACCAAAATGGCTTATCTTTTTTTCTGAGTGTGAGCTGAACAGTAGTAAGAGAGGTTGACATGCATGCCAAAAAAAAAGATAAAATAAACTATGCAATGGCGGGGAAACTGACACCCGCGTGTGGATGGCATGTCAAGCCGAAGGAAAATGCAAGACACAAGGATCTTGTTTGCAAGAAGCAGCCACCTAAGCCAACACAGCGCCTGACGGGATGAGGCACATGCACTCGCCGACATCTGCCCGCCAGACGTTGTGCGCGAGAGGAGACGCTATATTTGCCTCTGATTGCTTCTTTTGGGCTTATGTTATCTATTTCTCTTTTCAGCATTTTTGCCGCTTCGGTATACTCAGGCTCAGTATCAGGCAACAAGCACCAGGAAGTACACAACCACTGGCTCTTTAGTTTGCCATTCAAGGCTCGAGCTTCCTACGTTGTCCCCTTGAGGTCCCTCATTATGTCAGTTTATTGCCTTTGTCGGTCTTTTGAGGGTGAGAAGATGAGAGCCGTCCCGCTAGCTTAGTGTGCGTGGCGTTGCACTGCTAAGCTCGAGTTCGGGGGCACCACCTTGGCTGTGGCGGTCGCATTCCGATGGCGACGGGCTACAAAAAGGCTCGTGCACGTTAAAGTTGTACGTTAAAAAAATCACATGTGGCCAACTTAATCAGGAGCCTCCCATTGCGACTTTACCCATAATGGTTTTTTTTCCAAAATATGGCTGAACCACTTGTCTTCGTCACCAAAATTTTCTTTTCGGGTACGCTTTGAGCTCTGCCGAATTGTGGGGGTATCCGGTATTTTGGTGCTGCACTTGCCGCAGTCGCAGAGTGTAGCGTTCTGCTGCTGAACACAGTTCATGGTTGTTATTTCCGGCGACGGCAATACCATTTTCCGTATCTTTAAGGGTACGTTAACGAACGCAATGTGGTCAAAATAATGCGGAGCCCTCCACTACAGTCTCTCATAGACACTGTATTGCTTTCGGAAATCAATCAACCAACCAATCAATCAATCAATCAATCAATCAATCAATCAATCAATCAATCAATCAATCAATCAATCAATCAATCAATCAATCAATCAATCAATCAATCAATCGTCCGCGTTCAGAACCTGGCATAAACAATCAACGAAGAGTCGCAAGATCATAAGAACTGAATGTGCTTCCTGACGCTTCGGTGAAGCATGTAAAGCACAGCAGCGAATATGAATACTGATGTTTGTGAATAGCCACCTGATAAGCATAGCATATGATTCATAGATTTACGATGCCGTGGAAAGAAAGTGATATGAGATAGCATTCATAGGCTCTTTACAACTAGCAGTCCGTGCACCTCGCAACGGGGGCCACCACTGGCCCGCTGCAATTGACCGCCTTCTGAATCGTAAGCAAGCAGGTATCAGCCGCCGCCCACTGCTCTGCTTCACTCAGAGGTGGGAAATCACTTAGCACTATATACATAAAATGTGCAAGAGCAAAGGGAAGATATGTTCTGTCGCGAACTGCGCAGAATTGGGATGCAGACTTGAATGTGTGCGATGTGACTTTCTGCGAGCTTCGTCCGCCTCAACTGCACAAGCACTGTTCGTGTTCATGACCATTCGTCTGCACACCTTTCCGCAAGGCAAGTACAAGCTCTGCCACCAGCGCTGGATGGCCAACTGCCGGCAATGAGCGGTAGGCGATTGTCGGCAGTGCCTGCTAGGCTAACAACCCCTGCAGCAACAAAGCAGCGTTACGGCCAACGCTGGCAGCAAATATAACGGTGTGTTGAACGTACGCAAGCATGCAATTAGGAGCTATGTCCTCCCCATGCAAGCGCGGCTGACACACCAGAGCAACTTCACTTTCCTCAGCACTGAAGCGAAACGTGGAATAATAGCCGAGCACCGCGAGTTTTCTTTGTGTGCTGGGAAACTAACAGTAGGCGAGTGATCGATCGGTCAACCGGAACATTTTTGTCCCTGCGAACGCGAATACATATTAGTCTGAGCTGTGTGCAATCACAAAGCAATGCACAAGTTACTTGAAAAATGCTGGCCATAAGAATTACGCAGTCAAAAACAACCACCATGGTTGGAGCAGGTAGCAAACAGTCATTTTCTGCGTGCACACAGTTGCGTATTACCGAAAGAAGTTGCTGCACAGGCAGTTAACGTCGAGAACAGGAGCACGATGGTAGCAGCTCTACAAGTCTACAGCTATAAAGATTAGTAAATAAAGGATAAAAGCAAGCATCAGGCCTCTGCATTCGTCGGCTTCAATTGGCAAGCTTGTACACTATACATAACTCAAGACGAATTGATACATGAAAGGTATACTTACATGGCCTCTGCATGCTTGGCCAAACTCTTGTGTAGTCTACCCAACCACAGCTCATCGTGGTGGCCAAAATATTGACTGTTCGAGCAGTGCCTGCGCCAGTCGTAGACAATATAAACGAGCGATCAAACGCAGATCAGAAGGCGCTCAACGACGGACGGTGTGACGTGAACAAACATGGTGGCGTGTATGGGTATGTTGCAGTAAAATGCCTATACTACGCGTCGGCTTGCGTCTAGACAGCGTGAGCCACCAAGGAAATAAACGAAACCTGGGGTCCATAATGCGGTGCTACTCACTGAATCAGTGCTTCATTAACGAGCATGTGAGTACGTACACGCTGTAAATTTGCCTAAACGTGGCCTCTTTTTATTGTATGCACTGTAAGTACAATATTAATGAGCGTTTAATTGTGGGCGAAAAAAGAAGACGCAATATAAGTGTTCTTGAAAAACATAGCTGGCTAGAAAATGAGAAGAAAGGGGGTTAA